>NC_069503.1:483479217-483799217 GCF_027579735.1 Bombina bombina | reverse complement strand
CCAACAGGAAAATTCAGAACTTTCAGCTAATATGCTTTAATAATTATTGATTTGATATTTAATACCAGTTTCAAGTAAAATACAGATAGTAATGTGCCAATAACAGGCAGGAAGTCACATATGAAACCATCTGAGTGTCATATAAAATTGTTTTCCCAAAGAACTGAGAAAGAATTTAAAGGGGCATTAAACACCAAATACATTATATAAGCATTGTATTGAGGTTATTTCTTGCCTCCCCCTAGTCAGCACTCTCCTTCAAATGGCAGCACCTATGATTAGAGGGAGGTGCATGAAATGTATTGAGTGTTTAATGTCCCTTTAATGTGACATAAAATACAAATGGATGACACCAAGAGTGTGTGTACAACTTTATCACCATACATGCAAAATATAGGTAAGATCTTAACTAATTTAAAGGGACACTGAACCCAAATTTTTTCTTTTGTGATTCAGATAGAGCAAGCAATTTTAAGCAACTTTTTAATTTACTCCAATATCACATTTTCTTCATTCTCTTGGTATCTTTATTTGAAAAGCAAGAATGTAAGTTTAGATGCCGGCCCATCTTTAGTGAACAACCTGGGTTGTTCTTGCTAATTGGTGGATTGATTTAAACGACCAATAAATAAGTGCTATCCAGGGTTCTGAACCAAACAATAACTTAGATGCAAATAAAGATAGCAAGAGAACGAAGAAAAATTGATAATAGGAGTAAATTAGAAAGTTGCTTAAAATTGCATGCGCTATCTGAATCACAAAAGAAAAAAATTTGGGTTCAGTGTCCCTTTAAGACTAAACAAAGCTTCACAATTATGTAACTACAAACCTCTTTTCCAACATTGCACAATATTTTATGTAAATATAAAAATCTTACAAAATTATAAAATTGTTTTGATTCAGACCACAACATATGCATAACAAGGGTTAAATAGTCCCATTCGTTCTGTATGTAAGCGCTACAATATACAAAAAACTTGCATGAAGACAAGAAACAAATAATTATCAGTTACATTCATCATTAGGAGGATTGACAGAAAAATGGTCTCTAAGGATTACTGAAACATATATTTCTGAGAAGTACATTTTGTTATGGGATTACATTTGTATTTGAAAAGTGCAGACTAACATAAATTCAAAATTACTTTTTTGTGGTTCAGATGGAGAATACAATTAAAAAACTATAACTTTTAAAGATATTTCTGTTTTTAAACTGTGCACACTTTCTGAGGCAGCAGCTTCTACCGAGCATGTGCAAGAGTTTATAGCATATAGGTATATGAGTGATTGGCTGATGGCTGTCACATGATTCAAGAGACAGAGAAATGAAAGGAAACTTTAATATTTTTCAGAAAAAAAGTACTAAAATGCAATTAATACTTTAATAAACACTTTGATCTGCTCACTATAAAGGTTGTTCAGTGGCAATCAGTTAAATTCACTCTCACCCAAACTAGATCAAAAATATTTACAAAAACATTCTTTTTTTATTGCTCAATGAGGAAAAGGTGAAAAATATATACATTTCCAATTGCATTATATAAAGCACAGTCACAGGGACCATGCTAATAATGTACTTATTCCCATGTATACATTGGGCGAGATTACATATATGGCGCAGGCTTCAGTGCAAGCGCTGAAACCCGCACCACCACCCGTAATTTCACCTTGCTCATCGGGGTATCCAATAAACCCCGCCGGCAATTCATAAAGTGCCATAAGTCGAATAAACTAGAGATGTCCAGAAATGACAGTAAATACAAATTTCTGGAGTCGCCAGTGACTTACGGCACTTTAGAAACTGCCAACGCCTACAAAAATAAAAAAAAATGTCAAATCTCCCGTAAAAGTCTAACCCGCCTCCCAAAAATGAACCCGACACCTAAAACCCCTATATCCGCCATCAAACCCACAACGGAACTAATAATAAAAGTATTAACCCCTAAACCGACAACCCCCACAATGCAATATGCCTAATTAAACTATTAACCCCTAATCCGCAATTCACCCACATTGCGCTCCACCTAATAAAAGTATTAACCCCTAAATCCGCCAAACCCAGCATCGCAAACTACCTATTAAAACTATTAACCCCTAATCCGCCATTAACCCACAACACAATAAACCTAATAAAACTATTAACCCCTAACCCACCAAACCCCACAAAGCAAATAACTAATCACTAACCCCCCTAACCTAACACCCCCTAATTTAACCCCATTAGATAATTTAAAATAATACTAAATTACAATTAAAATAAAAAACCTAACATTACTTAATAAAATTTAAATTAAGCTAAAATTACAGAAAATAAAAAAGTCTAACATTACATAAAATAATAAACAAAATTATCAAAAATAAAAAAATATACCTAATCCCTATGAAAATAAAAAAGCCCCCCCCAAAATAAAAACACCCCCTAATCTAATTACCCTAAGGCAATTGAATTGTAGGGCAATTGAAAAAGAGTTGAATGCCCTTTTAAGGGCAATGCCCATACAAATGCCCCTTTAGGGGCAATGAGTAGTTTAGGATTTTTTTAATGTTAGGTTTTTTTTATTTTGGGGGCTTTGGTGGGTGGGGGGTTTACTGTTAGAGGGGGGACTTAGTATTTTTTTTTAAGGAAAAGAGTGAGGGGGTGTTTTTATTTTGGGGGTCTTTTTTTCATAGGAATTAGGTTTAATTTTTTTTATTTTTGATCATTTTTTTATTATTTTATGTAATGTTAGACTTTTTTATTTTCTGTAATTTTATCTTAATTTAAAATTATTTTTTTTATTTTTAAAGTAATGTTAGCTTTTTTATTTTAATTGTAATTTAGTATTATTTTAATTTACGTAATGGGTTAATTTAGGGGGTGTTAGGTTAGGGGTCTTAATGATTAGTTATTTGCGTTGTGGGGTTTGGTGGATTAGGGCTTAATAGTTTTATTAGGTTTATTGAGTTGTAGGTTAATGGCGGATTAGGAGTTAATAGTTTTATTAGGTTTATTGCGTTGTGGGTTAATGGCAGATTAGGGGTTAATAGTTTCAATAGGTAGTTTATGATGGTTGGGTTGGAGGATTTAGGGGTTAATACTTTTATTAGGTAGTTTGCGATGTGTGTGAATGGTGGATTAGGGGTTAATAGTTTAATTAGGCATATTGCGTTGTGGGGGGTTGTCAGTTTAGGGGTTAATACTTTTATTATTAGTTCCGATGTGGGTTAATGGCAGATTAGGGGTTAATATACTATATTAGTTATTGCGGTGAGGGATTGCGGTTGACAGGTAGATAGATATTGTGCATGCGTTAGGTGTTAGTTAATATTTTCAGGCAGTTAAGGGAGTTACAGTGCTCACATACTCAGCGCAAGTCTTGCTGCGCCTGCTTATGTGTGGCGAGGTGAAAATGGAGTAAAATTTCTCAATTTTCGCCATGTAAGTCCTTGCGCTGAATATGTGATACAGATTTGCAAAGCGGTTCTACGTTAACTTATGGGGGTAAAAATAGCGGCCGACGGGTAAATATATACTTACCGCATTTATATGCGGCACTGTATATGTGATACCAAAATCGCGTAAAAAAACGGCGACGGCGGCTTTTGTGGGCGATGCCGCTTATGTAATCTTGCCCATTATATCTAAATGTGAGCTTTTCAGAAATTTAAGGGCAAGTTGTTCTCCTGATTGCTGAGAAACCTTAATGGGACCGAAACTTCAGCCAAGCAGAAAATTTCTAAGGATGGAAACCAGTATATCAAGCTAACATCATTATGGAATAGAGTATCTGCATCTAGAATTCAAACCCAGCTAAACAGGGAATGTTCTCCCCTAGTAAGAAAAAGCAGAGTCAAAATGTAATTGGCAAGTTTGGCCTTCATGGGAGAGCATTTCATACTGGAAGACTGGTAAAACATACATACACACACATACATACACACTCACAATACATACACACTCACAATGCACACACATGCACACTAACAATACACAAACATACATACACACTCACAATATACACACAGATACATACACCCACAATACACACATGCATATATGCCCACACATACATGCACAATCACAATACACAAACATACATACACACTCATAATGCACACATACACATACACACACACTCACAATACACACACACATACATACACACTAATAATACACACACACACATACATACACACACATGCACACTAACAATACACAAACATACATACATCCACACACATACATACATGCCCACACATACATGCACACTCACAATACACACACACTCATACACACTTATAATACACACATACACATACACACTCACAATACAGACACACATACATACACACACATACATGCACACTCACAATACACACATACATACAAGCACACACATACATGCACACTCACAATACACAAATACATAAACTCTCACAATACACATACATACACACATATACATGCACACTCACAACACACGCATACATGCATGCACATACATACATACACACTCACAATAACATACATATATACACGCAATACACACATACACACACATACATGCACACTCACAATACACACATACATACATGCACAAACATACATGCACACTCACAATACACACATATATACATGCACAAACATACATACACACTCACAATACACACAACCAAATGCATGCACACTCACATTACCCACACATGCTCACTAATACAAAAGTCCAGGTGTCCCATGACATTAATACAAATGTTTTTATCTGCATTAATTTTCCTTTATGAACAAGGTTGTGTAAAGAGTTGAAGAAGACATTTAGACAAACAAAATGTATATCTGAAGAACAAGAGGTCAACAGCAACCCCCTATTCCTTGCCTAATTGCTTCACTGCTGTTTAGTTAGTAATTGTAACTTAGTTTTCTGCTGTACAGGAACCCCTCAATTTGAACAGCATCTTATCAAATCTTGTTGGAACTCCCAAAAAAACATTCTCAACCCCCAGTTTAAGAAACTGATTTTAGAGTAGTCGGACAAAGCTGTATAATTTCAAATTTCTGCCATAATAACAAGTTGTATGTCCCATTAATGTGAGATTAATTGTTTTTGGAGGGATAAGGTGTGTTTTCAGGTGTGGTTATTTACTACTTGACTACCAGAAAAAGAAATGACGTTGAGTTAGGTTTTCACAGCAACACTGTAAGTTTCATAGAAGCAGCAAACTGTGATTTCTTCTTCAATGTATTAGTCATTCTTTCGTACACAGTAATTTGTATGTTTTTTATTTGTAAGGACTTTTGCCAACATTAAAATGTATTCTTATCTTCAAAAGCTCCAGTTTGTATACTACATGTGTTCTACAATAGACCGTGGAAAATGGAAACTGCTATAAATTAAATTGATTGCCTAGAGTTGATTAGAATTTTTTTTTTTTAATTTATTACCAGTGCGTTAGATAGAACCACTCCCCAAAATAAAATACTGGTATTACTGTATACTAATTTAAATTTGTAGTAATCTTTCTTTACTTTCATTTCAAAGTTACATAACATATGAGATATTTGAACATCATTATATGATCATTTCAGAGGATTCTGTTTGAATTAACCTCCAATACTAATTTCAGATCATGAAAACAAATTAACACCTAGATGGTATTAACTGCAAAATTTACTCTTTGTTAGTATTTCAGTTTCCTAAAATAGCATAATGTGTAAAACCTGATATATGTATGTGTGTGTCTATCTATTTATCTATTTATTTAAATTTAAATATATATATACAGTATATAAAAGTTTCTTCAAAGAACACTTTTATTTCTTTTTAATTTTAAACGGCCAGGGTGAATAGCAAATATCTCAATATACTGTAGAAAGATTTTCTGGATTTTTAATATTCAATATACCCCTTCCTCCAGTACTAATTGCAGACCATGAAAGCAATTTAAGACTAAGATTACATTAAAGGGATATGAAACCCAAAAAAAATATTTTGTGAATCGGACATAGTATACCATTTAAAAAAAAGTTTCCAATAATGCTGCTACCTAGTGTTCTTGCAAATGGATAACATTCTTGCAAAACTGCTGCCATATAGTGCTCCCCAAATGGGCCAACTACTAAGCATTCGTCCCTGCTTTTCAACAAAAAGTAGGCCAACAAAAAGATACCAAGAGAACAAAGAATAATTGATAATAGAAGTAAATTAGAAAGTGTTTTGAAATTGCATGCTCTATCTGAATCATGAAAGAAAAAGTGTGGGTTTCATTTCCCTTTAATTGCAAATGTTACTCTTCATGAGCATTTTGGTTTGCTAAAATACCATAATGTGTAGCATATAAATGTATGTATAAATATATATATATATATATATACAATATATATATCAATAAATGAAACATTTAAATATATATGTAGCAAATATATATATATATATATACACGTTCAGTATGGTCTAGCACTCTCGACGACCGTTATTGTACCGGGGTGCACTACAAATATGCAAATATAACAAAAAATAGAAGGCACTCACCAGATTTAACAAGGGGTGAAAACACTTTATTCCCTTATGTGTAACGTTGTCGGGGAAACACTCCCCGTCTTCAGACAAATTTACATACATATACACTGCATGTATATGTATGTAAATATATATATATATATATATATATATATATATAGTGCACATTTAATTTGCAAATTAAAACATTTTTAGTATAATGTCCCTTTAAGTGACAGTATTTATTAAATACAACGTGCAATATACCTCTATAAGTGCTACTACAACAGTACACTAGATTGTAGACATTGCTTCTTCCCTTATCTGTAACATAGAACAGTGTTATAATTCTGTAATGCATTTCCTCTTAGTCTTTTAAGTATTAACACCAAGCACCAAAGCTGAAAACAAGCTTTACACACGAAAAAACCAAGAACCAGTACGCTCACGGTTAAGATCTATATAACAGAACATGGCCAGAAATCTATCATTCTTTTTTTTTTTAAGGGAATAAACAAAAATGCACTGAAATCAGTTTAAAGGCAATAAAAGCAATGTAAAAATATCAGACTAAAATGGTACAACGAAATGATGAAGGGATTCATTATAACAAAAAGCATTTCTTTAGCCGAGAGGGCATCTGGAACCCATTTCTCATTGGAGTGATAATGACCCTTCCTTCCTAGAATGTCAAGCGCTTATATTACTTCCTAGGCAACTTGCTTTTGAGCCATGTTTTAGCAGACACCACAAAATACTTTAAAAGCTTTAAAAGCTCTTTTCTATAAAGTGCAGTATGCTACTCAAGAAGAAGTTATGGCTGGCTTACTTATATACTCAGGCGCCTTTATCTGGTACATTGATTGCAAGCTCTTCAGGCTAAACATCTCAGAATTGCAACACATCATATTCCAATTCTATACTCTTCAGAAAATGAACCTAATTATTTTATATTTCCCTTTATGATCTGATTTTTAGACTACAATAGAAAGTTCACTATAGGTATAGTTTGAGCTTGATTTACTCATTGTTTAAAATATTGATGTGATGCCTACTATAGAAAAAATCATCATAAAAAATGCAAAATATTCAGCTTACTATGGGCTATAATAAAATAGACAAACTTAAGACGCTTTAATAAATAGGCCTAAGAAAAATAATGTTGAGTTATTACACTTTATTAACTCAATTTTAAGTTACTTTTATCAATCACTCTGAATTTCTTATGAAAAAAATTGCTTCCTAAGTGGTGTGAGTTAGAAAATATATCTATATATATTGGTACCATGAATTATAAATGCAAATGAAGGTATTACAATAATTTTAAAACAGTTAATAATAGTTCGGCTTAATTATAGATCAGCACATCTTGTATAAAAAAAAATGTATACTGCAATGTTACAATTATGAGGATTTTAACTTGTTTAAACTTTTTTAATTTTGAATTAACTGTAACTAAATTATAAACTATTAAGATTTACATTTTATCCTCACTCTCTGTAATATGATGTCTTCTCCAAAATATAATAATAAAGAAAACTATCTTTCTTTAGATATATCAAAAAATAGTTTATACATCAACAGAAAAAATAACTATTAGTTCATTTAAATTTAAATTTGCTGCAATATCTGTGTAGTATTCATCATGATTAATTCAATAGGTATAAGGCAAATGGTTATTAACCATTGCCAAAATACCATTTGGTATTTACAGTAGCTGCACTCATAAATCACTTTAAAAATATATAGTTTATTATAAAACTTTACTGATAGAAATTCATTTCTTGCTTTTTTTTTGTTACACATAAGAGGATTTTTCATATTATACATCAGGGATTTATTTTTTTAATTGAAAACTCTGTGATGCATATATTTTTAAATGTACCTATCCTTTGGTTCATGTGGATACTCAAGTATGCAACATAAATTTCTTATTATTTTATGTTAAAATTAAGTTTCTACTTATTTATTTTTTTCATGCAAATATCACATGTTTATATAATGCCACGTATATACATGTTAGGAAATGCCGCATATGTTTATATAATGCCACGTATATACATGTTAGGAAATGCCACATATGTTTATATAATGCCATGTATATACATGTTAGGAAATGCGTAATGTCCCTCTAAATTTATTTATTAGGCTTCAAACAGTGTAATGGAATTTTTTCCCTAGAAATAACAATATCAATAAACTAGAAGCATTTCAATATATTTGAACAAATGTTATATAGCTACAGTTAAAAAGATTCATGAAGCGACACTTGTTCTTAATAAAAAAAATACTTTAAGTGAGTATTACAGTTTATTAAAATTGTAAATAGAAATAAGAAATGCTTAACTGTTTTTGTAGTGGTTTTCTTCGTTTCCTTCCTGCATACATACATTCTCCTGGAGGAATCATTGTTGTTTGACCTGGAATAAGAGAAATGCAACAGGTGCATTTAAAGACATATCACGGCAGTGGGTTGGATGTTGTAACAAAGTAATAAAATACGGTCCAAGGTTGGGTTGTACAGACAGAATAATCACTTGCACCAACATATGTGCACAGAAAACTCTATAGTAAGATACTGTTGATGATGCTATTTGTCAGCATCTCTAAAGTTGGCCATAGAAGAGATGCTTACTGTATCCCTAAAGTATTTCAAGAACCAGAGAAACACAATACTGTGTGAATAAAATCAAAATGATCAAGCTCAACAAAAAACACCACCCACCCACAAAAAATAATTACACTATTTGCAAACTCCTTTAAAAAATGTTTTTAAAAATTGAAATAACTTTATTTATATAATTTGTTACAAAAATACCTTTTAAAAATTGAAATAACTTTATTTATATAATTTGTTACAAAAATACCTTTTAAAATGGGAATAACTATTTATATAATTTGTTACAAAAACTACCTTTTAAAATGGGAATAACTTTATTTATATAATTTGTTACAAAAAAATTGTGGTATGAAAGACATTCTATCCAAACAAACAAAACATGGTTTATACAACTGTAGAAGAAAATATGGCCTACCAAATAATGTTATGTTTCTAATAGAATGTATTTTTTTCCATTTAGGCAAGATATTGCTTGCAAGATTTTACTGTATTAATAAATACAAATTAAAACTAATTATGTTTAATATAGTGAGGAATATCAGGTGACTAGAATAATTTAATTAAAAAAAGACAAATAAACTTTAAAAAATAAAAGTGTTACAAATATTTAACTTCAAAACTAGGTTGAAGTACCTGAAATATTAGATAACACTTGGAAAAGTCAAGTCACCTATATTTCCCTGTAACATTTGCATTAGATGAGAGCTGCAGTGATTTTGTTAGAAAAACAAACTACAAGGTGTCTAAAATGAAAGTTATACAAAATGCTTCAAATAAATAAATATGTTGTAATCAAAGTTCATTAAAAAGGGAAGAAAACTACAAAAGATTAAAAAAAAAACATAACACGTGAATGAGAAAGTTTAATTGAAAGTTGCAAAAGCAAATACATGAAACAGCAGATAAAACTGGAAAAGTCATGAGTCACCAATATTGCCCTGTAAGTGCATATGATGAGAGCAGCAGTGATGGGGTTAAATAAAACCCTAACATAGCAGTTATGCAAGATGCTTGAAATGCAATGTTGATTTATTTTAATTAAAATTGAGGGGGGAAAAGGAAAAGATAAAAAATAAAATTCATATCAAGTGAATAAAAAAAGTTGAGTTGAAAGTTGCAAAAGCAGCGTGTTAAAATGTGTAGTGCAACAGCAGCAGCAACAGTTTATTAGCTGTCTGTCAGCAGATTACAATATCCAGAGATGGTACAAACTTACTTGTCACTTCTAGCAGTTTCAGAGTTTTCAAGAGATCAGTAGATACATCCAGGAGAGTTTAATCCTTCCTTATTGTGATGCACGGTCCAGCTTTATAGGGATGAGGAAGAATTGAGACTGCAATGATCCCTCTCACCAGTTTGCAGCTTGTATTTACTATTGGTGTCAGTGCCTACATGTGCCCCTGATGCAGTCAGCTACTGAGCACGATTACTGTTGGTTGTCTATTTCCCCCTTATGTTATAAAGAGTTTCTCACTTCCTTGTGATTCAGGTGCTGGATATGAGAGTGAATGACAAGAACAGGCTCTTCTCGCGCTGGCTAAGTAGATATTTATGTACAAGGTTTGCGAGCGCCATCTGGTGGTGCAAAATACACATCGCGTCCTACAGCGCACAACCTATGAAGTAATTCACTATTTCTTGGCAGAGCTTTTTAATACTCGCAAGTTAACCTTTTTATTTTAAAATTGCAATATCTTTACAAATATGTTGACTAATAAAAATAACATGTTAAGACTATTTCATGGAACATTTTAAAATAACTGTACGAAATGTTTTTCAAAGATTGTCAAATTGTTGGGAGTAGGTATGAAGTTGGTAAATTCTTGTTCAAAGCTTATTAATGATCCTGTATTTATTGGTCCTTTAAGGGAACTTAGCGCTGTTATAGCAAAACCTCTACTCAATTTTTCGAGACTTATTATCCTCAAGCATAGTACCCCAGGACTGTCATAAAGCTGATGTTCTGAGGGAGTTAAGGTGTGTGGAACTCAGAATGCAGGAAAAGATACACTGAACAACGGTCTTTTAAAGGCTGAATAATAAACATAAGAACAGTTTGAAGTTCTAATTGAAGATCACAGAAACAGCAAGTTTGAACATAGGTCCATGGCAGAACACTAAAATCGCATACAAAGTTCTGAACACTTAAAGGGACATTAAACACTTTGAGATGGTAATATAAAATGATAAATTGTATATATAAAACAGCTCTGCAATATACTTTCATTATTTATTTTGTCCTCTTTTCCTGTAATTCCATTCTGAAATTGTGAGCTTTTCAGTTCCTGTTAGAAAAGGAAGTGCAGAACTCTGTTAAATCCAGCACAGCCATTGGCTGCACACTCTAGTGACCTATTTATAACTGACCCTAATTGGCCACAGCAGAGAAGGTAACACAAGTTTTACAACATGGCAGCTCCCAGTGTTTTATAGACACTAAAACTTTACACTTATTTTGTCACTTTTTAAACAACTAATGAAACTTTAAAAAATACATCTACATGTTAGTCATGGACTAATCTTTTCTTTGAATGTATCATTCTATCTAGCATGTATCTAGTGTTTAATGTCCCTTTAAGTAGGTTGCAGTAACAAAGTCTAGTGAGCACTGATGCTTGAATTGTGCAGAACATGAGACTGTCATGGGATACCAGGTACGTACAGTACTAGTCACATATGGTTTGAGGAAAGCTTTTTCACAGATAAAAAAATATCCTGTAGCATATCAGTCTGATCCTGCCCAATGACAGTCCAGGCATAGTGTGCAAAAAAAAAACAAAAACAGCACACTGAGTGGCACTGGCCTTGTGGACAAGCATGGAAGTTTTTCTAGCTTTTGTTCTGCCTCAGTGGTGCATCTCAATTTTCTTGTTTTTATGCAAATTCCTCTTAGGTCTCCCTTAGAGTAAAAGGGGAAACCAGATATGGACTCCTTGCACACATGCCCTAGAGATATGCAACTGCACTTCACTGACGAGGCTCAAGGGAGGCTGAAATATATGTCTGGGTTTTTTTTTGTTCAGAGAAGAATTGTCTGGTATTTCGGCGCTGGACTGGACTGTTTTTCTGGTATGATAGACACAGGATTCTCAGCAAGTGTAGAATACCCAGTGGGTACTGTTGGTGAGACTGTCATGGAATACCAAATAGATACATTAGACACTGCTTCAGGAACAAGGTGAGCATATACAGGTATCAAGGAAGTCTTCTTAGTTTTCGGGAACCAGGTGAGCATACACATGTGCAAGGTAAGTATGCTTGCTTGGTCTCTGGAACAAGGTGAGGATATGCAGGTAACAGGTAAGTATGGTTGGTCTCTGGAACAAGGTGAGAATATGCAGGTAACAGGTAATTATGCTTGGTTTCTGGAACAAGTTGAGCATACACAGGTAACAAGTAAGTATGCTTGGCTTTAAAGAACCAGGTGAGCATGCGCAGGTGCAAGGAAAGTATGCTTGGTCTCTGAAACAAAGCGAGCATACGCAGGTAACAGGTAAGAATGCTTGGTCTCTGGAACAAGTTGAGCATATGCAGGTATCAATTTAATAGTCAGTGAAAAGTGGGGAATGCTTGGTTGGGTGTGTACGGAGTGTGCTATTTCATATGCAAAAATAAATCACAATTGCACCGCCAGCTTGATAGAGCAAACAAAGTTCACAAACTTGCTATGTCAGCGGGTCACCCCAATCTCCCCCGACTATAGCCAAATTCAAATGAATATGTCATGTGTATATGAATATGAAACTCTCCAATGCAGTCAAGTAATATCACTTTTGATTATATTGCAAAGAAACTCACCACAGTCCTGTTTAGGTTGATCTTTCTCTTGTATCCAAGTGGTGTTGTTGATATTCTTGTGGTGCTGGTGAGTATCCAAGCTGGGAATAGTTAAACCTCCGCAATAAGGGAATTGAATGGTGTTTGAACTCGCTGTGTGTGCTCACAATGGCCAAACAATTCAAGTCTCACAAACAAAAGACAGTTTGGAGCACCAAAAAGCGAGTGAAAAACAAAAATTTTTTTTATTTTATTTATAACAATAGGGTTACATAACCCCAGGGTAAGAGTGTAAAAAACAATATGATGAAAAACAGAGAACAAATAGGCTGACCGGTTTCGGCGTGTGCCTTAATCCTAGCCTGCTTAAAAGTATTAGTAAGATTCACAGCTTAAAAACCCACCTCTGTGTTTCAATTGGGTGTGAGAAATTCACACCTCTCTCATGGTTAACCAATGTTAAACTTCCTAATTTATCAGACACCTGTGTTACCTACTGACTTCACTAGTGTTATTAGGTGTGGCGAAGTCTGTGCAGCCCTCTTAAAGTTTTAACTGTAAACTTTCCTTTGCCTACACACAAACCGCACAAAAGTGCCCATCGTCACATCTAGATTACTGCTGAAATAAATTGTTGTTGCTTTTAATTAGAAACGTAGCTTATATAAGCTAAATTTGTTTTTATCTTTTCCCATTTTTATACCAACATATCTCCATGTATGTAATGCTGTCTAATATCTTACGTTTCTTGAACGTTACAGCATATAAAAATAAAAAAAAAGGAAAAGTTAAAGTTGTGGGACCTGAGACTGCCTGGGTCTGATAATACCCACTAGCCCTTTGTGTACACACTTTCATAGCAAGAAAGGGGGATGTGATTGCAACTGTTCGAGGATGCGTGTGTAATTGTTTACATGTGTGACGTATGAATCACACCTCCAGTTCCGCCCTATAGGCTTGCATGCCCCATCACTTCCACAGCCCTATTCCGCCTTCCACTTTAATAATATGTGTGGAGGGGGTGTGTTAGCGGCACCCCTGGCGTGTATATTTGTTTACATGTGTGACGTATGAATCACGCCTCCCGTTCCGCCCTATAGGCTTGCATATCCCATCGCTTCCACAGCACTAATCCACCTTCCACTTTAATACTATGTGTGGAGGTGGTGTGTTAGCGATACCCCTGACCTATAGTTAAATGGTTTCTCCAAAGTAACCTCACCAAGCGTAGAGCCCTCACTCTATAAATGTATGTTTAACCCTAATCGATGCGGCTGAAAAGCTCCATCTATTTAGTGTGCATCCGTTTCACTAAAGGGGAGGGGAGGGGGTGGATGCGGGGTTTGGTGGGGGGGGGGGGGGGAGGGTGGTGGGTTATGTGCACTTGAGGTTGGCAGTAGTTTGAAATTTAAACAGATAATTTCTATCCCTAAGAAAACTATAATGGATCTGCTATGTGAACGGAACTCTGAAAAGCTTTTGCCCACTGTTACCTTTTCACAATCGTGTGGGCATTGATCTACAACTGGTTGAATATCAAGTACTGAGATTTATATTTAAATAAGGTTATCTTTTGTTGTGTACATTTATAATTAATGTGGTTTATATTTATAAACTTTTTAAATTGTTTTAAGTGCTGGTTGGAAATTATTTGTGTAGTATGAATTTGTAAGGGAATTGCTACAGCTACCAAAAATTAATTAAATCGAATTCTGAATTTAGGCCCTCTGGAGACCTGGTTCTCAACCTAAAAATCCAGAAGGCCTCCCTTTCTCCCAGTTTTCGTGTTCTATCCTGTCCTCTATTTTGTACCGGGACCTTCTCTATGATGGTCCACGAAAAGTACCTGGGATCTTTTTGGTGTATCACGGAAAAGTGATTGATCAGTGGCGTTGTTAATTCACCTGCTCTTATATCAGCCAGATGTTCCTTTATTCTAACTCGTGCCTCCCTGGTCGTTAGACCTACATATTGGAGGGCACAATGTGTGCATGATATTAGATATACCACGAAATTTGACCGGCAATTTAAGCACAGTCTCTTCTGGAAAGTTTCACCTGTGTCTAGAGACCTAAAAGAATCTCCCACTATCACTCTTTCACATGCCTTACAGGAAAGATAATTGCATCTAAATGTACCATTTAGTCTCAGCCAGGTTGAGCCACTGGTCTCTTCCTGCTTCAGTCTAGTGGGGGCTATTAAGTTGCCAATCGTACGATTCCTTTTGTAAGCGAATCGTATGCCTTCATCCACTGTATCTTTTAATGCATCATCAGCCGAGAGTAGTTGATAGTTATTTTTGATTATCTGGCATATCTGATGGTACTGTCGTGAGTACTCAGTTATGAACATAATTTTGTTACCCTCTGTAAGTTGTTCCCACTCTCTCCTAGGCTGCTTCCTGTTCCCTTTGTTGTTTTTTGGCCTTCTTTTAGATTGTTCAAGTAACTTGGCCCTGTCCATTCTACTAACCAAATTTCTTTCCTTATTAACTATCGACTTTTGGTAACCTCTTTCTAACAACCTAGTTGTGAGCTCATCCGCTTGTTCTTCGTATATGCGCTGACTAGTACAATTTCTTCTTAAGCGGATAAACTGCCCTCTTGCTACCCCTTTAAAAACCTTCTTTGGATGGCAGCTGGTTGCATGTAAGAGGGAGTTGCCTGAAATCGGTTTTCGATATGTTTCAGTCCTAATTTTCTGACCTGTCTGGCCCCTCAGTGTGATGTCTAAAAAGTTAACTGTGTGTTCCTGAACCTCTGAAGTGAAACTAATCCCTGCCGTGTTTTGGTTGAGACCCTTGATAAACTCTTCCAGATCTTCTCTCGATCCCTTCCAGATGAACAACAGGTCGTCTATGAACCGTCTGTACCACACTATCTCCTGTCTGAAGGGGTTCCGCTCCCCAAAGACATGGGAGAGCTCCCACCAACCCATGAATAGGTTGGCGTACGAGGGGGCAAACTTGGCCCCCATAGCCGTCCCCCGCCTCTGGAGAAAGAACTCCCCCTCAAACAGGAAATAGTTGTGGGTGAGAAGGAACCTAGTAACTCTTAAAACATATGCAATAAATGCCCGGTTCCCCGTGTACCATCTGGAGAGGAAGAATTCCAAAGCCTCAAGTCCCTTCTCATGGGGTATAGTGGAATAGAGAGACTTGACATCAACAGTTAACCAATAATAATTGTTTTGCCAAGTTACGTCAGTGAGTAAATTCAGGACATGTTTTGTGTCAGCTAAAAAGCTCCAAAGGGTGTTTACCATTGGCTGTAGAATGTCATCCAGCCATTCTGAAAGATGTTCAGTAAGTGAGCCGATTCCGCTGACAATTGGTCTCCCCTGGACATTATCAGTAGACTTGTGTACTTTCGGAAGGTGATTAAACACCGGTATAGCCGGATCCTGTACCAATAGATACATTTTGGTTTCCTGATCAATAAAGCCCAGGTCTACCCCATCATCCACCAAGGAGACCAGTTGTCGCTGGAATGACCTAGTAGGATCCTGTTGTAGTGTTTCATAATCTGATTCTGTTCTCAGCTGCCTCCATGCTTCTTGGACAAATTTGGTTCTATCCTGAACCACAATGGCTCCGCCCTTATCAGCAGACCTTATCACCAAACCCTTGTTAATTTTCAAGCTATTTAAAGCTTCCTTCTGTCTGCGCGTTATGTTGGATTGCTGGCCCCTTTGTGTGGTGTATTGCAGCTTGACCAGATCACTTTCTACTCTCTTTTGGAATTTCTCCAAAAGGGGACCCCTACTTTGTAGGGGGTAAAATGAAGATTTGCTCTTTAATTTTGGAGTCCTTAGGCTCCTGGCCCCTTCCTCTTCTGACTCCCCTTGGAGAGATTCCAAAATTCTAACGTCACAGAGTTCTTGGAAATTCATACACACCCCACTCTCTATCTCATTGTCTATGGACCGTGGACTCTCATCTGACTCGTGGTACTCCCTACTTTCTGATTTAAAATGCTTCTTGAGGGTCATGTTACGTATCATTTTATTAACGTCCAGAAGGGTCTTAAATAGGTTAAAGTCCATAGTTGGTACAAAGGTTAAACCTAAGCTGAGTACCTCCAATTCAGATTTATTTAATGCATGACTTGACAAATTAATAACATTTAGTCCCTGTAGTTCCCCCTCTTTCGTCCTCTTCTTTGGGGGTATCTTCTTTGTTCCCTCGGTTGTTGATAGTGTTCTAGAGTATCTCTTCCCCCCCCTTCTGATGTTCTTGGGGGTAGCTGAAAAACCTGCTCAATCTGGGCTCTTTCCGTGTCCCCTGGGGGCCCTTGGCTTGTTCTAGGTTGTATTTGCTCTTCCCTGTAGTGTGAAGTAGTTGGTACTGGGCCCTGCCCTTTGTTTTTCAGGATTGGGGGGAGCCGATTCGAACCCTCCTTCGGTCTTGCCGTGGCTTCCGGTGCTGCTAAATCCTCTCCTGAGGAGGAGCCGTCATCCCATGATTCCCCCTCACTTTCCTGAAAATTCACTCGTCTGTCCCTATTGGCCCTTGATCTGTTGCCCCTTCTGCCCCTGTTATAAAAAGGGGTTTGTTTGTTTTGTTCCTTTCTTAGGGCAAAACGATCCCTTCTGTTCCAGACGTAGACTCTATTTAGATTGTAGTCTTGTAAATCACGTAAATATTTCGTGCGTTTAGCCTCTAATAATACAGATTTGGCTTCGGCCAACACCTTTTGCAGAGTGGCATCAAATTTCAAGAAGCTTGGTTCCTCACTTCTCTTGTTAAGTTCGTCCTGTAATTCCTTAATTTTGATGCCAAGATCCTCAATGGCCTTTACCTTAAATTCACAAATCAATTTCATTAGCTTATAAGAACACTCTGTTAAATGTTCATTCCATCTCTCAATAAAAGATTTGTCATCCGTGATGAAAGTAGGAAATTTATTCAATCTCAGGCCTCTAGGTACCAGGCCTAGCTCAAGATATTTATTCAGGGTGTTCACGTCCCATTTTAATTGATCCTCTTTTATTAGGAGGAATTCCACTTCCTCAAAAAGGTTAATCAAACTGTAGTTTGTTTTATTAAGTGAGAAAATCTGATTGCAGTCCCAGGCTGCTGTTTCCCTTTCTTCAGCTGTGCGTAGGGAAAACAAAACTGGTGTCTTTGACATAACACTCTCACCCTGCATACCCTTTATTGCGGAGTAGTAAGCAAAAAATTCACACCAATCACGTACTCCACCCTGAGCTCGGCCAAGGCTCAAGCTAATGCTTAGAACAGTCAGTGAAAAGTGGGGAATGCTTGGTTGGGTGTGTACGGAGTGTGCTATTTCATATGCAAAAATAAATCACAATTGCACCGCCAGCTTGATAGAGCAAACAAAGTTCACAAACTTGCTATGTCAGCGGGTCACCCCAATCTCCCCCGACTATAGCCAAATTCAAATGAATATGTCATGTGTATATGAATATGAAACTCTCCAATGCAGTCAAGTAATATCACTTTTGATTATATTGCAAAGAAACTCACCACAGTCCTGTTTAGGTTGATCTTTCTCTTGTATCCAAGTGGTGTTGTTGATATTCTTGTGGTGCTGGTGAGTATCCAAGCTGGGAATAGTTAAACCTCCGCAATAAGGGAATTGAATGGTGTTTGAACTCGCTGTGTGTGCTCACAATGGCCAAACAATTCAAGTCTCACAAACAAAAGACAGTTTGGAGCACCAAAAAGCGAGTGAAAAACAAAAATTTTTTTTATTTTATTTATAACAATAGGGTTACATAACCCCAGGGTAAGAGTGTAAAAAACAATATGATGAAAAACAGAGAACAAATAGGCTGACCGGTTTCGGCGTGTGCCTTAATCCTAGCCTGCTTAAAAGTATTAGTAAGATTCACAGCTTAAAAACCCACCTCTGTGTTTCAATTGGGTGTGAGAAATTCACACCTCTCTCATGGTTAACCAATGTTAAACTTCCTAATTTATCAGACACCTGTGTTACCTACTGACTTCACTAGTGTTATTAGGTGTGGCGAAGTCTGTGCAGCCCTCTTAAAGTTTTAACTGTAAACTTTCCTTTGCCTACACACAAACCGCACAAAAGTGCCCATCGTCACATCTAGATTACTGCTGAAATAAATTGTTGTTGCTTTTAATTAGAAACGTAGCTTATATAAGCTAAATTTGTTTTTATCTTTTCCCATTTTTATACCAACATATCTCCATGTATGTAATGCTGTCTAATATCTTACGTTTCTTGAACGTTACAGCATATAAAAATAAAAAAAAAGGAAAAGTTAAAGTTGTGGGACCTGAGACTGCCTGGGTCTGATAATACCCACTAGCCCTTTGTGTACACACTTTCATAGCAAGAAAGGGGGATGTGATTGCAACTGTTCGAGGATGCGTGTGTAATTGTTTACATGTGTGACGTATGAATCACACCTCCAGTTCCGCCCTATAGGCTTGCATGCCCCATCACTTCCACAGCCCTATTCCGCCTTCCACTTTAATAATATGTGTGGAGGGGGTGTGTTAGCGGCACCCCTGGCGTGTATATTTGTTTACATGTGTGACGTATGAATCACGCCTCCCGTTCCGCCCTATAGGCTTGCATATCCCATCGCTTCCACAGCACTAATCCACCTTCCACTTTAATACTATGTGTGGAGGTGGTGTGTTAGCGATACCCCTGACCTATAGTTAAATGGTTTCTCCAAAGTAACCTCACCAAGCGTAGAGCCCTCACTCTATAAATGTATGTTTAACCCTAATCGATGCGGCTGAAAAGCTCCATCTATTTAGTGTGCATCCGTTTCACTAAAGGGGAGGGGGTGGATGCGGGGTTTGGTGGGGGGGGGGGGGGGGAGGGTGGTGGGTTATGTGCACTTGAGGTTGGCAGTAGTTTGAAATTTAAACAGATAATTTCTATCCCTAAGAAAACTATAATGGATCTGCTATGTGAACGGAACTCTGAAAAGCTTTTGCCCACTGTTACCTTTTCACAATCGTGTGGGCATTGATCTACAACTGGTTGAATATCAAGTACTGAGATTTATATTTAAATAAGGTTATCTTTTGTTGTGTACATTTATAATTAATGTGGTTTATATTTATAAACTTTTTAAATTGTTTTAAGTGCTGGTTGGAAATTATTTGTGTAGTATGAATTTGTAAGGGAATTGCTACAGCTACCAAAAATTAATTAAATCGAATTCTGAATTTAGGCCCTCTGGAGACCTGGTTCTCAACCTAAAAATCCAGAAGGCCTCCCTTTCTCCCAGTTTTCGTGTTCTATCCTGTCCTCTATTTTGTACCGGGACCTTCTCTATGATGGTCCACGAAAAGTACCTGGGATCTTTTTGGTGTATCACGGAAAAGTGATTGATCAGTGGCGTTGTTAATTCACCTGCTCTTATATCAGCCAGATGTTCCTTTATTCTAACTCGTGCCTCCCTGGTCGTTAGACCTACATATTGGAGGGCACAATATCAGATATGCCAGATAATCAAAAATAACTATCAACTACTCTCGGCTGATGATGCATTAAAAGATACAGTGGATGAAGGCATACGATTCGCTTACAAAAGGAATCGTACGATTGGCAACTTAATAGCCCCCACTAGACTGAAGCAGGAAGAGACCAGTGGCTCAACCTGGCTGAGACTAAATGGTACATTTAGATGCAATTATCTTTCCTGTAAGGCATGTGAAAGAGTGATAGTGGGAGATTCTTTTAGGTCTCTAGTCACAGGTGAAACTTTCCAGAAGAGACTGTGCTTAAATTGCCGGTCAAATTTCGTGGTATATCTAATATCATGCACACATTGTGCCCTCCAATATGTAGGTCTAACGACCAGGGAGGCACGAGTTAGAATAAAGGAACATCTGGCTGATATAAGAGCAGGTGAATTAACAACGCCACTGATCAATCACTTTTCCGTGATACACCAAAAAGATCCCAGGTACTTTTCGTGGACCATCATAGAGAAGGTCCCGGTACAAAATAGAGGACAGGATAGAACACGAAAACTGGGAGAAAGGGAGGCCTTCTGGATTTTTAGGTTGAGAACCAGGTCTCCAGAGGGCCTAAATTCAGAATTCGATTTAATTAATTTTTGGTAGCTGTAGCAATTCCCTTACAAATTCATACTACACAAATAATTTCCAACCAGCACTTAAAACAATTTAAAAAGTTTATAAATATAAACCACATTAATTATAAATGTACACAACAAAAGATAACCTTATTTAAATATAAATCTCAGTACTTGATATTCAACCAGTTGTAGATCAATGCCCACACGATTGTGAAAAGGTAACAGTGGGCAAAAGCTTTTCAGAGTTCCGTTCACATAGCAGATCCATTATAGTTTTCTTAGGGATAGAAATTATCTGTTTAAATTTCAAACTACTGCCAACCTCAAGTGCACATAACCCACCGCCCCCCCCCCCCCCCCCCCCCCCACCAAACCCCGCATCCACCCCCTCCCCTCCCCTTTAGTGAAACGGATGCACACTAAATAGATGGAGCTTTTCAGCCGCATCGATTAGGGTTAAACATACATTTATAGAGTGAGGGCTCTACGCTTGGTGAGGTTACTTTGGAGAAACCATTTAACTATAGGTCAGGGGTATCGCTAACACACCACCTCCACACATAGTATTAAAGTGGAAGGTGGATTAGTGCTGTGGAAGCGATGGGATATGCAAGCCTATAGGGCGGAACGGGAGGCGTGATTCATACGTCACACATGTAAACAAATATACACGCCAGGGGTGCCGCTAACACACCCCCTCCACACATATTATTAAAGTGGAAGGCGGAATAGGGCTGTGGAAGTGATGGGGCATGCAAGCCTATAGGGCGGAACTGGAGGTGTGATTCATACGTCACACATGTAAACAATTACACACGCATCCTCGAACAGTTGCAATCACATCCCCCTTTCTTGCTATGAAAGTGTGTACACAAAGGGCTAGTGGGTATTATCAGACCCAGGCAGTCTCAGGTCCCACAACTTTAACTTTTCCTTTTTTTTTATTTTTATATGCTGTAACGTTCAAGAAACGTAAGATATTAGACAGCATTACATACATGGAGATATGTTGGTATAAAAATGGGAAAAGATAAAAACAAATTTAGCTTATATAAGCTACGTTTCTAATTAAAAGCAACAACAATTTATTTCAGCAGTAATCTAGATGTGACGATGGGCACTTTTGTGCGGTTTGTGTGTAGGCAAAGGAAAGTTTACAGTTAAAACTTTAAGAGGGCTGCACAGACTTCGCCACACCTAATAACACTAGTGAAGTCAGTAGGTAACACAGGTGTCTGATAAATTAGGAAGTTTAACATTGGTTAACCATGAGAGAGGTGTGAATTTCTCACACCCAATTGAAACACAGAGGTGGGTTTTTAAGCTGTGAATCTTACTAATACTTTTAAGCAGGCTAGGATTAAGGCACACGCCGAAACCGGTCAGCCTATTTGTTCTCTGTTTTTCATCATATTGTTTTTTACACTCTTACCCTGGGGTTATGTAACCCTATTGTTATAAATAAAATAAAAAAATTTTTTGTTTTTCACTCGCTTTTTGGTGCTCCAAACTGTCTTTTGTTTGTGAGACTTGAATTGTTTGGCCATTGTGAGCACACACAGCGAGTTCAAACACCATTCAATTCCCTTATTGCGGAGGTTTAACTATTCCCAGCTTGGATACTCACCAGCACCACAAGAATATCAACAACACCACTTGGATACAAGAGAAAGATCAACCTAAACAGGACTGTGGTGAGTTTCTTTGCAATATAATCAAAAGTGATATTACTTGACTGCATTGGAGAGTTTCATATTCATATACACATGACATATTCATTTGAATTTGGCTATAGTCGGGGGAGATTGGGGTGACCCGCTGACATAGCAAGTTTGTGAACTTTGTTTGCTCTATCAAGCTGGCGGTGCAATTGTGATTTATTTTTGCATATGAAATAGCACACTCCGTACACACCCAACCAAGCATTCCCCACTTTTCACTGACTGTTCTAAGCATTAGCTTGAGCCTTGGCCGAGCTCAGGGTGGAGTACGTGATTGGTGTGAATTTTTTGCTTACTACTCCGCAATAAAGGGTATGCAGGGTGAGAGTGTTATGTCAAAGACACCAGTTTTGTTTTCCCTACGCACAGCTGAAGAAAGGGAAACAGCAGCCTGGGACTGCAATCAGATTTTCTCACTTAATAAAACAAACTACAGTTTGATTAACCTTTTTGAGGAAGTGGAATTCCTCCTAATAAAAGAGGATCAATTAAAATGGGACGTGAACACCCTGAATAAATATCTTGAGCTAGGCCTGGTACCTAGAGGCCTGAGATTGAATAAATTTCCTACTTTCATCACGGATGACAAATCTTTTATTGAGAGATGGAATGAACATTTAACAGAGTGTTCTTATAAGCTAATGAAATTGATTTGTGAATTTAAGGTAAAGGCCATTGAGGATCTTGGCATCAAAATTAAGGAATTACAGGACGAACTTAACAAGAGAAGTGAGGAACCAAGCTTCTTGAAATTTGATGCCACTCTGCAAAAGGTGTTGGCCGAAGCCAAATCTGTATTATTAGAGGCTAAACGCACGAAATATTTACGTGATTTACAAGACTACAATCTAAATAGAGTCTACGTCTGGAACAGAAGGGATCGTTTTGCCCTAAGAAAGGAACAAAACAAACAAACCCCTTTTTATAACAGGGGCAGAAGGGGCAACAGATCAAGGGCCAATAGGGACAGACGAGTGAATTTTCAGGAAAGTGAGGGGGAATCATGGGATGACGGCTCCTCCTCAGGAGAGGATTTAGCAGCACCGGAAGCCACGGCAAGACCGAAGGAGGGTTCGAATCGGCTCCCCCCAATCCTGAAAAACAAAGGGCAGGGCCCAGTACCAACTACTTCACACTACAGGGAAGAGCAAATACAACCTAGAACAAGCCAAGGGCCCCCAGGGGACACGGAAAGAGCCCAGATTGAGCAGGTTTTTCAGCTACCCCCAAGAACATCAGAAGGGGGGGGAAGAGATACTCTAGAACACTATCAACAACCGAGGGAACAAAGAAGATACCCCCAAAGAAGAGGACGAAAGAGGGGGAACTACAGGGACTAAATGTTATTAATTTGTCAAGTCATGCATTAAATAAATCTGAATTGGAGGTACTCAGCTTAGGTTTAACCTTTGTACCAACTATGGACTTTAACCTATTTAAGACCCTTCTGGACGTTAATAAAATGATACGTAACATGACCCTCAAGAAGCATTTTAAATCAGAAAGTAGGGAGTACCACGAGTCAGATGAGAGTCCACGGTCCATAGACAATGAGATAGAGAGTGGGGTGTGTATGAATTTCCAAGAACTCTGTGACGTTAGAATTTTGGAATCTCTCCAAGGGGAGTCAGAAGAGGAAGGGGCCAGGAGCCTAAGGACTCCAAAATTAAAGAGCAAATCTTCATTTTACCCCCTACAAAGTAGGGGTCCCCTTTTGGAGAAATTCCAAAAGAGAGTAGAAAGTGATCTGGTCAAGCTGCAATACACCACACAAAGGGGCCAGCAATCCAACATAACGCGCAGACAGAAGGAAGCTTTAAATAGCTTGAAAATTAACAAGGGTTTGGTGATAAGGTCTGCTGATAAGGGCGGAGCCATTGTGGTTCAGGATAGAACCAAATTTGTCCAAGAAGCATGGAGGCAGCTGAGAACAGAATCAGATTATGAAACACTACAACAGGATCCTACTAGGTCATTCCAGCGACAACTGGTCTCCTTGGTGGATGATGGGGTAGACCTGGGCTTTATTGATCAGGAAACCAAAATGTATCTATTGGTACAGGATCCGGCTATACCGGTGTTTAATCACCTTCCGAAAGTACACAAGTCTACTGATAATGTCCAGGGGAGACCAATTGTCAGCGGAATCGGCTCACTTACTGAACATCTTTCAGAATGGCTGGATGACATTCTACAGCCAATGGTAAACACCCTTTGGAGCTTTTTAGCTGACACAAAACATGTCCTGAATTTACTCACTGACGTAACTTGGCAAAACAATTATTATTGGTTAACTGTTGATGTCAAGTCTCTCTATTCCACTATACCCCATGAGAAGGGACTTGAGGCTTTGGAATTCTTCCTCTCCAGATGGTACACGGGGAACCGGGCATTTATTGCATATGTTTTAAGAGTTACTAGGTTCCTTCTCACCCACAACTATTTCCTGTTTGAGGGGGAGTTCTTTCTCCAGAGGCGGGGGACGGCTATGGGGGCCAAGTTTGCCCCCTCGTACGCCAACCTATTCATGGGTTGGTGGGAGCTCTCCCATGTCTTTGGGGAGCGGAACCCCTTCAGACAGGAGATAGTGTGGTACAGACGGTTCATAGACGACCTGTTGTTCATCTGGAAGGGATCGAGAGAAGATCTGGAAGAGTTTATCAAGGGTCTCAACCAAAACACGGCAGGGATTAGTTTCACTTCAGAGGTTCAGGAACACACAGTTAACTTTTTAGACATCACACTGAGGGGCCAGACAGGTCAGAAAATTAGGACTGAAACATATCGAAAACCGATTTCAGGCAACTCCCTCTTACATGCAACCAGCTGCCATCCAAAGAAGGTTTTTAAAGGGGTAGCAAGAGGGCAGTTTATCCGCTTAAGAAGAAATTGTACTAGTCAGCGCATATACGAAGAACAAGCGGATGAGCTCACAACTAGGTTGTTAGAAAGAGGTTACCAAAAGTCGATAGTTAATAAGGAAAGAAATTTGGTTAGTAGAATGGACAGGGCCAAGTTACTTGAACAATCTAAAAGAAGGCCAAAAAACAACAAAGGGAACAGGAAGCAGCCTAGGAGAGAGTGGGAACAACTTACAGAGGGTAACAAAATTATGTTCATAACTGAGTACTCACGACAGTACCATCAGATATGCCAGATAATCAAAAATAACTATCAACTACTCTCGGCTGATGATGCATTAAAAGATACAGTGGATGAAGGCATACGATTCGCTTACAAAAGGAATCGTACGATTGGCAACTTAATAGCCCCCACTAGACTGAAGCAGGAAGAGACCAGTGGCTCAACCTGGCTGAGACTAAATGGTACATTTAGATGCAATTATCTTTCCTGTAAGGCATGTGAAAGAGTGATAGTGGGAGATTCTTTTAGGTCTCTAGTCACAGGTGAAACTTTCCAGAAGAGACTGTGCTTAAATTGCCGGTCAAATTTCGTGGTATATCTAATATCATGCACACATTGTGCCCTCCAATATGTAGGTCTAACGACCAGGGAGGCACGAGTTAGAATAAAGGAACATCTGGCTGATATAAGAGCAGGTGAATTAACAACGCCACTGATCAATCACTTTTCCGTGATACACCAAAAAGATCCCAGGTACTTTTCGTGGACCATCATAGAGAAGGTCCCGGTACAAAATAGAGGACAGGATAGAACACGAAAACTGGGAGAAAGGGAGGCCTTCTGGATTTTTAGGTTGAGAACCAGGTCTCCAGAGGGCCTAAATTCAGAATTCGATTTAATTAATTTTTGGTAGCTGTAGCAATTCCCTTACAAATTCATACTACACAAATAATTTCCAACCAGCACTTAAAACAATTTAAAAAGTTTATAAATATAAACCACATTAATTATAAATGTACACAACAAAAGATAACCTTATTTAAATATAAATCTCAGTACTTGATATTCAACCAGTTGTAGATCAATGCCCACACGATTGTGAAAAGGTAACAGTGGGCAAAAGCTTTTCAGAGTTCCGTTCACATAGCAGATCCATTATAGTTTTCTTAGGGATAGAAATTATCTGTTTAAATTTCAAACTACTGCCAACCTCAAGTGCACATAACCCACCACCCTCCCCCCCCCCCCCCCACCAAACCCCGCATCCACCCCCTCCCCTCCCCTTTAGTGAAACGGATGCACACTAAATAGATGGAGCTTTTCAGCCGCATCGATTAGGGTTAAACATACATTTATAGAGTGAGGGCTCTACGCTTGGTGAGGTTACTTTGGAGAAACCATTTAACTATAGGTCAGGGGTATCGCTAACACACCACCTCCACACATAGTATTAAAGTGGAAGGTGGATTAGTGCTGTGGAAGCGATGGGATATGCAAGCCTATAGGGCGGAACGGGAGGCGTGATTCATACGTCACACATGTAAACAAATATACACGCCAGGGGTGCCGCTAACACACCCCCTCCACACATATTATTAAAGTGGAAGGCGGAATAGGGCTGTGGAAGTGATGGGGCATGCAAGCCTATAGGGCGGAACTGGAGGTGTGATTCATACGTCACACATGTAAACAATTACACACGCATCCTCGAACAGTTGCAATCACATCCCCCTTTCTTGCTATGAAAGTGTGTACACAAAGGGCTAGTGGGTATTATCAGACCCAGGCAGTCTCAGGTCCCACAACTTTAACTTTTCCTTTTTTTTTATTTTTATATGCTGTAACGTTCAAGAAACGTAAGATATTAGACAGCATTACATACATGGAGATATGTTGGTATAAAAATGGGAAAAGATAAAAACAAATTTAGCTTATATAAGCTACGTTTCTAATTAAAAGCAACAACAATTTATTTCAGCAGTAATCTAGATGTGACGATGGGCACTTTTGTGCGGTTTGTGTGTAGGCAAAGGAAAGTTTACAGTTAAAACTTTAAGAGGGCTGCACAGACTTCGCCACACCTAATAACACTAGTGAAGTCAGTAGGTAACACAGGTGTCTGATAAATTAGGAAGTTTAACATTGGTTAACCATGAGAGAGGTGTGAATTTCTCACACCCAATTGAAACACAGAGGTGGGTTTTTAAGCTGTGAATCTTACTAATACTTTTAAGCAGGCTAGGATTAAGGCACACGCCGAAACCGGTCAGCCTATTTGTTCTCTGTTTTTCATCATATTGTTTTTTACACTCTTACCCTGGGGTTATGTAACCCTATTGTTATAAATAAAATAAAAAAAATTTTTGTTTTTCACTCGCTTTTTGGTGCTCCAAACTGTCTTTTGTTTGTGAGATATCAATTTAATAGGCTTAGTCTCTGAAACAAGGTGAGCATACGCAGGTAATAGGTAAGTATGCTTGATCTCTGGAACAAGGTGAGCATACACATGTAACATGTAAGTATGCTGGGCTTTCAGGAACCAGATGAGCATATGCAGATGAAAGGTAAGTATGCCAAACTCCAGGAACAAGGTAGTTAAGGCAATAACTCAACCCAGAGTGATGGACTGAGTGAGCTTTTATAGGAACTCCCACACCTGAGACCTCCAGGTAAGAGTTTCAGTAATTAGGACATGCCCGCTTTACATTTCCGCTGGAGAGGCCACCTGTGCCTAAGGGGAAGCAGTGTAATATTTGTAGGATATTTCCTTATCAGACCATTCCTGGCCAGTAATCTTCTTATCCCAGCATCAAGTGGAAAGAAAAGGAAAAATCCCAGAACTAAGATTAATGGATTGAAGGAATGAGGGTGTACAGGAACAGCAAACACCATAAGCGGCAAGGGTTAATGAGGAGCAGGTAACAGAGGTGAGTAGGGATCAGAAGTAAGCAAAGAGTTCTATGCCCCTGAGAAACACAAAAATAAAAAGAATGCTCACCAGGTGATGCACGTTTTAATGAGAGCATGCAGTTTAATCTTTCTGAGAATCCAAAGGTTAAGCAAAGGAATAGTCACAAGGCAATGCAGGGTTCAGTAACAGCAGGCAGTCCAATCTTTCTGCGTACCAAAAGGGTTAAGCAGGAGGAGAAAGGTCAATAGGCAATAAAAGGTTCAGTAACAAGCAGGCAGTCCAATCCTTCTCAGTATCAAAAGGGTTAAGCAGGAGAATGATCAATAGGCAGGCAATAAAAGGTTCAGTAACAAGCAGGCAGTCCAATCCTTCTCAGTACCAAAAGAGTTAAGCAGGAGAATGGTCAATAGGCTCCTTAACTCATCCGCCACCTCTGAGGTGGTGGATAGCAATCATCCCGATCAGATACGATCGGGGTGATTGACATCCCCTGCTAGCGGCCGATTGGCCGTGAATGTGCAGGGGGCATCAGTTCTCAAGCATTTCACACAATATGCTTGTGCAATGATAAATGCAGACAGCGTATGTTGTTGGCATTTATCAATGTAGGGGGGACATGATCCGCTACAGTGGATCATGTCTGCCCGACACTTGATAAATCGGCCCCTTGGTTTTGTTACTGAAATTAGATGATTTACAATTGATACAGGGAAAGAAACCTTCTAACAATTTAATACAGTTACTTGGTGCTAAGATGATTTTTTTTTTATTATTTTGAACTTTTAAAAAACATCCTAGGTTTATCTGTTAAGAATTTATCTATAAAGGGATCTTGTTGTAGCAGATACCAATGCTTGTTTAGAATGGCTCTTAAATCTCTATGGTGAATATTATATTCTGTAATAAAAAGTACTTCTAGAATTTCTTCACATTTTTCCTTCTTAATTTTAATTTCTAGTAGAGTATTTCTCTATTTCTGGCTTCTAGTTTAGCTTTCTTTATAAGAGTTGGATTATATCCTCTTTTCTCAATTTTGTTCTTTAGAAGTTCAGCTTCTATATCAAAATCATCTACTTCTGAGCAATTTTTTCTTACTCTTAGAAATAGTTTTTGGAATATTGTTAGAAAGAAAACACTAAGACGAAAAAAGGCAGAGAAACCAAGGAGGTGTTTTCGTATTCCAGTGAGTACTCTTGAAAACTGATGGCATTTTATCAGAAACCCTGGATGATATAAAGTTTACCTATCGCAGTCACTGCTGAAAGACTGAAAGACTATAAAAACTTATAGGATACCTATGTGTAGGGTGACCATAGTGTCGTTTTAAAAAGGGACACATATGAAAAATACATTATATCAGGGTTCTTATAAAACTATTTCTTTAAACAGCCCTGAAAACAGCCCTGACATATGTATTTTTCATATGTGTCCCTTTTCAAAGTGGCAATATGGTCACCCTACCTATGTGGGACAGTCTCATCTAATGCAGCTGTAGATCTTGGAATCATTTGAACAAAATGTTATACCTACATCAGGACCTGTCATGGTGAAATAAAAATTTCTGAGGGCAAAACAAGATTAGAGCCTAGGTACTTCATAAAGCAATGTTTTACATACACAAGAGAAATATGACGCAATACATCACCTCTGTTTTTAGAACACATATCCCCGATCAATTAGAAGCCACTTTTGGACTTCTGAGCACATTAAGACAACTCAATGGGGGGGGGGGGGGGGATATTGTTCAAATTGCAGAGGCCACTTTTGGACCTCTCAAAATATGTGAAGACTATTATATATATGGCTATAGTAAATAACACAATTATAAATATAAAAACTTGTATAGATCTATTAAGATATATAGTATGAGCTTATAGCTACTGCAAGTGTCACAGAGCAAAAACTATTCTGAAAACTATTAGTTATCTGTTGACGTTAGCTTAACACAATAGAACTATATATATATACTGTATATATATAATAAACTTAATTCTGACCTCCTAACTGCATTAAAGGGCCATTAAACTCAAAAATGTATTTCACGATTCAGATAGAGAATACAATTTTAAACAACATTCCAATTTACTTCTATTATCTAATTTGCTGCAATCTTTGTATATACTTTGTTAAAGAAATAGCAATACACATTGGTGAGCCAATCACATGAGGCATCTATGTGCAGTCACCAATCAGAAGCTACTGAGCCTATCTAGGTATGCTTTTCATGAAAGAATGTCAAGAGAATTAAGCAAATTAGATAATTGAAGTAAATTAGAAAGTTGTTTAAAATGGTATTCTCTATCTGAATCATGAAAGAAAAAATGTGGGTTTAATGTCCCTTTAAGGTCTCTCTTAGACCGTGGGCATCTAGTATATTAAACATTGGAGGTTTATGTGATTACAACAGCGTAGGCCCCTCTTGAACCTAAATATATAATAAAGAGCATCCTATATGTTAAGCATGTAAAATTAAACTTAGAGCCATGTTAAAAAAAATATCATTGACTGAACACAAATCTCTGTAAGAATGATAAACATAGATAAATAAAACCTTTTTCTTCAACATAAGCTCCTCTCAGTGCAAGAGGGGTCACCCATGGACCTAACTTAACTTACATGACTTAGCACAGGAAATCTTGGGTCCTGATAATATTCAATTATTGTCACAAGTTATCTTGGGCCTCAGTATAAAGAAGAGTAAGGTAAATGAGCTACTGTTAGGAGGGAGTTGTATCTAGTACTGTTATAAATACTGCAAAGCAATCATAAGCAGTCATATAAGACTATGTAAAGGCAGTGAGAGATTAAACTGAGGTGACAGCTAAGGGCCCGATAAGAGGAAAAAGACCAAAATACCATCCGCAAAAAAATAAATTAGACAATTGTAGAGTATTTGAATATATATAAAAGCTCTAAACCAACTGTATGTAACAGCCATAAAATAAACTATTCTTTTCTAAGTGAAACCTGCTAATGTTGGTATTTATTACTACATACAGTTATAGGATATAGTCACACTGTGATATGTGCACATAAATATCTTCTAAAATAAGTTGGTCTCAATCACCCAAAGAGTATATAACAAGTAAGCAAGAAAAGACGTGTTTCAGATATAATATGCTAATGATAACAACTATTATTATATGCAGTTAGAAAGTATAGGCGTACAATAATATTTAGAGTCCACAAGTCTCAATACATACACTCACCGGCCAATTTATTAGGTATACCTTGCTAGTACCGGGTTTGACCCCCTTTTGCCTTCAGAACTGTCTTAATTCTTCATGGCATAGATTCAACAAGGTGTTGAAAACATTCCTCAGAGATTTTGGTCCATATTGACATGATAGCATCACGCAGTTGCTGCAGATTTGTCAGCTTCACATACATGATGCAAATTTACCTTCCATACCACCACATCCCAAAGGTGCTCTATTGGATTGAGATATGGTGACTGTGGAGGCAATTGGAGTACAGTGAACTCATTGTCATGTTCAAGAAACCAATTTGAGATTATTTGAGCTTTGTGACATGGTGCATTATCCTGCTGGAAGTAGCCATCAGAAGATGGGTACACTGTAGTCATAAAGGGATGGACATGGTCAGCAACAATATTCAGGTAGGCTGTGGCATTTAAATGATGCTAAATTGGTACTAAGGGGCCCAAAGTGTGCCAAGAAAATATCCCCCACACTATTACACCACCACCCTGAACCATTGATACAAGGCAGGATGGATCCATGCTTTCATGTTGTTTACTCCATATTCTGACCCTACAATCTGAATGTCGCAGCTGAAATCGAGACTCATCAGACCAGACAATGTGTTTCCAATCTTCTATTGTCAAATTTTGGTGAGCCTGTGCAAATTGTAGCCTCAGTTTCCTGTCCTTAGCTGACAGGAGTGGCACTCAGTGTGGTCTTCTGCTGCTGTAGCCCATCTGCATCAAGGTTTGACTTGGTGTGCCTTCAGAGATTGTATTCTGCATACCTTGGTTGTAACGAGTGGTTATTTGAGTTACTGTTGCCTTTCTATCATCTCGAACCAGTCTGCCTATTCTCCTCTGACCTCTGACATCAACAAGGCATTTTCATCCACAAAACTGCTGCTCACTGGATATTTTCTCTTTTTCAGACCATTCTGTAAGCCCTAGAGATAGTTGTGCATGAAAATCCCAGTAGATCAGCAGTCACTTGAATCCCCTTTCTTCCCCATTATAATGCTCGGTTGCAACTTCAGCAAGTAGCCTTCACCACGTCTAGATGCCTAAATGCATTGAGTTGCTGCCATGTGATTGGCCGATTAGCAATTTGTGTTACCGAGCAATTGAACAGGTGTATCTAATAAAGTGGCCGGTGAGTGTATATGCACATGAAGGTTCAGGCACAAGTTGTTCTCATTTGTCCAAAAGGTATAAAACATGTAAACATTCAATTTAACTGTGTGTTTAAACTGTTTAGACTGTAATTACACAAGCAAAGACTGCACCAAAAACATATACAAAGATCGTCCTATATACCAGGGGAGGAAAAATATGTACGCCAAGAGTTCAAGAGAGTTCCATATGGCAGCATATCCGACTAGGGTCATCATATGGTGAGGAAGACGTAATCACTAGGACAAAGTGATCTAGAACTAAAGGGCCAAGTAACATAACCATCTTATCCAATACCAGTTCTGCAAATGTGTAGTCACTATCCACTGTACAAGTGTGGAGTAAATGTCCGATCTTATAGTATATGTGTAGAAATTTTCATTTGGGCAATCAGCCCAAAACCTTTGTGCTGACAGAGCCCGAGGCTCGAGGACTGTCGCCAGGCATTCACAGGCCATGCACCTCACTCTGTGAATGTCTCATCTGGACAGCCACGTCTGCCTCCATTAGACTCTGTAATAGATCTGGAGGACACGCGGGGGAGCCGGCCGCACTCCCCCCTGTATCAAGCAAGCAGGGGCCCACTACATTTCTCAACGCCTGGAGATTCTAGGGTGAGTGAACTTCATCTCTTCCATTGCCAAGTTGCATCAGCCCATGAGGCCTGTCTCTGAACTCCTCATGAAGTTCTATAGCCCGGCCTCCCCTCCAGATCCTAGAGAACAACTCTGGTGACTCAGGGGAAGGGGAACCTAGAGCTTTGCCTCACTAGATCTCACCTCACTAGGCCTCAAATAATCTCTCTCCACCTTCACCATTAGTATAAGGGCATCAAGCAGCTGGCACGCCTTGTGTTCAAAAGCATCAAATAGATCTTGAAAAGCTCTGTAGATATCCTCCATTATGCAAAAGCACAAGTGTAGCAGTTCTGAGGCAACTGCTGAATCCGGGTTACCGGGGCGGGAACAGGATCCCAGGGTTAGGCCACTGCCATAGATCCTGATTGTCCAGAACAGTGATCCTGGGTCTTGGCCCTGGTAGGTGTAATAAACTATAAGGGGTCAATTTATTAATGTGCAAGCGGATATGATACGATGTAGCATATCATGTCCACTGCACATCTATAATGTCCGCTGCACAGCTATTTATCATTGCACTAGCAGTTCTTGTGAACTGCTTGTGCAATGCCGCCCTGCAGATTTGCGGCCAATCGGCTGCTAACAGGGGGGTGTCAATCAACCCGATTGTATTTGATCGGGTTGATTTCTGTCTGCCGCCTCAGAGCAGGCAGACAGGTTATGGAACAGCGGTCTTTAGACCACTGCTTCATATTTTCTGTTTTCGGCAAGCCTTAAGGCTCACCAGAAACAGAGGGCATCAAACTCCATATGGTGTTGTATATCAGAGATATTCTAATCATCTCCTAGAGCTCCTGTTATTGCGGCCATACTTGGTCACTGCCCGGACAAGCCCCCTCTCAAAGGCCGTTTTAATGGCAAATATTTCCCTATCCTCAACATCATAGTTTCTTTCTGCTGGGAAGAGAACTCAAGACAAAAAGGCTACAGGATGGAGGTACTCATTTTTATTTGCTGTTTGGGATACTACTGCTCCAACGGTATTCTTGAAAGAGTGGTCTTCCCTGGTTCAGGTAAAATCAGGATGGGTGAGAAGGTGAAAGTTTTTTAGGTTAGCAATGGCTTGTTGTGCTTTATCAGACCAGATATATTTTGTTGTCATCTTGGTGTGGGCTGCAATAGGTTAGATGATACTAGAAAAGTCTATTATAAATTTTCTGTAAAAAATTGTGAAACCCACAAAGGGTTGAATAGATTTCTTACTGTCAGCAGTGGGCCAGTTTTATAAGAATTCTACTCAGTCAGTGTTAAAAATAAATTTCTTCAGTTTAGCATATAAACGATTAGCTCATAATCGAGAAAGCACAGTCCTCGCATGATTATAATGTTGTTGTTTAGAAGAGGAGTAAATGAGTATGTTATCCAAGTAAGCTACTACATAAATGTCCAGGATATCATGAAAAATTATTAATTTACAAATCTCTGAAAGGTAGCAGGGGCATTGCACCGACCAAAGGGCATCACATTGTACTCGTAGTGCCCATAATGGAAACCAAAGGCAGTTTTCCATTCATGTCCTTTGCGTACTCTCACAAGATTGTTGGCACCTCTTAAATCAATTTTACTGAAGATGACTGCTGATCTGAGTCGATCCATCCGTTCTGGAATAAGTGGTAGTGGGTATTTATTGTTTAATGTGGTGGCTTTAAAGTCCCTGTAATCTATGTATGGACGAAGTCCTCCATCTTTTTTGTTCACAAAGAATATACCAACCCCAGCAGGTGACTTGGATGGCTTAATAAACCATTTTTTTAAATTGTCTTCACTATATTCTTTTAACAATTTTAACTCTGGTTCTGATAGTGGATAGATGCCTCTGAAGGGAATTGGAGTCCCAGGAAGGATATCAACTGGGCAGTCGTATTCCCTATGAGGAGGGAGTGTATCAGATCCTTTCTTTTCAAAGACATCTTGAAAATCTCAATACATGTTTGTTATTTGAAAAAGAGGTTTAACTAGAGTCTTAGGTAGGAGGGTAGCATTAATATGAGACTTTAGGCAGTGATGAAGACAAAACAGGGACTTAAAGTGCACAGTTCCAGTTTCCCAGTTGATAAGCCTATTATGCCTACTGGTGAAGTTGTGACCAATAAAGACATAGTCTCTTTTGTAAATGGTCCCGTTTTAAATGGTGATCCATCTATGAGCTGTATGTGAATTGACTTTTCTTTAGTGAAACTAGGAATCTGAAATATTTGGGCCAATTGGGTGTCCAAGAAACATCTGCAGGCCCCATAATCAATCATGGCAGGTAGACTTACAGAGTTCTTATCCCACTGCAAAGATTGAGATAGGGAAACATTAGGTTTTGAATATCTAAGCATTTGTTTAATGAATAGGAGAGGAAGAGGCTGCTAACCCCTAGGAGTTTTGGGCTTGGAAGAGCACAATCAAGCTATATGTACAGTTTTTCCACAGTTCAAGCAGAGATTGAACAACCTTCTTTTTTGCTTTTCTGCTTTAGAGAGGGGACCCTAGACACCTCCTATTTGCATGGGTTCTTCGGTAGACCAGCAGGTGAAGGTGGAGGACGAACAAACCACTTGTGAGGAGAAATATAAGCAGCAACCTTTTCCATGTGCCTTTCCCTAAGGCAGCGGTCAATATGAGTTGATAAAGAGATAAGGCCTTTTAGTGTTTAAGGGACCCCTATTCGTACCAGCTCATCTTTCACAATATCAGACAGACCCAAACTGAATTGATCCAGGAAAGCAGCTTCATTTCTGATGGTTAATGTGGCAAGGTGAGGAAACTCCATTATATATTCTTCCACATCTCTTAAGGGCATGTATCTTAGTTTGTGCTTGTGATAAAAATTACGAATTGAGAACAACTCCACTAAAATTTTCAGGTAAGGCTATTTGAGGTTCTGGCAGAATATTAACAGCAGATTTTGATACAGGTGAACTGGATACTGGTGTCGGAGGGGTAGGACCCTGCAGGGGTCTTTGGAGTTGCTGTTTCAGTCAGTTCTAATTCTCTTGTAATGGGGAAACAGACACCTAGATTACAGGTTTTGCGGTACAGCTATACTGCTGAAAAATTGGCCATTGAGCGCGGAATGGCTAGGAACGCATATTACGTGTCTCAGCGGTATAGCTATACCGCAAGCATTTTAGCCTGTAACGCGACATCCATTCCGCACTCAAAAACAATGACGTTTGAGTGTGGGATTTCCACAGCGCCGGTATTACAGGTTGTGTGGTCTGGCTAAAATGCTTGCGTTACAGCCTATACCGACACGATCCATGCCGCCTTCGGAGACCAGTAGTTATGGATTTTGCGAAACAAAAATGTTTCACAAAACTCATAACTAAAATGTTACAAAGTACACTAACACTCATAAACGACCTATTAACCCCTAAACCGCCACCCTCCCCCATTGCAAACACTATTTAAAACTTATTAACCCCTAATCTGCTGCCCACCCACATTGCGACTATTAAATAAATTTATTAACCTCTAATCTGCCGCCCACCCACATCGCCAACACTATTTAAATATATTAGCCCCTAAACTGCCGCTCCCGACATCTCTGCCAATAAATAAACCTATTAACTCCTAAACCTCCGGTCTCCTACATCGCCACCACTAAATAAACCTACTAACCCCTAAACCTTCGGCCTGCCACATTGCAGCCACTAAATAAACCTATTAACCCCTAAACCTCCGGCCCTTGGGTGGTGGGTTTTACTGTTGGGGGGGACTTTTTTTCCAGGTAAAAGAGCTGTTTAACTTAGGGTAATGCCCTACAAAAGGTTCTTTTAAGAGCTATTGGTAGTTTATTGTAGGCTAGGAGGCTTTTTTATTTTGGGGGGGCTTTTTTATTTTTTTTTAGGGCTATTAGATTAGGTGTAATTGTTTTTATTTTTGATAATTTTGTTTATTATTTTTTGTAATCTTACGCCTAGATTTAGAGTTCTGCATTAGCCGTCAAAACCAGCGTTAAGGGCTCCTAACGCTGCTTTTTACTGCCCGCTGGTATTTAGAGTCAGCCAGGAAAGGGTCTAACGCTCACTTCCAAGCCGCGACTTTTCCATACCGCAGATCCCCTTACGCCAATTGTGTAGCCTATCTCTTCAATGGGATCTTCCTAACGCCAGTATTTAGAGTCTTGGCTGAAGTGAGCATTAGACCCTCTACTGACAAGACTCCAGCCGCAGAAAAAAGTCAGTAGTTAAGAGCTTTCTGGGCTAAAGCCGGTTTATAAAGCTCTTAACTACTGTGCTCTAAAGTACACTAACACCCATAAACTACCTATGTACCCCTAAACCGAGGTCCCCCCACATCGCCGCCACTCTAATACATTTTTTTAACCCCTAATCTGCCGAACGCATACCTCCACCACCTACATTATCCCTATGTACCCCTAATCTGCTGCCCCTAACATCGCTGACACCTACATAATATTTATTAACCCCTAATCTGCCCCTCCCAATGTCGCCGCTACCTTACCTACACTTATTAACCCCTAATCTGCTGACCGTACCTAGCCGCTACTCTGAAAAATGTATTAACCACTAAAACCGCCTCACTCCCGCCTCAAAAACCCCATAATAATAAATATTATTAACCCCTAATCTGCCCTCACTAACATCGCCGACACCTAACTTCAAGTATTAACCCCTAATCTGCCGACCGGACCTCGCCGCTAAGTATTAACCCCTAAAGCTAAGTGTAACCCTAACCCTAACACCCCCCCCTAAATTAAATATAATTTTAATCTAACTAAATAAAATAAATATTATTAACTAAAGTCTTCCTATTTAAAACTAAATACTTACCTGTAAAATAAACCCTAATATAGCTACAATATAACGAATAATTATATTGTAGCTATTTTAAGATTTATATTTATTTTACAGGCAACTTTGTATTTATTTTAACTAGGTACAATAGTTATTAAATAGTTATTTACTATTTAATAGCTACCTAGTTAAAATAATTACCAAATTACCTGTAAAATAAATCCTAACCTAAGTTACAATTAAACCTAACACTACACTATCAATAAATTAATTAAATCAATTAACTACAAGTGCCTACAATTAAATGAACTAAACTAAATTACAAAAAACAAAAAAAAACTAAATTACAAAAAATAAAAAAAGATTACAAGGATTTTAAGCTAATTACACCTACTCTAAGCCCCCTAATAAAATAACAAAGCCCCCCAAAATAAAAAAATTCCCTACCCTAATCTAAATTAAAATAGTTAACAGCTCTATTACCTTACCAGCCCTTAAAAGGGCTTTTTGCGGGGCATGCCCCAAAGAAATCAGCTCTTTTGCCTGTAAAAAAAACACAATACCACCCCCAACATTACAACCAACCAGCCACCACCCACATACCCCTACTCTAACCCAAACCCCCCTTAAATAAACCTAAAGCTACCCCCCTGAAGATCTCCCTACCTTGAGTCGTCTTCACTCAGCCAAGCACCGATGGACCAAAAGAAGACATCCGGAGCGGCAGAAGTCTTCATCCTATCCGGGCAGAAGAGGACATCCGGACCGGCAGACATCTTCATCCAAGCGGCATCTTCTATCTTCATCCATCCAATGAGGAGCGGCTCCATCTTCAAGACCTCCGGCGCGGAACATCCTCTTCCTACCGACGACTACCGACGAATGAAGGTTCCTTTAAGTGACGTCATCCAAGATGACGTCCCTCGAATTCTGATTGGCTGATATGATTCTATCAGCCAATCGGAATTAAGGTAGGAAAAATCTGATTGGCTGATTGAATCAGCCAATCAGATTCAAGTTCAGTCCGATTGGCTGATCCAATCAGCCAATCAGATTGAGCTCGCATTCTATTGGCTGATCGGAACAGCCAATAGAATGCGAGCTCAATCTGATTGGCTGATTGGATCAGCCAATCGGATTGAACTTGAATCTGATTGGCTGATTTAATCAGCCAATCAGATTTTTCCTACCTTAATTCCGATTGGCTGATATAATCATATCAGCCAATCAGAATTCGAGGGACGTCATCTTGGATGACGTCACTTAAAGGAACCTTCATTTGTCGGTAGTCGTCGGTAGGAAGAGGATGTTCCGCGCCGGAGGTCTTGAAGATGGAGCCGCTCCTCGTCGGATGGATGAAGATAGAAGATGCCGCTTGGATGAAGATGTCTGCCGGTCCGGATGTCCTCTTCTGCCCGGATAGGATGAAGACTTCTGCCGCTCCGGATGTGTTAGTGTTAGGTTTATTTAAGGGGGGTTTGGGTTAGAGTAGGGGTATGTGGGTGGTAGGTTGTAATGTTGGGGGGTGGTATTGAGTTTTTTTTACAGGCAAAAGAGCTGATTTCTTTGGGGCATGCCCCGCAAAAAACCCTTTTAAGGGCTGGCAAGGTAATAGAGCTGTTAACTATTTTAATTTAGATTAGGGTAGGGAATTTCTTTTATTTTGGGGGGCTTTGTTATTTTATTAGGGGGCTTAGAGTAGGTGTAATTAGCTTAAAATCCTTGTAATCTTTTTTTATTTTTTGTAATTTAGTGTTTGTTTTTTTTATAATTTAGTTTAGTTTATTTAATTGTAGGTACTTGTAGTTAATTGATTTAATTAATTTATTGATAGTGTAGTGTTAGGTTTAATTGTAACTTAGGTTAGGATTTATTTTACAGGCAATTTGGTAATTATTTTAACTAGGTAGCTATTAAATAGTAAACTATTTAATAACTATTGTACCTAGTTAAAATAAATACAAAGTTGCCTGTAAAATAAATATAAATCCTAAAATAGCTACAATATAATTATTCGTTATATTGTAGCTATATTAGGGTTTATTTTACAGGTAAGTATTTAGTTTTAAATAGGAAGACTTTAGTTCATAATATTTAATTTATTTCGTTACATTAACATTATATTTAATTTAGGGGGTGTTAGGGTTAGGGTTAGACTTAGCTTTAGGGGTTAATACATTTATTAGAGTAGCGGCGAGGTCTGTCGGCAGATTAGGGGTTAATACTTGAAGTTAGGTGTTGGCGATGTTAGTGAGGGCCGATTAGGGGTTAATAATATTTATTATAGGGTTTTTGAGGCGGGAGTGTGGCGGTTTAGGGGCTAATACATTTATTAGAGTAGCGGCTAGGTCCAGTCGGCAGATTAGGGGTTAATAAGTGTAGGTAAGGTAGCGGCGACGTTGGGAGGGGCAGATTAGGGGTTAATAAATATAATATAGGGGTCGGCGATGTTAGGGGCAGCAGATTAGGGGTACATAGCTATAATTTAGGTTGCGGCGGTGTCTGGAGCGGCAGATTAGGGGTTAATAATATAATGCAGGGGTCAGCGATAGTGGGGGCGGCAGATTAGGGGTTAATAAGTGTAAGGTTAGGGGTGTTTAGACTCGGGGTACATGTTAGGGTGTTAGGTGCAGACTTAGAAAGTGTTTCCCCATAGGAAACAATGGGTCTGCGTTAGGAGTTTAACGCTGCTTTTTTGCAGGTGTTAGGTTTTTTTTCAGCCCAAACTGCCCCATTGTTTCCTATGGGGATATCATGCACAAGCACGTTTTTCCAGCTAGCTGCTACCGTAAGCAACGCTGGTATTGAGAGTTGAAGTGGCGGTAAATATGCCTGTACGCTCCCTTTTTGGAGCCTAACGCAGCCCTTCAGAGAACTCTAAATACCAGCATTATTTAAAAGGTGCGGGGGGAAAAAAACACGCGTAGCTAACGCACCCCTTTGGCCGCAAAACTCTAAATCTAGGCGTATGTGTTTTTTATTTTTCGTAATTTTAGTGTTTATTTTTTTTTTAATATTAGATTTTTTTTCATTTTTTTCGTAGGAATAGTTTTTATTACATTTGTAATTTAGTATTTTTAAATGGAACATAGACCCAAGTCAGAACACTAAAGTCCCATACAAAGTTCTGAATACTTAAAGGGATTTTCCAGCCAAAATTTGAAACCACATGGATGCATTTCGGTATTGAACAGAAGCAATTTTGTAATATACATGCATTAGCAAAAAGGCTTCTAATAAAAGCTATAGCTGTTTCAAAAGTGTATTTAAGTTTGCACCGTGCACCAGCATTTTAAACACAGCACTTGCTCAAGGTGCTTTTACCATCTGGTAATGACTCAATTTGTTAATTGCTGACATGATACAAGCCCCAGTGATGATCTGAACAGCTGCATTATTTAAAATGTGGGGGCAGTGACAATATCTAGCAGTGATAACTTTTACTAGAAGCATTTTTGCTAATACATCTATATTGCAAATATGTTTCTATTCAAAGATTTAATTAATCTATGTGCATTTAAATTTTGACTGGAATGTCCCTTTAAGTAGGTTGCAGTAACAAAATCCAGTGGGCACTGATGCTTGAATTGTGCAGTAGAGATGAGGCTGTCACGGGATACCATGTAAATACAGTCGGCACAGCTGGTTTGAGGAAAGCTGTAACTGGTATAGAAGACACACGATTCTCAGCAGGCACAGGAAACCCAGTGGGTACTGTTGTTGAGACTGTAATGGGACACCAAGTAGGCACAGTAGGCAAAGATGGCTTGAAGAATGCTGTCACTGGTATAGTAGACACATGATTCTCAGCAGGCACAGGAAACCTAGTATTGAGTTGCTGCCATGTGATTGGCCGATTAGCAATTTGTGTTACCGAGCAATTGAACAGGTGTATCTAATAAAGTGGCCGGTGAGTGTATATGCACATGAAGGTTCAGGCACAAGTTGTTCTCATTTGTCCAAAAGGTATAAAACATGTAAACATTCAATTTAACTGTGTGTTTAAACTGTTTAGACTGTAATTACACAAGCAAAGACTGCACCAAAAACATATACAAAGATCGTCCTATATACCAGGGGAGGAAAAATATGTACGCCAAGAGTTCAAGAGAGTTCCATATGGCAGCATATCCGACTAGGGTCATCATATGGTGAGGAAGACGTAATCACTAGGACAAAGTGATCTAGAACTAAAGGGCCAAGTAACATAACCATCTTATCCAATACCAGTTCTGCAAATGTGTAGTCACTATCCACTGTACAAGTGTGGAGTAAATGTCCGATCTTATAGTATATGTGTAGAAATTTTCATTTGGGCAATCAGCCCAAAACCTTTGTGCTGACAGAGCCCGAGGCTCGAGGACTGTCGCCAGGCATTCACAGGCCATGCACCTCACTCTGTGAATGTCTCATCTGGACAGCCACGTCTGCCTCCATTAGACTCTGTAATAGATCTGGAGGACACGCGGGGGAGCCGGCCGCACTCCCCCCTGTATCAAGCAAGCAGGGGCCCACTACATTTCTCAACGCCTGGAGATTCTAGGGTGAGTGAACTTCATCTCTTCCATTGCCAAGTTGCATCAGCCCATGAGGCCTGTCTCTGAACTCCTCATGAAGTTCTATAGCCCGGCCTCCCCTCCAGATCCTAGAGAACAACTCTGGTGACTCAGGGGAAGGGGAACCTAGAGCTTTGCCTCACTAGATCTCACCTCACTAGGCCTCAAATAATCTCTCTCCACCTTCACCATTAGTATAAGGGCATCAAGCAGCTGGCACGCCTTGTGTTCAAAAGCATCAAATAGATCTTGAAAAGCTCTGTAGATATCCTCCATTATGCAAAAGCACAAGTGTAGCAGTTCTGAGGCAACTGCTGAATCCGGGTTACCGGGGCGGGAACAGGATCCCAGGGTTAGGCCACTGCCATAGATCCTGATTGTCCAGAACAGTGATCCTGGGTCTTGGCCCTGGTAGGTGTAATAAACTATAAGGGGTCAATTTATTAATGTGCAAGCGGATATGATACGATGTAGCATATCATGTCCACTGCACATCTATAATGTCCGCTGCACAGCTATTTATCATTGCACTAGCAGTTCTTGTGAACTGCTTGTGCAATGCCGCCCTGCAGATTTGCGGCCAATCGGCTGCTAACAGGGGGTGTCAATCAACCCGATTGTATTTGATCGGGTTGATTTCTGTCTGCCGCCTCAGAGCAGGCAGACAGGTTATGGAACAGCGGTCTTTAGACCACTGCTTCATATTTTCTGTTTTCGGCAAGCCTTAAGGCTCACCAGAAACAGAGGGCATCAAACTCCATATGGTGTTGTATATCAGAGATATTCTAATCATCTCCTAGAGCTCCTGTTATTGCGGCCATACTTGGTCACTGCCCGGACAAGCCCCCTCTCAAAGGCCGTTTTAATGGCAAATATTTCCCTATCCTCAACATCATAGTTTCTTTCTGCTGGGAAGAGAACTCAAGACAAAAAGGCTACAGGATGGAGGTACTCATTTTTATTTGCTGTTTGGGATACTACTGCTCCAACGGTATTCTTGAAAGAGTGGTCTTCCCTGGTTCAGGTAAAATCAGGATGGGTGAGAAGGTGAAAGTTTTTTAGGTTAGCAATGGCTTGTTGTGCTTTATCAGACCAGATATATTTTGTTGTCATCTTGGTGTGGGCTGCAATAGGTTAGATGATACTAGAAAAGTCTATTATAAATTTTCTGTAAAAAATTGTGAAACCCACAAAGGGTTGAATAGATTTCTTACTGTCAGCAGTGGGCCAGTTTTATAAGAATTCTACTCAGTCAGTGTTAAAAATAAATTTCTTCAGTTTAGCATATAAACGATTAGCTCATAATCGAGAAAGCACAGTCCTCGCATGATTATAATGTTGTTGTTTAGAAGAGGAGTAAATGAGTATGTTATCCAAGTAAGCTACTACATAAATGTCCAGGATATCATGAAAATTTTTTAATTTACAAATCTCTGAAAGGTAGCAGGGGCATTGCACCGACCAAAGGGCATCACATTGTACTCGTAGTGCCCATAATGGAAACCAAAGGCAGTTTTCCATTCATGTCCTTTGCGTACTCTCACAAGATTGTTGGCACCTCTTAAATCAATTTTACTGAAGATGACTGCTGATCTGAGTCGATCCATCCGTTCTGGAATAAGTGGTAGTGGGTATTTATTATTTAATGTGGTGGCTTTAAAGTCCCTGTAATCTATGTATGGACGAAGTCCTCCATCTTTTTTGTTCACAAAGAATATACCAACCCCAGCAGGTGACTTGGATGGCTTAATAAACCATTTTTTTAAATTGTCTTCACTATATTCTTTTAACAATTTTAACTCTGGTTCTGATAGTGGATAGATGCCTCTGAAGGGAATTGGAGTCCCAGGAAGGATATCAACTGGGCAGTCGTATTCCCTATGAGGAGGGAGTGTATCAGATCCTTTCTTTTCAAAGACATCTTGAAAATCTCAATACATGTTTGTTATTTGAAAAAGAGGTTTAACTAGAGTCTTAGGTAGGAGGGTAGCATTAATATGAGACTTTAGGCAGTGATGAAGACAAAACAGGGACTTAAAGTGCACAGTTCCAGTTTCCCAGTTGATAAGCCTATTATGCCTACTGGTGAAGTTGTGACCAATAAAGACATAGTCTCTTTTGTAAATGGTCCCGTTTTAAATGGTGATCCATCTATGAGCTGTATGTGAATTGACTTTTCTTTAGTGAAACTAGGAATCTGAAATATTTGGGCCAATTGGGTGTCCAAGAAACATCTGCAGGCCCCATAATCAATCATGGCAGGTAGACTTACAGAGTTCTTATCCCACTGCAAAGATTGAGATAGGGAAACATTAGGTTTTGAATATCTAAGCATTTGTTTAATGAATAGGAGAGGAAGAGGCTGCTAACCCCTAGGAGTTTTGGGCTTGGAAGAGCACAATCAAGCTATATGTACAGTTTTTCCACAGTTCAAGCAGAGATTGAACAACCTTCTTTTTTGCTTTTCTGCTTTAGAGAGGGGACCCTAGACACCTCCTATTTGCATGGGTTCTTCGGTAGACCAGCAGGTGAAGGTGGAGGACGAACAAACCACTTGTGAGGAGAAATATAAGCAGCAACCTTTTCCATGTGCCTTTCCCTAAGGCAGCGGTCAATATGAGTTGATAAAGAGATAAGGCCTTTTAGTGTTTAAGGGACCCCTATTCGTACCAGCTCATCTTTCACAATATCAGACAGACCCAAACTGAATTGATCCAGGAAAGCAGCTTCATTTCTGATGGTTAATGTGGCAAGGTGAGGAAACTCCATTATATATTCTTCCACATCTCTTAAGGGCATGTATCTTAGTTTGTGCTTGTGATAAAAATTACGAATTGAGAACAACTCCACTAAAATTTTCAGGTAAGGCTATTTGAGGTTCTGGCAGAATATTAACAGCAGATTTTGATACAGGTGAACTGGATACTGGTGTCGGAGGGGTAGGACCCTGCAGGGGTCTTTGGAGTTGCTGTTTCAGTCAGTTCTAATTCTCTTGTAATGGGGAAACAGACACCTAGATTACAGGTTTTGCGGTACAGCTATACTGCTGAAAAATTGGCCATTGAGCGCGGAATGGCTAGGAACGCATATTACGTGTCTCAGCGGTATAGCTATACCGCAAGCATTTTAGCCTGTAACGCGACATCCATTCCGCACTCAAAAACAATGACGTTTGAGTGTGGGATTTCCACAGCGCCGGTATTACAGGTTGTGTGGTCTGGCTAAAATGCTTGCGTTACAGCCTATACCGACACGATCCATGCCGCCTTCGGAGACCAGTAGTTATGGATTTTGCGAAACAAAAATGTTTCACAAAACTCATAACTAAAATGTTACAAAGTACACTAACACTCATAAACGACCTATTAACCCCTAAACCGCCACCCTCCCCCATTGCAAACACTATTTAAAACTTATTAACCCCTAATCTGCTGCCCACCCACATTGCGACTATTAAATAAATTTATTAACCTCTAATCTGCCGCCCACCCACATCGCCAACACTATTTAAATATATTAGCCCCTAAACTGCCGCTCCCGACATCTCTGCCAATAAATAAACCTATTAACTCCTAAACCTCCGGTCTCCTACATCGCCACCACTAAATAAACCTACTAACCCCTAAACCTTCGGCCTGCCACATTGCAGCCACTAAATAAACCTATTAACCCCTAAACCTCCGGCCCTTGGGTGGTGGGTTTTACTGTTGGGGGGGACTTTTTTTCCAGGTAAAAGAGCTGTTTAACTTAGGGTAATGCCCTACAAAAGGTTCTTTTAAGAGCTATTGGTAGTTTATTGTAGGCTAGGAGGCTTTTTTATTTTGGGGGGGCTTTTTTATTTTTTTTTAGGGCTATTAGATTAGGTGTAATTGTTTTTATTTTTGATAATTTTGTTTATTATTTTTTGTAATCTTACGCCTAGATTTAGAGTTCTGCATTAGCCGTCAAAACCAGCGTTAAGGGCTCCTAACGCTGCTTTTTACTGCCCGCTGGTATTTAGAGTCAGCCAGGAAAGGGTCTAACGCTCACTTCCAAGCCGCGACTTTTCCATACCGCAGATCCCCTTACGCCAATTGTGTAGCCTATCTCTTCAATGGGATCTTCCTAACGCCAGTATTTAGAGTCTTGGCTGAAGTGAGCATTAGACCCTCTACTGACAAGACTCCAGCCGCAGAAAAAAGTCAGTAGTTAAGAGCTTTCTGGGCTAAAGCCGGTTTATAAAGCTCTTAACTACTGTGCTCTAAAGTACACTAACACCCATAAACTACCTATGTACCCCTAAACCGAGGTCCCCCCACATCGCCGCCACTCTAATACATTTTTTTAACCCCTAATCTGCCGAACGCATACCTCCACCACCTACATTATCCCTATGTACCCCTAATCTGCTGCCCCTAACATCGCTGACACCTACATAATATTTATTAACCCCTAATCTGCCCCTCCCAATGTCGCCGCTACCTTACCTACACTTATTAACCCCTAATCTGCTGACCGTACCTAGCCGCTACTCTGAAAAATGTATTAACCACTAAAACCGCCTCACTCCCGCCTCAAAAACCCCATAATAATAAATATTATTAACCCCTAATCTGCCCTCACTAACATCGCCGACACCTAACTTCAAGTATTAACCCCTAATCTGCCGACCGGACCTCGCCGCTAAGTATTAACCCCTAAAGCTAAGTGTAACCCTAACCCTAACACCCCCCCCTAAATTAAATATAATTTTAATCTAACTAAATAAAATAAATATTATTAACTAAAGTCTTCCTATTTAAAACTAAATACTTACCTGTAAAATAAACCCTAATATAGCTACAATATAACGAATAATTATATTGTAGCTATTTTAAGATTTATATTTATTTTACAGGCAACTTTGTATTTATTTTAACTAGGTACAATAGTTATTAAATAGTTATTTACTATTTAATAGCTACCTAGTTAAAATAATTACCAAATTACCTGTAAAATAAATCCTAACCTAAGTTACAATTAAACCTAACACTACACTATCAATAAATTAATTAAATCAATTAACTACAAGTGCCTACAATTAAATGAACTAAACTAAATTACAAAAAACAAAAAAAAACTAAATTACAAAAAATAAAAAAAGATTACAAGGATTTTAAGCTAATTACACCTACTCTAAGCCCCCTAATAAAATAACAAAGCCCCCCAAAATAAAAAAATTCCCTACCCTAATCTAAATTAAAATAGTTAACAGCTCTATTACCTTACCAGCCCTTAAAAGGGCTTTTTGCGGGGCATGCCCCAAAGAAATCAGCTCTTTTGCCTGTAAAAAAAACACAATACCACCCCCAACATTACAACCAACCAGCCACCACCCACATACCCCTACTCTAACCCAAACCCCCCTTAAATAAACCTAAAGCTACCCCCCTGAAGATCTCCCTACCTTGAGTCGTCTTCACTCAGCCAAGCACCGATGGACCAAAAGAAGACATCCGGAGCGGCAGAAGTCTTCATCCTATCCGGGCAGAAGAGGACATCCGGACCGGCAGACATCTTCATCCAAGCGGCATCTTCTATCTTCATCCATCCAATGAGGAGCGGCTCCATCTTCAAGACCTCCGGCGCGGAACATCCTCTTCCTACCGACGACTACCGACGAATGAAGGTTCCTTTAAGTGACGTCATCCAAGATGACGTCCCTCGAATTCTGATTGGCTGATATGATTCTATCAGCCAATCGGAATTAAGGTAGGAAAAATCTGATTGGCTGATTGAATCAGCCAATCAGATTCAAGTTCAGTCCGATTGGCTGATCCAATCAGCCAATCAGATTGAGCTCGCATTCTATTGGCTGATCGGAACAGCCAATAGAATGCGAGCTCAATCTGATTGGCTGATTGGATCAGCCAATCGGATTGAACTTGAATCTGATTGGCTGATTTAATCAGCCAATCAGATTTTTCCTACCTTAATTCCGATTGGCTGATATAATCATATCAGCCAATCAGAATTCGAGGGACGTCATCTTGGATGACGTCACTTAAAGGAACCTTCATTTGTCGGTAGTCGTCGGTAGGAAGAGGATGTTCCGCGCCGGAGGTCTTGAAGATGGAGCCGCTCCTCGTCGGATGGATGAAGATAGAAGATGCCGCTTGGATGAAGATGTCTGCCGGTCCGGATGTCCTCTTCTGCCCGGATAGGATGAAGACTTCTGCCGCTCCGGATGTGTTAGTGTTAGGTTTATTTAAGGGGGGTTTGGGTTAGAGTAGGGGTATGTGGGTGGTAGGTTGTAATGTTGGGGGGTGGTATTGAGTTTTTTTTACAGGCAAAAGAGCTGATTTCTTTGGGGCATGCCCCGCAAAAAACCCTTTTAAGGGCTGGCAAGGTAATAGAGCTGTTAACTATTTTAATTTAGATTAGGGTAGGGAATTTCTTTTATTTTGGGGGGCTTTGTTATTTTATTAGGGGGCTTAGAGTAGGTGTAATTAGCTTAAAATCCTTGTAATCTTTTTTTATTTTTTGTAATTTAGTGTTTGTTTTTTTTATAATTTAGTTTAGTTTATTTAATTGTAGGTACTTGTAGTTAATTGATTTAATTAATTTATTGATAGTGTAGTGTTAGGTTTAATTGTAACTTAGGTTAGGATTTATTTTACAGGCAATTTGGTAATTATTTTAACTAGGTAGCTATTAAATAGTAAACTATTTAATAACTATTGTACCTAGTTAAAATAAATACAAAGTTGCCTGTAAAATAAATATAAATCCTAAAATAGCTACAATATAATTATTCGTTATATTGTAGCTATATTAGGGTTTATTTTACAGGTAAGTATTTAGTTTTAAATAGGAAGACTTTAGTTCATAATATTTAATTTATTTCGTTACATTAACATTATATTTAATTTAGGGGGTGTTAGGGTTAGGGTTAGACTTAGCTTTAGGGGTTAATACATTTATTAGAGTAGCGGCGAGGTCTGTCGGCAGATTAGGGGTTAATACTTGAAGTTAGGTGTTGGCGATGTTAGTGAGGGCCGATTAGGGGTTAATAATATTTATTATAGGGTTTTTGAGGCGGGAGTGTGGCGGTTTAGGGGCTAATACATTTATTAGAGTAGCGGCTAGGTCCAGTCGGCAGATTAGGGGTTAATAAGTGTAGGTAAGGTAGCGGCGACGTTGGGAGGGGCAGATTAGGGGTTAATAAATATAATATAGGGGTCGGCGATGTTAGGGGCAGCAGATTAGGGGTACATAGCTATAATTTAGGTTGCGGCGGTGTCTGGAGCGGCAGATTAGGGGTTAATAATATAATGCAGGGGTCAGCGATAGTGGGGGCGGCAGATTAGGGGTTAATAAGTGTAAGGTTAGGGGTGTTTAGACTCGGGGTACATGTTAGGGTGTTAGGTGCAGACTTAGAAAGTGTTTCCCCATAGGAAACAATGGGTCTGCGTTAGGAGTTTAACGCTGCTTTTTTGCAGGTGTTAGGTTTTTTTTCAGCCCAAACTGCCCCATTGTTTCCTATGGGGATATCATGCACAAGCACGTTTTTCCAGCTAGCTGCTACCGTAAGCAACGCTGGTATTGAGAGTTGAAGTGGCGGTAAATATGCCTGTACGCTCCCTTTTTGGAGCCTAACGCAGCCCTTCAGAGAACTCTAAATACCAGCATTATTTAAAAGGTGCGGGGGGAAAAAAACACGCGTAGCTAACGCACCCCTTTGGCCGCAAAACTCTAAATCTAGGCGTATGTGTTTTTTATTTTTCGTAATTTTAGTGTTTATTTTTTTTTTAATATTAGATTTTTTTTCATTTTTTTCGTAGGAATAGTTTTTATTACATTTGTAATTTAGTATTTTTAAATGGAACATAGACCCAAGTCAGAACACTAAAGTCCCATACAAAGTTCTGAATACTTAAAGGGATTTTCCAGCCAAAATTTGAAACCACATGGATGCATTTCGGTATTGAACAGAAGCAATTTTGTAATATACATGCATTAGCAAAAAGGCTTCTAATAAAAGCTATAGCTGTTTCAAAAGTGTATTTAAGTTTGCACCGTGCACCAGCATTTTAAACACAGCACTTGCTCAAGGTGCTTTTACCATCTGGTAATGACTCAATTTGTTAATTGCTGACATGATACAAGCCCCAGTGATGATCTGAACAGCTGCATTATTTAAAATGTGGGGGGCAGTGACAATATCTAGCAGTGATAACTTTTACTAGAAGCATTTTTGCTAATACATCTATATTGCAAATATGTTTCTATTCAAAGATTTAATTAATCTATGTGCATTTAAATTTTGACTGGAATGTCCCTTTAAGTAGGTTGCAGTAACAAAATCCAGTGGGCACTGATGCTTGAATTGTGCAGTAGAGATGAGGCTGTCACGGGATACCATGTAAATACAGTCGGCACAGCTGGTTTGAGGAAAGCTGTAACTGGTATAGAAGACACACGATTCTCAGCAGGCACAGGAAACCCAGTGGGTACTGTTGTTGAGACTGTAATGGGACACCAAGTAGGCACAGTAGGCAAAGATGGCTTGAAGAATGCTGTCACTGGTATAGTAGACACATGATTCTCAGCAGGCACAGGAAACCTAGTGTGTACTGTTGGTGAGACTGTCACGGGACAGCAAGTAGGTACAGTAGGCACAGCTGGTTTGAGGAATGCTGTCAATGGTATAGTAGACACACAGGATAACCAGCGGGTACTATTGTCACAGAATACCAGATAGATACAGCAGCAGGCACAGCTTGAGGAACAAGGTGAGCATACACAGGCATCAGGAAAGTCTGCTTGGCTTTCAGGAACCAGATGAACATACACAGGTGCAAGTTAAGTATTGGTCTCTGTAAACAAGACAATAACTCAGAGTGATGGGCTGATTGAGCTTTTAGGAACTCCCACACTTGAGACTTCCAGTTGGGAGTTCCGGTAATTAGGACATGGCCAATTTAAATTTCGTCAGTGAGTGGCTGCACGCACAAAGGGGAAGGCATGGGATGCAGAGACTAGGGAACCTGACTGTCACAGATACCAGGCTGCCAAGGCCACCCCCTGTTCTCTGCAGACAACCTATTATTTAAATGGGACTAGGCTTAGCAAAACAGAGGAGGAAAGTGATTTGGGTGTACTTATATATCACAAGCTAAAGATGGGTGCACAATGCAGGGCAGTGGCTTTCAAAGCTTATAAGAAACTAGCATATATTAACAGAGGCATTGATGCAAAGGAGGAAAGCATTATTCTGTGACTATTTAAATCCCTGGTAAGACCACACCTTAAGTATGGACCAATATAAAAAAAAGACATTGCAGAGTTAGAAAAAGTTCAAAGAAGGCCACAAAACCAATAAGGGAATGGAGATTTAAACTATGAGGAGAGGTTAGCCAAACTGGGTCTGTTTTCTATAAAAAAAAAAAGGAGCTTGAGAAGTGATATGATTACTTTATATAAAAATATTCAAGGCGGGGGCGGAGTTTGGCCATGCAGTGAGATGGCCGCTTGCTAAGACAGCTTCTAGGCCCTGATTCCCCAGTTCGTCTTTCTCTTAACAGCCAAGCAGGCAGAAACTATCCAAAGTGCAATGGGAAGGTCCGCACGATAGCCCGACACCCGAAAAGTCACTCTCACAGATCTTCTCCCTCAGATACCGGCACCAGAATAACTCAAGGCTGCAAGCAGGGTAACAGCCAGAGCACTCAATAATGCCTACTCAGTGGCGCAAAAAGAGGTAGCTACAGGAGCCAGACCAGGCAATCAAATTGACTAACAGAGGATTACATCTCAGCAAACATCCACACAAGTGCTGCAACTACAGCACATCAAACGGACGTAAAGCAGAATAAGAGCAAAAAGAACACCGCCTCATAAAAGGTACTGCTCGCACGCTTCTTAGAGATAAACGGAGCACTCACTAGAGATAAGCCAAAGGGGACTGGGATAGATTATTGACAAACAGGACAGTGCAGACAATAACCCGGTCCAACAGCAATAAGGACTTTAATCAACCTTCTCCCTTACATAAAAAGCAGCGGGACAAATAGCGAAAGACCATAAAAACCATCCTGGGGAACACACTCCCTGCCATCAATACCCCTTACACAAAGAATGGCCCATCTAACGAGGCATAAGCTTTATCACACCCTAGTGCAGGGACCACTGTAAGGGGCAGATTTTCAGCCAACGCCAGGGGAATGCCAGCAAAAAAGATATAAAAACTGACATCCTACCCAGAACAAAAATGATAAATCAATATTTAAAAGCAGGTGAGGGAATATCATCTACTAAATCAGATAACTCTCAAGATACTCAGACAACCAAAGAAGCTACTGAAATACATCCCAGCACCCCAATGACCACTGCTCAGGCATCAGAGATCACAAGAGAGGACCTAAAGCTTTTAGCCTCAAAGGAAGATATAAAAGCGGCCATGGCAGATATGCGCAACGTTTAAAGAAATGAAAAGGGATCTAAAGCGGGTAGACCACAGGGTAACTACTCTAGAAGAAAGTCATAACACCACTACCCAGAATGTACAGCACCTCTCACAACTTATGTACAACCAAGAAACTATTCAAAACTTACTAGAAAAGGTGGAAGACCTAGACAACAGAGGGCACAGGAACATTCTGCACATCAGAGGTGTTCCAAAATCCATTCTACCGACCATACTCCAAGTATACCTTCAAGATTTGTACAGAACTATCAAAGGCACAAATGCCTTCCCAGATATAGTCATGGAAAGGGCGCATAGAGCTCTCAGAGCGAAACCATCAGCCAAAGTCCCGCAGAGAGATGCAGTGGTAAAATTTTTAAAACACCAAGACAAAGAGGAAATACTGCAATATGCACGCCAAAACCCTAAACTTACACACGCTGGAATAAGGATCCAAGTATTTGCAGATCTCAGCCCCACTATTCTCCAAAAATAATGTCATGCTCACAACCTGTAGACAGTGCTTGAGTTACATTTGTTTCCTTCTGTTACGTGTTGGCAGGTTTTACAAATTGAACACCTACACTTATAGAAACCTTTCCTTTTCTTTAGCCAAGTGGCATTTGATTTTGATTCTAAGTCCGAAGGAGACAGGAAATTAGCTAGTGTTTTACCTCTTCTAGTAATGAAATCAGAGCCATTCTGTACGATTTCTTTGATAATAGGATCAATATTGTATAGGAAGTAAATAAAATGTTACAAACTTTATGATATTCGTTACTGTAAGTGGTAATAAATTTAGGTTTTTGATTTTTATTTTTATTTCCAATTGTGTGGACCTGAGTAACTCTCTTCTGGGAATGTGTTCTATGTCCATTTTCGCCTTCTCAAGAATGGCATCCTGATACCCCCTGTCTTTGAGTCTGTTGCTTGTTTTTGATAATCTTCTTCTCTTGTACAGTTTCTTTTAGCTCTTATGTATTCCCCTCTAGGTATTCCTCTCACTACATGTTTGGGATGACAGGAATGGGTTTCCACTGCGGGCAATACCACCCTACAATTTGATTACTGTCATCCCAGACATGTAGTGAGAGAAATACCTAGAGGGGAATACATAAGAGCTAAAAGAAACTGTACAAGACAAGAAGATTATCAAAAACAAGCACAAGCAATTGCAAACAGACTCAAAGACAGGGGGTATCAGGATGCCATTCTTGAGAAGGCAAAAATGGACATAGAACACATTCCCAGAAAAGAGTTACTCAGGTACAAACACCACACAATTGGAAATAAAAATAAGTCAGAAACCTACATTTTTTACCACTTACAGTAACGAATATCACAAAGTTTGTAACATTTTACTTACTTCCTATACTATATTGATCCTATTATCAAAGAACTCATACAGAATGGCTGTGATTTCATTACTAGAAGAGGTAAAACACTAGCTAATTTCCTGTCTCCTTCAGACTTAAAATTAAAATCAAATGCCACTTGGCTAAAGAAAAGGAAAGGTTTCTATAAGTGTAGGCGTTCAATTTGTAAAACCTGCCAACACGTAACAGAAGGAAACAAATGTAACTCAAGCACTGTCTACAGGTTGTGAGCATGACATTATTTGTTTTATTTATTGTTCCACTACACATGTAGTCTATCTGCTAACATGTCAAATTTGTTCAAAGCAGTACACAGGAAAAACTAGACGCCCTCTAAAGGATAGGTTTCTCCAACATTTGAGATCAATAGAGGATAAAGAATCCGACACACCTGTAGCCAGGCATTTCAAAGACTTACACAATGCAGATGTAACAAAACTAACCATACAGGGCATAGATCATGTGCCAACATGGAAAAGAGGAGGCGATAAAGAGATAAAACTAAACAAACGTGAAATTTATTGGATGTTCACTCTTAAAACAAGCAGTCCTCAAGGACAGAATATGAGGAGAGATTTAGATCTCTTCACGTATGTATTATATTTGATAAGTTACTTTGTAAATATCTTGTTTTAAAGTCAGTTCACTATTTTTCTGATCACTCTAATCTCTAAAATAAGCTGTCATTATAATTTTTTTATTTTATTATTATGATTCTTTATTTACCCAGTGAGGAAGTATAAATAGAGAAGAGTAGAGCCTTGAGGTACTCCAACAAACAGAGACAATGAAGAGGAGGAATCGCCAGCAAATCAGACAGAAAATGACCTATTAGAGAGATAAGAGTGGATCCAGGAGAGGTCAATGTCACAAAGCCCAAGGGAGCTGAGAGTCCGTAGAAGGAGGGGATGGTCAACAGTGTCAAAGGCAGCAGACAGGTGCCGGGCGTGACATGTGCGGGTGCAGGATGGGGCCGGGCATGACATAGGTGGTGATGTGGGCCGGGCTGGGCGGAGCCAGGCGGACATGAAAGAGCTCAAAAGAGGGGGAATAGAGAGAGAGCAAAAGAGGGGGGATAGAGAGAGCAAAAGAGGAGGGATAAAGAGAGAAAAAGAGAGGAAGAGAGACATCAAAAAAGAGGGGGGAGGGAGAGCAAAAGAAAGGGGAGAGAGCAAAAGAGGGGAGATAGAGAGAGCAAAAGAGAGTAGAGAGAGAGCAAAAGAGAGGGGGAGAGTGCAAAAGAGGGGAGAGAGGCAGAGAGAGAGTACAAAAGAGAGGGGGAAAGAAGGGGAGAGAGAGAGAGCAAAAGAGAGGGGAGAGAGAGCAAAAGAGGGGGGAGAGAGAGAGAGCAAAAGAGAGGGGGGAGAGAGCAAAAGAGAGGGGAGAGAGAGAGTGCAAAAGATAGGGGGGAAAGAGAGGGGGGAGTAAGAGAGAAAGCAAAAGAGAGGGGAGAGAGAGCAAAAGAGAGGGGGAGAGAGCATAAGAGAGGGGGAGAGAGAGAGCATAAGAGAGGGAGAGAGAAAGAGAAAAAGAGAGGAGGAGAGAGACAGCAAAAGAGAGGGGGAGAGAGACAGCAAAAGAGAGAGGGGAAAGAGAGCAAAAGATAGGGGGGAAAGAGAAGGGGGAGTAAGAGAGAGAGCAAAAGAGAGGGGAGAGAGAGCAAAATAGAGGGAGAGAGAGAGCATAAGAGAGGGGGGGGGAGAGAGAGAGCATAAAAGAGGGAGAGAGAAAGAGGAAAAGAGAGTGGGAGATAGACAGCAAAAGAGAGGGGAGAGAGACAGCAAAAGAGAGGGGGAGAGAGACAGCAAAAGAGAGAGGGGAAAGAGAGCAAAAGATAGGGGGGGAAAGAGAGGGGGGAGTAAGAGAGAGAGCAAAAGAGAGTGGAGAGTGCAAAAGAGATTGGGGAGAGAGCATAAGAGAGGGGGAGAAAGAGAGCATAAGAGAGGGAGAGAGAAAGAGCAAAAGAGAGGGGGAGAGAGACAGAAAAAGAGAGAGGGGAAAGAGAGCAAAAGAAAGGGGAGAAAGGGAGAGCAAAAGAGGGGGAATAGAGAGAGCAAAAGAGGAGGGATAGAGAGTGCAAAAGAGAGGGGGATAAAGAGAGCAAAACAGAGATGGAGAGAAAGAGCAAAAGAGAGGGGGGAGAGAGCAAAAGAGAGGGGGGAGAGAGCAAAAGAGAGGGGAGAGAGAGAGTGCAAAAGATAGGGGGGAAAGAGAGGGGGGAGTAAGAGACAAAGCAAAAGAGAGGGGACAGAGAGCAAAAGAGAGGGGGAGAGAGCATAAGAGAGGGGGAGAGAGAGAGCATAAGAGAGGGAGAGAGAAAGAGGAAAAGAGAGGAGGAGAGAGACAGCAAAAGAGAGGGGGAGAGAGACAGCAAAAGAGAGAGGGGAAAGAGAGCAAAAGATAGGGGGGAAAGAGAAGGGGGAGTAAGAGAGAGAGCAAAGGAGAGGGGAGAGAGAGCAAAAGAGAGGGGGAGAGAGAGCATAAGAGAGGGGGGGAGAGAGAGAGCATAAGAGAGAAAGAGAGAAAGAGGAAAAGAGAGGGGGAGAGAGACAGAAAAATAGAGGGGAGAGAGACAGCAAAAGAGAGGGGGAGAGAGACAGCAAAAGAGAGAGGGGAAAGAGAGCAAAAGATAGGGGGGAAAGAGAGGGGGGAGTAAGAGAGAGAGCAAAAGAGAGTGGAGAGAGAGCAAAAGAGAAGGGGAGTGAGAGCATAAGAGAGGGGGAGAAAGAGAGCATAAGAGAGGGAGAGAGAGCAAAAGAGAGGGAGAGAGAGACAGCAAAAGAGAGGGGGAGAGAGACAGCAAAAGATAGAGGGGAAAGAGAGCAAAAGAAAGGGGAGAAAGGGAGAGCAAAAGAGGGGGAATAGAGAGAGCAAAAGAGGAGGGATAGAGAGTGCAAAAGAGAGGGGAATAAAGAGAGAAAAACAGAGATGGAGAGAGAGAGCAAAAGAGAGGGGGAGAGAGAGAGCAAAAGAGAGGGGGGAGAGAGAGAGCAAAAGAGAGGGGGAGAGAGAGCAAAAGAGGGGGGATAGAGAGAGAAAAATAGAGGGAGAGAGACAGCAAAAGAGAGGGGGGAGAGAGCAAAAGAGAGGAGGGGAGAGAGCAAAAGAGATGAGGGGTGAGAGAGAGCAAAAGAGAGGGGAGAGAGAGAGCAAAAGAGAGGGAGAGAGACAGCCAAAGAGAGGGGGAGAGAGAGAAAAAGAGAGGGGGGAGAGGGCAAAAGAGAGGGGAATAGAGAGCACAAAAGAGAGGGAGGAAAATAGAGGGGTAGAGAGAGAGCAAAAGAGAGGGAGAGAGACAGCAAAAGAGAGGGTGAGAAAGGGGAGAGAGAGAGAAAAAGAGAGGGGAGAAAGAGCAAAAGAGAGGGGGAGAGCATAAAAGAGAGGGGAGAGAGAGAGAGAGAGCACAAAAGAGAGGGGGGGAAAGAGAGGGGCAGAGAGAGAGTACAAAAGAGAGGGGGAAAGAGGGGGAGAGAGAGAGAGCAAAAGAGAGGGGAGAGAGAGCAAAAGAGGGGAGAGAGAGAGAGCAAAAGAGAGGGGGGAGAGAGCAAAAGAGAGGGGAGAGAGAGAGTGCAAAAGATAGGGGGGAAAGAGAGGGGGGAGTAAGAGAGAAAGCAAAAGAGAGGGGAGAGAGAGCAAAAGAGAGGGGGAGAGAGCATAAGAGAGGGGGAGAGAGAGAGCATAAGAGAGGGAGAGAGAAAGAGAAAAAAAGAGGAGGAGAGAGACAGCAAAAGAGAGGGGGAGAGAGACAGCAAAAGAGAGAGGGGAAAGAGAGCAAAAGATAGGGGGGAAAGAGAAGGGGGAGTAAGAGAGAGAGCAAAAGAGAGGAGAGAGAGCAAAATAGAGGGAGAGAGAGAGCATAAGAGAGGGGGAGAGAGAGAAAAAGAGAGGGGGGAGAGGGCAAAAGAGAGGGGAATAGAGAGCACAAAAGAGAGGGAGGAAAATAGAGGGGTAGAGAGAGAGCAAAAGAGAGGGAGAGAGACAGCAAAAGAGAGGGTGAGAAAGGGGAGAGAGAGAGAAAAAGAGAGGGGAGAGAGAGCAAAAGAGAGGGGGAGAGCATAAAAGAGAGGGGAGAGAGAGAGAGCACAAAAGAGAGGGGGGAAAGAGAGGGGCAGAGAGAGAGTACAAAAGAGAGGGGGAAAGAGGGGGAGAGAGAGAGAGCAAGAGAGAGGGGAGAGAGAGCAAAAGAGGGGGGGAGAGAGAGAGCAAAAGAGAGGGGGGAGAGAGCAAAAGAGAGGGGAGAGAGAGAGTGCAAAAGATAGGGGGGAAAGAGAGGGGGGAGTAAGAGAGAAAGCAAAAGAGAGGGGAGAGAGAGCAAAAGAGAGGGGGAGAGAGCATAAGAGAGGGAGAGAGAAAGAGAAAAAAAGAGGAGGAGAGAGACAGCAAAAGAGAGGGGGAGAGAGACAGCAAAAGAGAGAGGGGAAAGAGAGCAAAAGATAGGGGGGAAAGAGAAGGGGGAGTAAGAGAGAGAGCAAAAGAGAGGAGAGAGAGAGCAAAATAGAGGGAGAGAGAGAGCATAAGAGGTGGGGAGAGAGAGAGCATAAAAGAGGGAGAGAGAAAGAGGAAAAGAGAGGGGGAGATAGACAGCAAAAGAGAGGGGAGAGAGACAGCAAAAGAGAGGGGGAGAGAGACAGCAAAAGAGAGAGGGGAAAGAGAGCAAAAGATAGGGGGTGGTAAGAGAGGGGGGAGTAAGAGAGAGAGCAAAAGAGAGTGGAGAGTGCAAAAGAGAGGGGGGAGAGAGCATAAGAGAGGGGGAGAAAGAGAGCATAAGAGAAGGAGAGAGAAAGAGCAAAAGAGAGGGGGGAGAGAGACAGAAAAAGAGAGGGGGAGAGAGACAGCAAAAGAGAGAGGGGAAAGAGAGCAAAAGAAAGGGGAGAAAGGGAGAGCAAAAGAGGGGGAATAGAGAGAGCAAAAGAGGAGGGATAGAGAGTGCAAAAGAGAGGGGGATAAAGAGAGCAAAACAAAGATGGAGAGAGAGAGTAAAAGAGAGGGGGGAGAGAGCAAAAGAGAGGGGGGAGAGAGCAAAAGAGAGGGGAGAGAGAGGGTGCAAAAGATAGGGGGGAAAGAGAGGGGGGAGTAAGAGAGAAAGCAAAAGAGAGGGGAGAGAGAGCAAAAGAGAGGGGGAGAGAGCATAAGAGAGGGGGAGAGATAGAGCATAAGAGAGGGAGAGAGAAAGAGGAAAAGAGAGGAGGAGAGAGACAGCAAAAGAGAGGGGGAGAGAGACAGCAAAAGAGAGAGGGGAAAGAGAGCAAAAGATAGGGGGGAAAGAGAAGGGGGAGTAAGAGAGAGAGCAAAGGAGAGGGGAGAGAGAGCAAAAGAGAGGGGGAGAGAGAGCATATGAGAGGGGGGAGAGAGAGCATAAGAGAGGGAGAGAGAAAGAGGAAAAGAGAGGGGGAGAGAGACAGCAAAATAGAGGGAAGAGAGACAGCAAAAGAGAGGGGGAGAGAGACAGCAAAAGAGAGAGGGGAAAGAGAGCAAAAGATAGGGGGGGAAAGAGAGGGGGGAGTAAGAGAGAGAGCAAAAGAGAGTGGAGAGAGAGCAAAAGAGAGGGGGAGTGAGAGCATAAGAGAGGGGGAGAAAGAGAGCATAAGAGAGGGAGAGAGAGCAAAAGAGAGGGGGAGAGAGACAGCAAAAGAGAGGGGGAGAGAGACAGCAAAAGAGAGAGGGGAAAGAGAGCAAAAGAAAGGGGAGAAAGGGAGAGCAAAAGAGGGGGAATAGAGAGAGCAAAAGAGGAGGGATAGAGAGTGCAAAAGAGAGGGGAATAAAGAGAGCAAAACAGAGATGGAGAGAGAGAGCAAAAGAGAGGGGGAGAGAGCAAAAGAGAGGGGGAGAGAGAGCAAAAGAGAGGGGGAGAGAGAGCAAAAGAGGGGGGATAGAGAGAGAAAAATAGAGGGAAAGAGACAGCAAAAGAGAGGGGGGAGAGAGCAAAAGAGAGGAGGGGAGAGAGCAAAAGAGAGGAGGGGTGAGAGAGAGCAAAAGAGAGGGGAGAGAGAGCCAAAGAGGGGGGATAGAGAGAGCAAAAGAGAGGGAGAGAGACAGCCAAAGAGAGGGGGAGAGAGAGAAAAAGAGAGGGGGGAGAGGGCAAAAGAGAGGGGAAGAGAGAGCACAAAAGAGAGGGAGGAAAATAGAGGGGTAGAGAGAGAGCAAAAGAGAGGGAGAGAGACAGCAAAAGAGAGGGTGAGAAAGGGGAGAGAGAGAGAAAAAGAGAGGGGAGAGAGAGCAAAAGAGAGGGGGAGAGCATAAAAGAGAGGGGAGAGAGAGAGAGAACAAAAGAGAGGGGGGAAAGAGAGGGGGGAGAGAGAGAGAGCAAAAGAGAGGGGGAGATAGAGAGCAGAAGAGAGGGGGGAGAGTGCAAAAGAGAGAGGGGAGAGAGTGCAAAAGAGGGGGGGAGAGAGAGAGCAAAAGAGAGGGGAGAGAGCAAAAGAGAGGGGGAGAGAGAGAGCATAAGAGAGGAGGGAGAAAGAAAGCAAAAGAGAGGGGGAGAGAAAGAGCAAAAGAGGGGGGAAAGAGACAACAAAAGAGGGGGGGGAAGAGAGCAAAAGAAGGGGAGAGAGCAAAAGAGGGGGGATAGAGAGAGCAAAAGAAAGCGGAGAGAGAGAGAGAGAGAGAGAGAGAGCAAAAGAGGGGGGATAGAGAGAGCAAAAAAGAGGGGGAGAGAGAGCAAAAGAGGGGGGATAGAGAGAGCAAAAGAGAGGGGGAGAGGGAGAGAGCAAAAGAGAGGGTGGAGAGAGAGCAAAAGAGAGGGGGGAGAGAGAGCAAAAGAGGGGGGATAGAGAGAGAAAAAGAAAGGGAGAGAGAAAGCAAAAGAGAGGGGATAGAGCAAAAGAGAGGAGGGGAGAGAGCAAAAGAAAGGAGGGGCGAGAGAGAGAGCAAAAGAGAGGGGAGAGAGATAGCAAAAGAGGGGGGATAGAGAGAGCAAAAGAAAGGGAGAGAGACAGCCAAAGAGAGGGGGAGTGAGAGCAAAAGAGAGGGTGCGAGAGAGTAAAAGAGAGGGGGGGGGGGAGTGCAAAAGAGATGGGAAGAGAGAGCACAAAAGAGAGGGAGGAAAAGAGAGGGGGAGAGAGAGAACAAAATAGAGGGGAGAGAGAGCAAATGAGAGGGGAGATAGAGAGAGCAAAAGAGAAGGAGAGAGACAGCAAAAGAGAGGGTGAGAAAGGGGAGAGAAAGAGCAAAAGAGAGGGGGGAGAGCGCAAAAGAGAGGGGAGAGAGAGAGCGCAAAAGAGAGGGGGAGAGAGAAAAAGCAAAAGAGAGGGGAGAGAGAGCAAAGGAGAGGGGGAGATAGAGAGCAAAAGAGAGAGCGCAAAAAAGAGGGGGGAGAGAGCACAAAAGAGAGGGGAGAAAAAGAGGGGGGAGAGAGCAAAAGAAAGGGGGAGAGAGAGCATAAGAGAGGGGGGAGAGAGAGAGAGCAAAAGAGAGGGGGAGAGAAAGAGCAAAAAGGGGGGGGGAGAGAGACAGCAAATGAGAGGGGGAAAGAGAGCAAAAGAGGGGGGATAGAGAGAGCAAAAGAGAGGGGGAGAGAGAGAGAGAGAGAATAAAAGAGAGGGGGGAGAGAGAGAGCAAAAGAGAGGGGTGAGAGAGAGCAAATGAGAGGGGGAGAGAGTGAGCAAAAGAGGGGGGATAGAGAGTGCAAAAGAGAGGGAGAGAGACAGCAAAAGAGAGGGGGAGAGAGCAAAAGAAAGGGAGAGAGACAGCAAAGGAGAGGGGGAGAGAGAGAGCAAAAGAGAGGGAGGAGAGGGCAAAAGAGAGGAGAAGAGAGAGTGCAAAAGAGAGGGAGGAAAAGAAAGGGGGGAGAGAGAGAGCAAAATAGAGGGGAGAGAGAGAGCAAAAGAGAGGGGAGAGAGAGCAAAGTAGAGAGAGACAGCAAAAGAGAGGGGGAGAAAGGGGAGAGAGAGCAAAATAGAGGGGAGAGAGAACAAAAGAGAGGGGGAGAGCGCAAAAGAGGGGACAGAGAGAGCATGCAAAAGAGAAGGTGGAGAGAGAGCAAAAGAGAGGGGGAGAGAGCAAAAGAGAGGGGAGACAGCAAAAGAGAGGGGAGAGAGATAGCAAAAGAGGGGGGATAGAGAGAGCAAAAGAAAGGGAGAGAGACAGCCAAAGAGAGGGGGAGTGAGAGCAAAAGAGAGGGTGCGAGAGAGTAAAAGAGAGGGGGGGGGAGTGCAAAAGAGATGGGAAGAGAGAGCACAAAAGAGAGGGAGGAAAAGAGAGGGGGAGAGAGAGAACAAAATAGAGGGGAGAGAGAGCAAATGAGAGGGGAGATAGAGAGAGCAAAAGAGAAGGAGAGAGACAGCAAAAGAGAGGGTGAGAAAGGGGAGAGAAAGAGCAAAAGAGAGGGGGGAGAGCGCAAAAGAGAGGGGAGAGAGAGAGCGCAAAAGAGAGGGGGAGAGAGAAAAAGCAAAAGAGAGGGGAGAGAGAGCAAAGGAGAGGGGGAGATAGAGAGCAAAAGAGAGAGCGCAAAAAAGAGGGGGGAGAGAGCACAAAAGAGAGGGGAGAAAAAGAGGGGGGAGAGAGCAAAAGAAAGGGGGAGAGAGAGCATAAGAGAGGGGGGAGAGAGAGAGAGCAAAAGAGAGGGGGAGAGAAAGAGCAAAAAGGGGGGGGAGAGAGACAGCAAATGAGAGGGGGAAAGAGAGCAAAAGAGGGGGGATAGAGAGAGCAAAAGAGAGGGGGAGAGAGAGAGAGAGAGAGAGAGAATAAAAGAGAGGGGGGAGAGAGAGAGCAAAAGAGAGGGGTGAGAGAGAGCAAATGAGAGGGGGAGAGAGTGAGCAAAAGAGGGGGGATAGAGAGTGCAAAAGAGAGGGAGAGAGACAGCAAAAGAGAGGGGGAGAGAGCAAAAGAAAGGGAGAGAGACAGCAAAGGAGAGGGGGAGAGAGAGAGCAAAAGAGAGGGAGGAGAGGGCAAAAGAGAGGAGAAGAGAGAGTGCAAAAGAGAGGGAGGAAAAGAAAGGGGGGAGAGAGAGAGCAAAATAGAGGGGAGAGAGAGAGCAAAAGAGAGGGGAGAGAGAGCAAAGTAGAGAGAGACAGCAAAAGAGAGGGGGAGAAAGGGGAGAGAGAGCAAAATAGAGGGGAGAGAGAACAAAAGAGAGGGGGAGAGCGCAAAAGAGGGGACAGAGAGAGCATGCAAAAGAGAAGGGGGAGAGAGAGCAAAAGAGAGGGGGAGAGAGCAAAAGAGAGGGGAGACAGCAAAAGAGAGGGTGAGAGTGCAAAAGAGAGGGGAGAGAGAGTGCAAAAGAGAGAGGGGGAGAGAGGGGAAGAGATAGAGCAAAAGAGAGGGGAGAGAGAGAGCAAAAGAGAGGGGGAGAGAGCATAAGAGAGGGGGGAGAGAGAGAGCAAAAGAGAGGGGGAGAGAAAGAGCAAAAGAGAGGGGGGAGAGACAGCAAAAGAGAGGGGGGAAAGAGAGCAAAAGATAGGGTAGAGAGAGCAAAAGAGGGGGGATAGAGAGAGCAAAAAAAGGGGGGAGAGAAAGAGAGCAAAAGAGAGGGGGGAGAGAGAGAGCAAAAGAAAGAGAGAGTAAGAGAGGGGAGAGAGAGAGCAAAAGAGGGGGGATAGAGAGAGCAAAAGCGAGGGAGAGAGACAGCAAAAGAGAGGGGGGAGAGAGCAAAAGAAAGGGGGGAGAGAGAGAGCAAAAGAGGGGTGTAGAGAGAGCAAAAGAGAGGGCGAGAGACAGCAAAAGAGAGGGGGAGAGAGAGCAAAAGAGAGGGGGAGAGAGAGAGCACAAAAGAGAGGGGGGGAGAGCGCAAAAGAGAGGGGGAGAGAGTGCAAAAGAGAGGGAGCAAAAGAGAAGGGGAGAGAGAGAGAGAGAGAGAGAGAGAGCAAAAGAGAGGGAGGAGAGAGAGAGCAAAAGAGAGGAGGGAGAGAGAGAGCAAAATAGAAAGAGGGGGAGAGAGAGCAAAAGTGAGGGGTAGAGAGAGAGCAAAAGAGAGCGGGGATAGAGAGTGAGAGCAAGGGGTGGAACCGCTGTACTGCAAAAAATGGCCCGTGTACACGGGCTTTAGGACTAGTAGTACATAAACTATTGACTCAGGTACTCCCAAATACAATATTAGGATTATAGGGCCAATTTATCAAGGGCCGAAGGCCCCTGATGCCCCTGTTTTCAAACAAGCCTTCATAACAGCAGTTATGAAGCAGCGGTCTTAACTGGTGCGCCTGCTCTGAGGCTGTGCCCCTTAGTGTATTCATATTGATATTCTAGAGAATTAAAAAATTAACACTAACACCCATAAACTACCTATTAACCCCTAAACCGAGGCCCTCCCGCATCGCAAACACTAAAATAAATTTTTTACCCCTAATCTGCCGCTCCGGACATCGCCGCCACTAGAATAAACATATTAACCCCTAAACCGCTGCACTCCCACCTCGCAAACACTAGTTACATTAACATTTATTAACCCCTAATCTGCCATCCCCAACGTCGCCGCCAGTATACTATATTTATTAAACCCTAAACCTAAGTCTAACCCTAACCCTAACACCCCCTAACTTAAATATAATTTAAATAAATCTAAATAAAAAAATAATAGTATTACCTAAATAATTTCTATTTAAAACTAAATACTCACCTATAAAATAAACCCTAAGCTAGCTACAATATAACTAATAGTTACATTGTAGCTAGCTTAGGGTTTATTTTTATTTTACAGGCAAGTTTGTACTTATTTTAATTAGGTAGAATAGTTACTAAATAGTTATTAACTATTTAATAACTACCTAGCTAAAATAAATACAAATTTACCTGTAAAATAAAACCTAACCTAAGTTACAATAACACCTAACACTACACTATAATTAAATAAATTAACTACATTAACAACAATTAAATAAATTAAATTAGCTAAAGTACAAAAACCCCCCCACTAAATTACAGAAAATAATAAACAAATTACAAGATATTTAAACTAATTACACCTAATCTAATAGCCCAGAAAACAAAACATAGAGGGCGCCACATAGTGCAGGTCATGCGAGAAGGATCCAAAAGATATATATAGCCAAATTGCTACTCACGTGATGTAATGCACATTCGTGCAATATGGGCAAGCCGGAACCAAAAGTCGTCCGGCAGACACTCAGGCAGTACACAGGAAAATCTTGATGATTGGAGAATGTAGTACTTTGGTTGACACAAATACACCTTATCCCACCAGGGGGAATCCAGGAGTAGAAGGTATCCCTTAGGAAATAGCCAGGTGATCAAAAAGGGTGGCCAATCATGTAGCCAGTGGTTACACTGTAGTAGATGTTGTAGTGAACAGTCCACCAGAAAAGATACAGTGTAGCAGCAAGTAAATTAATAAAAAGAATTTATTTAAAACAGGTTTAAAAAGCAACGCATTTCTCCGTGTCACAGCCTGATGAAACTGTTCTACTCTCACTTTTTGTCTTTTAACGCCGGGTTTGTAAAAACTCGTAATACCAGCGCTGTAGGTAAGTGAGCGGTGAGAGAAAACTGCACAGCTCATAACGCAAAACTCGTAATCTAGCCGATAGTTAATTAATATCAGTAAATAAAATAATTTATAGAGTAGCATATTTGTATAGCAAGGTTAGCCCAGTCACTTGTTTTCCAACAGAAATGCTCAGCACACAGTGCTACCACTGAAGCAAAGGAATTTTGGGGAAATACACAATAATGCTCAACACCAAAGCCACTTATGGGCACCCGTAAGATGAATATAGAGGTACTACACTAATTATGATAACTGAATTTGTACAGAGCACTTTAGAGGAGCGATTACAATTTTACAATTTGCTATCTTTTCATTAAACCAGATAATATATAATTTGATAACATTTATTGAGGTTTACAGTTATTAAGTCCAAAGATCACAACAATATCTAAAGATTAAGAAAGCAGGAACAGCGTCTTAACAATAGACTTAGCACTGTTGTTACATGCAATTATGCACATAATATCCTACTTAAATTGTTGTGTTAGAAATGCTACATAGCTTACTTTCATTACAATTTCAAGAAATACATTTATATCAAGATTGTGTTGAAGTGGATTATTGGAAATTCCTCCTGGTTTAATGGTAATGGGAAAGCCATGGAGCAGATGTTTGAGCCTTGGTGATTATCTTTTACCCATTCTGTTCACTTTATGATGACCCACGGTTACAAGAACATGTAGCTGCAATGTTGACACAATATTTTCTGTTTTTGCTTCTTGATTACCTATGATTACAGGAACATATAACTGCAATATTGACACATTTTCTGTTTTTGCTTCTTTTTTTTGGGGGGGGGGAGCAGTAGGCTTTGTGGTGAGACATGAGTTTTGAGCTTACAATAATAAAATACAGATGTTGCACTAAAAAGCTAGGTATATGACACTAAATATTAGTATATATTAATTATAACATCCATATGATTGATACAGTATAATAAAATACAATAAAATATGATAATAAAATATAGAATATTATTTAATATCTTTGATAAAAAGGTGCAATAGATTTTATGCAATAGATTTTGTGCAATAAATTACAATAACCACCGGTGGTTCAATTAATAAAATACATATGAATATCACAATGATAAATCATAATAATATAAAAAAAGATATTAAAAAGTTCCTACATAGTTCCCAAATAAGGGGCAAAAAATTGGGCCAAAAGTATATAGCAGCAGAGAAACTTCCAAAAAAGCAAACAATACACAGGCTTGAATTGAACAATTGCAGGCAAATTTCACAGTAGGCTCGAACGTTCCATATATGATTGCAAGACACATGTTCAAGTTAACTCGCTTGTACGTTACAAGTATGGAACAGCAGACCTCCTTTATTTGGCTACGACCTTCCCCATGATTAGCCTCTTTATTCTCCAAGGCCGGGTTACGGATCTACCTTTTTTGTCGTCCTGTCGTTCTTATACGGGTCAGCTGCCTTCCTTTCTTTCCGTGTAGCGGTTATTCTTACTTCCGCATTTAGCGGTCACGTAATTTGTTAGACCAATCCGGTGTGTGGTTCACACACTGTCATCCAAGAGATGGCGTCCTTTTCTAAATGAACACAGAGCGTGCTGGTATTAGATAGCCTATTTCGTTCCAAGTGAAAATAAAGTAGTTCTCTACGCGTTTCAGCCCTTCACAATGGCCTTTATCAAGATAACCAATGAATTTCCTGTTTTGCCTTTTAAGGCCCCTGTAATTTCCTGCTAGCCAATCAAGCCTGCTCAATTAATTTCAATCTGACAGTTACGTTACATATCCAATAATCTTGGGTTTCATGTGATTTAGTGATTTCATTTATGTTGTCAATGTAATAGTTCATATTATAACATATAAAAGAAAATAAGTGAATAAATAAATAGACAAATCAATATATTACCTAGTACACAACAAATTTTATGGGAAATTCTTAAAAACATTATTGGAGACATAATATATATATTATTAAAATTATATTCATCATATTATTGAAAATAAAAAAATCTATTTATATTCATCATATTATTAAAAAACATTTTGTCGAGGAAAAGAAATAGCTTATGTCTAAAACTAATGCGAAGAACATATGTAGAAGAACATCTATCACTTATCACTCTCCAATGGATGTTGATGTTTATAACAATATAGAAATGTATATATATATATATGTAAGAAACAAGCACTAGAAAGGTCCCAGAAGGATAAATGGATATAAAATCTAATTTAAATGGGTCTTGGTCAGGTATAAAGTGTTGGACTCAAAACAAAGCTGTAATCAATAATTCGCTGAGGACAGCATAATGTACCGAGTTCAGATGCTTAAAATTCAAATTTAATTAGTATATATAATAAAAACCACAAAAAGACACTCATAAACAACATACAATACAACTACTTTGTAATTTTCAGTTGTTTTCTCTGGGTCTGGGAAAGCTGACTTGGACTAACTCATGGAAAGTATCAGTTCCCCGATCGTATAACCAAGGTAAGAAAAGAGAAGAGGGGATTCCAATACAAAATACAAAATATAGCTCCATATGTGTTGCTTAAGCACAATGTACTGTGTGTTTGGTTCTATTTGAAAGTCTAAAAATTTGTATTTAAAAAAAACCCTCTTGTGCAAAATGCCCTCCTGTTAAATGAGCTGCAAAAAATGAAGCCTACATTTTTTTTGCTGATCTAAATAATGCGGTAAATATAAGGGAGTATTAAAATATTGCTGTTGAATAAGACGATGTACTTATCTGTATAACAACTTTTTCGTTGGTGTATAAAATGGAGGAGCCAGAAAAAAGCGTGTACACGCCCATGTGGTTAGTTTCAGAGAAACCGGAAGTGGATCCTGTGCGCTAAACCGTAAGTGACGTCACTGGTGTCACAAATTCTTACGCGTTTTGTGGGTCCTACGCCCACTTCCTCAGAGATAGACTCCACCTCCATCCTAAGGCTCCTTTTATTTTGGAGGACCGGATATGCTCCTATTTCACTTTATTAGATACTATCTTTATTTGTAGAGGGAAATTTACGTTAAAAAAACGCCTATTTTTTTAGTGTTTATTAAACATAGGTGATTAATGTTTTTTGGGGTGAACAAATAGTAGAGCGTTTAAAGGGAAATATACAGAGATTAGAGTGTCCATATACTTATATAAATTTAAAACATGCATATATATATAGAGTTATGGGCAAATACTTATCTTATGCCTATTCCAACATAAAAAAGTTTATTTTACTTAAACGATAGTTCTGATTTCAGAAAAAAGATGGATCTCTAAAAGATGAAATAATAAAAATAAAAAATGAATACTTAGGTATATTTGTGTTGTTTTATTTTATTTTATAAAGTAAATGTTATTTTATTTACAGATTTAAAAGGCAGATGAATAAATAATTTAGTAAGCATACCATGGCCTCTATTTATTAAAGGTCTTGCGGACCTGATCCGACAGTGCGGATCAGGTCCGCAAGACCTCGCTAAATGCAGAGAGCAATACGCTCTCCGCATTTAACATCAGCCGCCAGCAGGGAGGTGTCAATCAACCCGATCGTACTCAATCGGGTTGATTTTCGGCGATGTCTGTCCGCCTGCTCAGAGCAGGCGGACAGGGTTATGGAGCAGCGGTCTTTAGACCACTGCTTCATAACTTGTGTTTCTGGCGAATCTGAAGACTCACCAGAAACACGGCCCTTCAAGCTCCCTATGGAGCTTGATAAATATGGGCCCATATGTTTAGTAGACTGTATTTTATAAAATCTATATAAAATTGATGGTGATTGGTCTATTAATATTCAATAGAAAAATGGATTCTTCATAAGAAGGCTGCTAGGTCTATGTCTCTATTCAGACCGTATGGTTCCCTTGTGTTTAAGAAGTGGATCCAATAAGTTTTCCTTTTTCTCAATTGTAGCAATCTATCATTATTCCAAGATTTCGGTATTTGTTCAATATCTTTGATTGTGAATTCATTGGGGTTTTTATTATGGAATTCCTCAAAATGTCTACTCAGACCATATTCTGACGTTTCTCCTTCAATGTTTTCACATGCTCTAAAAGTCTGGTTTTTAGAATTTTTTTCGTTCAACCGATATAGATCTTTTTACATGTGCACTCAATTCGGTAAACTACATATTGTGATTTGCAATTCATGTACGATTGAATTTGGATTTGCTTGGTATTGTCATTAATAATCCATTTGTTTTCTTGTTTGTCTCCACTTGTTTGTTTTCAGCACTCACAGTTCTTTCTCCCACATTTGTAGAAGCCTTTCACAAATTGATGGTTTGTTTCTCCTTCCTTTGGTTTACTTGCTTTGAGTTTCGTTGGAGCTAGAATGTTCTTAAGGTTTAGTTTTTTTTTTAAGTTACCAAAGGTCTCTGTGGTAAATGGTTTCCGAGAACTGAATCTTTCTTTAAGATGAGCCAGTGTTCATTAAGCATGGTTTCAATTTGTTTTGAAGCACAGTTAAAAGTGGTGATGAATCTAGGAGTTATGTCTTTGTTTATAGATGGTTCTTTAGTTTTCTTCTTCTGTTGGAGTATTGTCCTTCTTTCCATCATTTTAACTTTATTGTATGCGTCTGTAATGTCCTTTTCATTATAACCTTTTTCTTTAAATTTTTCTATTAGGACTGTTGAAGATTTTTCAAAGTCCTCCCCTTCTGTACAGTTTCTTTTTATCCTCTGGAACTGTCCAAACGGTATATTATTAAAAAACATTTTGTTGAGGAAAAGAAATAGCTTATGTCTAAAACTAATGCGAAGAACATATGTAGAAGAACATCTATCACCTATCACTCTCCAATGGATGTTGATGTTTATAACAATATAGAATGTAAAAAAGTACATAAAAATATATATATATATATATATATATATAAAAATATAGCTAATATAAGTGAATAAAAAACCTTTCTAATATAAAAGACATCCTTAAAGGGACATAATACTCATATGATAAATCACTTGAAACTGATGCAGTATAAATGTAAAAAGCTGACAGGAAAATATCACCTGAGCATCTCTATGTAAAAAAGGAAGATATTTTACCTCACAATCTCCTCAGCTCAGCAGAGTAAGTTCTGTGTAAAAAGTTATACTCAGCTGCTCCCAGATGCAAGTAAAAAAAAAGAAAAAAGAAGAAGAAATGAACAGCAGCCAATCAGCATCAGCAGTGCTGAGGTCATGAACTCTTTTACTGTGATCTCATGAGATTTGACTTAACTCTCATGAGATTTCATAGTAAGCTGAATAGGGAAATAATATGAGAGTGCACGATGCTCATCCCCTAAGCTGTCCCAGGACAGACATACTAATATGCTGCTTAGAAATCCTTTACAATGGGATGTGGCTACTGAGGAACTTTTGAGGTAAAATATCTTTCTTTTTTACATAGAGATGTTCAGGTGATATTTTCTAGTCAGCTTTTTACAGCTATACTGCATCACTTTCAAGTGTTTAAACATTTGGGTATTATAGCCCTTTAATATATAAATGGTTTTAATTATTATTAAGGAGCTTTTTGCAAATAAAAATTCCTCTATTATAAATTTATTATAAATTATTATAAATTTAAGACACTAATGGATAAAAGGGTTTAGATCCAGTTCTATATTAAGTCCCTCAGGTACAGTTGATCCAACATTATAGATTAGTTCAGCTTCATTGTAAAGTATTACTTTTTCAATGAAGCTGTATTTTATTATACTGTATCATTCATATGGATGTTATAATTAATATATACTGATATTTAGTGTCACATACCTAGCTTTTTAATGCAACATCTGTATTATATTATTTCTGTATTCTCTTGAATTGCCATCAGATGGCTTTTCTTTTTAGATGTTTGCTGGTATTCAAAGTTTTTAGGAAGTTAAAATTCTTGTGTTTTTTATGAGTTTTGAGCTTAACCTTGCTGATTATCTTCACGAGTTATTTATGATGGCCTCTGATACTTGACAGATCCATAATTTCCTTCTGGTACTTATATGATGATGTTCTACCAGCCATGGATGCATGCTATCTGCCTCTTCAAGGCTTGAAGATTAGCATTTCCAAAAACAGAATTCACTGTTTCAGGACTTTGGATATTGTGACCGCACTAACTTATTCACCCCATTGACTTCTATGGGCAGGGCCGTCTTTAATATTGACTGGACCCTGGGCAAAAATTTTCTTGCCCCCCCCCTACCCCATCCAATTTCGCTCTCCACCCCAACATCCCAAAAAACAACTAAATCAATTTATTTTTTATTTTTTAATTATTAGCCCAGCGGTGGATCATCCACTGCTGGGCTAATCATTTAAAAAAAATTAAATAAATTGCAATATGTGAAACTGTATCTAAGCAGTACTAATAAGTAAATAAATATATAAATTCCTCCACTGTGGATTCATTTAATATTCTTTTGAATGTGATTCTGGTGTGAGGTTAGCTAGTTAAAGAGATTTAGGGCAGCCAACAGGAGCAAAGCAAGGTAAAGACTGAGGAGGAAGCATGGAGGTGCAGACAAATATAAGTTTACTGACTAAAACAGCAGAACTACTATGGGAAGCTGTAAAATCTGAGACAGAGAGAAAATAAAACTATAAAAATAAACCTTACATTAATGTGTGAAGTATCAGCATGACACTATACATCAGCCACAGCAGCACATGTCACTTCTTTGCTAGGAACAAGTTCCCTCTCACCCTGCACTAGACAATGCTGCATGGGGAGGGGCGTATGTGAACAAACTTATTCTTCCCACTGACACCTTTCTACAAAGCACTGTTCCCCTAACAAACTTCAGTTAGTTGACCTTAGGGCCACAGCAGAAAGAGCAGGGCTAAGGGGACCAGCAGACTGGATGCTGTCTGTCCAAGGCTGCATGGATACAGTGCGAGTCACACAGCCTCAAGACTGAAGAGAGCAGTGTATGCAGCTGCACAGATGCTCAAATCCTCACGTGCCTGCCGCTCCAGCTTTCTGCTGCATGTGCCTACAGTCAGCCCTACCCAGAAACAATCCCCACAAACAGAGCAGTTACCTGGTAAAAGTGGTAACCCCAGTAGGACCTTTTCTGATGCAGTGGGAATGGCTGGATGCCGAGTTAGGGCTTTGCATTCAGTGCTGCACAGTGCACATCTAAAACAGCACATGGCAATAGCTTGGCATGTCACATGACACCGGCACGGTCTGGCACAGTTTAAAAAAAATAAAATATATAAGCAGAGTACTTTCAACTGTGACAGTATTAGGACTGAATGTGTGTGTTCCCCATGTCACATCAGCAGTCGGGTATGAACCATAAAAAAAAAGTAAACATTTTTTTTTAGGACTCTTGGGCCCCTCAACAGAGACTGGGCCCTGGGCAGCTGCCCTTTTTGCCCTGTGTTAAAGACGGCCCTGTCTATGGGACGTGTGTCAACAAGCCTTTTTAGTTATTGCTCCGGCACTGCGCTAGATCAACTGTGCTAAAAATGGAGTGTTAGGAATACTTTAAATTTCTATGTTTTTGACTTGAAGAAAATGTTCTTTTATTCATATATATATATATGTATAATTTGTTTGAAAAATATATACCTATATATCTATATGAATTTTTATATATATATATATATATATATATATATAAATATATATATAATTTTTTTCTTAAATAAAAAACATTATTTTTCTAAGTGAAGTACATAAGACTTTCAGTATTTGTATTCAAAACATTAAAACATTAAGGGCTAGATTACATGTGAAGCGCGAAGTAACACTTCCGCTTGAGTGTTAATTGCCGGGCATTTCTCGGGTTGCACTCGTATTACAATTGAAAGTAAACTGTTTTCTCTCTAGCGGCAACCTGACGAACACAAAAATCGGAAGTTAGAATATCGTATGCGCGTTCAATTATTCCCCCATAGAAGTCAATGGATAACACCTACTCTTGCGCCAACATTATTGTATATTCTCATTTGCACTAACCTGATGTGAAAATATTAATATTTTACTTTCATGTTCTGCACATAAAAAAAAATATGTTCTATTTATTCATAAATAAATATTTCTACATATATCTGATGGTATTTTGGTACAATATATATTTATACCTATATTTATACATGATTATATATAGACTAGTCCTAAAGTCCGTGTACACGGGCCATTTTTTGCAGTACAGCCGTCCCACCCCTTGCTCTTTCTCTATCCCCCGTCTCTTTTGCTCTCTCTTTCTCCCCTCTATTTTGCTCTCTCTTTCTCCCCTCTCTTTTACTCTTTCTCTCCCCCCTCTCTTTTGCTCTCTCTCTCTCTCCCCCTCTCTTTTGCTCTCTCTCTCCCCCCTCTCTTTTGCTCTCTCTCTTCCCCCTCTCTTTTGCTCTCTCTCTCCCCCTTTCTTTTGCTCTCTCTCTCCCCTCTCTATTTTGCTCTCTCTCCCCCTCTTTTGCTGTCTCTCTCTCTCTCTTTTGCTCTCTCCCCCTCTGTTGCTGTCTCTCTCCACCTCTTTGGCGGTCTCTCTCCCTCTCTTTTGCTCTCTCTCTTCCCCCTCTCATTTGCTCTCTCTCCTCTCGTTTGCTCTCTCTCTCTCTCCTCTCGTTTGCTCTCTCTCTCCTCTCTTTTGCTGTGTCTCTCCCTCTCTTTTGCTCTCTCTCCCCCTCTCTTTTGCGCTCTCTCCCCTCTCTTTTGTGCTCTCTCCCCCTCTCTTTTGCACTCTCTCCCCCTCTCTTTTGCGCTCTCTCCCCCTCTCTTTTGCGATCTCTCCCCCCTCTCTTTTGAGCTCTCTCCCCCCTCTCTTTTGCGCTCTCTCCCCTCTCTTTTGCTCTCGCTCCCCCTCTATTTTGCGCTCTCTCCCCCTCTCTTTTGCGCTCTCTCCCCCTCTCTTTTGTGCTCTCTCCCCCCTCTCTTTTGCGCACTCTCTCCCCCTCTCTTTTGTACTCTCTCCCCCCTCTCTTTTGTGCTCTCTCCCCCTCTCTTTTGTGCTCTCTCCCCCTCTCTTTTGTGCTCTCTCCCCCCTCTCTTTTGTGCTCTCTCCCTCTCTTTTGTGCTCTCTCCCCCTCTCTTTTGTGCTCTCTCCCTCTCTTTTGTGCTCTCTCCCCCTCTCTTTTGTGCTCTCCCCTCTCTTTTGTGCTCTCTCCCCCCCTCTCTTGTGCTCTATCCCCCTCTCTTTTATGCTCTCTCCCCCTCTCTTTTGCGCTCTCTCCCCCTCTCTTTTGCGCTCTCTCCCCCTCTCTTTTGTGCTCTCTCCCCCTCTCTTTTGCACTCTCTCCCCCTCTCTTTTGTGCTCTCTCCCCCCCTCCCTTTTGTGCTCTCTCCCCCTCTCTTTTATGCTCTCTCCCCCTCTCTTTTGTGCTCTCTCCCCCCTCTCTTTTGTGCTCTCTCCCCCTCTCTTTTGTGCTCTCTCCCCCCTCTCTTTTGTGCTCTCTCCCCCCTCTCTTTTGTGCTCTCTCCCCCTCTCTTTTGTGCTCTCTCCCCCTCTCTTTTGTGCTCTCTCCCCCTCTCTTTTGCTCTCTCTCTCCCCCCTCTCTTTTGCTCTCTCTCCCCCCTCTCTTTTGCTCTCTCTCTCCCCCTTTCTTTTGCTCTCTCTCTCCCCTCTCTATTTTGCTCTCTCTCCCCCTCTTTTGCTGTCTCTCTCTCTCTCTTTTGCTCTCTCCCCCTCTGTTGCTGTCTCTCTCCCCCTCTTTTGCGGTCTCTCTCCCTCTCTTTTGCTCTCTCTCTTCCCCCTCTCATTTGCTCTCTCTCCTCTCTCTCTCTCTCTCTCTCTCTCTCCCCTCCTTCTCTTTTGCTCTCTCTCTCCTCTCTTTTGCTGTGTCTCTCCCTCTCTTTTGCTCTCTCTCCCCCTCTCTTTTGCGCTCTCTCCCCCTCTCTTTTGTGCTCTCTCCCCTCTCTTTTGCACTCTCTCCCCCTCTCTTTTGCACTCTCTCCCCCTCTCTTTTGCGATCTCTCCCCCCCTCTCTTTTGAGCTCTCTCCCCCCTCTCTTTTGCGCTCTCTCCCCTCTCTTTTGCTCTCTCTCCCCCTCTCTTTTGCGCTCTCTCCCCCTCTCTTTTGCACTCTCTCCCCCTCTCTTTTGTGCTCTCTCCCCCCTCTCTTTTGCGCACTCTCTCCCCCTCTCTTTTGTACTCTCTCCCCCCTCTCTTTTGTGCTCTCTCCCCCTCTCTTTTGTGCTCTCTCCCCCTCTCTTTTGTGCTCTCTCCCCCCCCTCTCTTTTGTGCTCTCTCCCTCTCTTTTGTGCTCTCTCCCCCTCTCTTTTGTGCTCTCTCCCCCTCTCTTTTGTGCTCTCTCCCCCTCTCTTTTGTGCTCTCTCCCCTCTCTTTTGTGCTCTCTCCCCCTCTCTTTTGTGCTCTCCCCTCTCTTTTGTGCTCTCTCCCCCCTCTCTTGTGCTCTATCCCCCTCTCTTTTACGCTCTCTCCCCCTCTCTTTTGCGCTCTCTCCCCCTCTCTTTTTGCGCTCTCTCCCCCTCTCTTTTGTGCTCTCTCCCCCTCTCTTTTGCGCTCTCTCCCCCTCTCTTTTGTGCTCTCTCCCCCCTCCCTTTGTGCTCTCTCCCCCTCTCTTTTATGCTCTCTCCCCCTCTCTTTTGTGCTCTCTCCCCCCTCTCTTTTGTGCTCTCTCCCCCTCTCTTTTGTGCTCTCTCCCCCCTCTCTTTTGTGCTCTCTCCCCCCTCTCTTTTGTGCTCTCTCCCCCCCTCTCTTTTGTGCTCTCTCCTCCTCTCTTCTGTGCTCTCTCCCCCCTCTCTTTTGTGCTCTCTCCCCCCTCTCTTTTGTGCTCTCCCCCTCTCATTTGTGCTCTCTCCCCCTCTCTTTTGTGCTCTCTCCCCCCCTCTCTTTTGTGCTCTCTCCCCCCTCTCTTTTGTGCTCTCTCCCCTCTCTCTCTTTGGTGCTCTCTCCCCCCTCTCTTTTGTGCTCTCTCCCCCCTCTCTTTTGTGCTCTCTCCCCCTCTCTTTTGTGCTCTCTCCCCCCTCTCTTTTGTGCTCTCTCCCCCCTCTCTTTTGTGCTCTCTCCCCCCTCTCTTTTGTGCTCTCTCCTCCTCTCTTCTGTGCTCTCTCCCCCCTCTCTTTTGTGCTCTCTCCCCCCTCTCTTTTGTGCTCTCCCCCTCTCATTTGTGCTCTCTCCCCCTCTCTTTTGTGCTCTCTCCCCCCTCTCTTTTGTGCTCTCTCCCCCCTCTCTTTTGTGCTCTCTCCCCTCTCTCTCTTTGGTGCTCTCTCCCCCCTCTCTTTTGTGCTCTCTCCCCCCTCTCTTTTGTGCTCTCTCCCCCCTCTCTTTTGTGCTCTCTCCCCCCTCTCTTTTGCGCTCTCTCCACCTCTCTTTTGTGCTGTCCCCCCTCTCTTTTGTGCTCTCTCCCCCTGTCTTTTGTGCTCTCTCCCCCCTGTCTTTTGTGCTCTTTTCCCCTCTCTTTTGTGCTCTCTCCCTCTCTCTTTTGCGCTCTCTCCCCCTCTCTTTTGCGCTCTCTCCCCCTCTCTTTTGCACTCTCTCTTGTGCTCTCTCCCCCCTCTTTTTTGTGCTCTCTCTCCCCCTCTCTTTTGTGCTCTCACCCCCTCTCTTTTGTGCTCTCCCCCCTCTCTTTTGATGTCTCTCTCCTTCTCTCTATCCCCCCTCTTTAGAGCTCCTGTCTTTGCAGTCGGCCCCGGCATCTTGGCCCCGCCTGGCCCCGCCCACATCACACCCGGCCCTGCCCACGTCGCACCCGCCCATGCCCACCCCGCGCCCGTCCGGCCACGCCCACTCCACCACGCCAGATCAGTTGGAACGCCAGGTGTGTTTGTCCTCGCGCCCAGTCACTACTGCGCATGACAGCTTCGGACAAACACACTTGGACTTTGGACTTTTATTATATAGGATATAGATATATACAGTATATATATACAGATATAGAGGAATATATATTTATTGATACATAGAACATATTATGCTATGTGCAGAACATTGGAATGTATAACAGTTACAGTAAATACATAAAATCTTTAATAAATATGAATATTGCACAAATATATTTTTACATGTTTTCATCTACTTAACGGCAAAGGACTCCAATGCACTTATAGAAATGTCTATATATGTATATATATATGTATTTATGTGTTTATAAGTGTATATATGTCTGTAAGTACATATATACACATTTAAATACATAAATACATATGTACACACACACACACACACACACACACATATATATATATATATATATATATATATATATATACAGTATATATATATACATATGCATATTTAGACATGTATTTGTATGTATCTTTATGTGAAATCCCTTTGCCTGCCTTTTTTTCTAACACCTGAGATCTCATATCTTTGAGCCTTTATAACTTTTGTGTGCTATATTTTATATGAATAATTTTCATTAGATAGTGTTATTATAAGTGTAACTATACTTTGTAATTTATTTTTGATGTGTTTTATACAACTTTTTAGTTTTGCGAAACAGTTAACCAGAGCTCTGAAGTCTCGGTAATGATTCTAGCGTTAATCCAGATTGCATTCACGCTATCGTGTTAACTTTCAACTTGTAATACCAGTGTAAAGCCCGATTTAAAGGTACCTTCATTCTCGCAATAAACCTCTTATCGTTTGGGCACCAACGTTAGTGTTCCACTTGCAATTATGCCCTAAAATTGAATAAAGTTTTTAAGGTATTTGACTGGGAAGGGCTCAAAAGTGTATATATATATATGTGTGTGTTTACATGTGTTTATATATATATATATATATATATATATATATATATACACATACACATATTTAGACACATAACATTGGGGCCCTTTCCCGTCAAACACTTTACCATATACTTTATTATTTATAACCATTTAAAAAAAAAATTTAATCAATATTAAAATTATATTTTTAGGGGGCGTGTCTCTAGGCAGCATCTTCAATGGTCGCAATATCGGTGGCTCTGAGTAAATCACAGATAATCTGCCTATTATCAGTGATATAGTTGCCCATCTAACACTCTTCTGTGGATATTCAGAGTTAGTACTTTAAGCTGATTCTGATGATATGCTACACTGAGGAATCTTACCTTTGTTCACCGATCTGGAGCGTTGGGGCCTAAGGCAGGCTCATTACTGAGAAGCACTCAACACCCCCCCCCCCCGGTACTTTGACGTCGGGTATACAGTGCTTTGGCACTGCTTACCACTACTCACTAGATACAGCAAACATGGATGTGCAGATCCTTCAAGAGCTGGAGAATCTATTTCTATATCATCTTGCTCAATTTGAAGAACACCTATGCCAATCTATACATGCGGTCACCCACAAAGCCTCACACGCCATATTTGTTGCAGAGACACAGGCAAGTGTTACCGAGGTGAAAACAGCTGGCTTACCTCCAAATTGCCTACCACAGAGATCTCCACTGAAAACGGACTATCCAGCCCCAAACTCAATTATTATAAGTGTGACAGAGGCAATCTTGTACCATGTTGCACCAATAACTGACAGTGTGACAGAGACGATCCCTTACCAAGCTGCACCCGCAACCAATACAGCCATAGCAAGCAGTAACAGTGTGGATCTACCCACTGGTTTATCAGCAGCCAAAGGAGAAAAATCCATAGGCACCTACACTTCGCAGGTCTCCGCTCAACTCCCAGCTGAAGAGAAGGTCCAGATCCCAGTGGGAACCTTGGGGAGGTGTGCCGGCCCTCAGCTAGAGACTGGGAGTATCACTGGCTCCTCTGATCCTTACCCTCGCATCAATGAGAGAGGCACCAGCTACAACATTACTGACTATATGGGGACAACAACCGGCTTCACGATGGGCCCCGCTACCGAACTTGTGCTTTCAGGAATTCCTAGAGATTGTGGCCCCACTTCTCAGCCCAGGCAACGCAGTAAATCCGGCTCCTTGAGATATGCCAGGAACGGTTCCCAAGTATACAGAAAAGGAGTTGGTTAAATTACATACGGCCCATTACTGGAAATAGGATGAATCCCTATGAACTATACAGATAATTTTGTTGGTATTGTATTTACTACACACAAATGAGACGTTTGGTCAAACTGTTCTCAAAACTAAGTTACATTTGAATGTTTTTTTCCTTGTGTAGATATCATGGGGGACCAGCTCCGTTCCAGTTTATGAGTTAAGAGGGTGTTGGTGCTACTTTAAATAGGAGTAGAATAGTAAGCTTACTTAAATCATTATACTGCCGTCACAACACCTCACACCAATTGAGACGTTAAGCCTAAATTCAACATGCCCTATGTCTTAGCCTAGATCCTGTTTCCTCACATTGTAGTATATTTTTACATCCTATATTTATTTGTATGCACAGTGTTCATCATTCCAGGGGAGTGCAGTCCTAGATGCGAAACTACATCACTACCTCCTCTTAGGTCGCTATACTTGCACACACATCTAATCCAGCACTACTAACTACCTAGTTAAAATAAAGACAAATTTACCTGTAAAATAAAACCTAACCTAAGTTACAATTACACCTAACACTACACTACAATTAAATTAATTACCTAAATTAAATACAATTAATTACAATTAAATAAAATTATCTAAAGTACAAAAAAAGACAAACACTAAATTACAGAAAATAATAAAGAAATTACAAGATTTTTAAACTAATTACACTTAATCTAATCCCCCTAACAAAATAAAAAAAGCCCCCACAAAATAAAAAAAGCCCTACCCTACACTAAATTACAAATAGCCCTTAAAAGGGCCTTTTGCGGGTCATTGCCCCAAAGTAATCAGCTCTTTTACCTGAAAAAAAATTACAATTCCCCCCCAACATTAAAACCCACCACCCACACAACCAACCCTACTCTAAAACCCACCCAATCCCCCCTTAGAAAAACCTAACACTAACCCCCTGAAGATCACCTTACCGGGAGACGTCTTCACCCAACCGGGCCGAAGTCCTCAACGAAGCCGGGAGAAGTCTTCATCCAAGCCGGGCGAAGTGGTCCTCCAGACGGGCAGAAGTCTTCATCCAGACGGCATCTTCTATCTTCATCCATCCGGCGCGGAGAGGGTCCATCTTCAAAACATCCGACGCGGAGCATCCTCTTCTTCCGACGGCTAAACATAGAATGAAGGTTCCTTTAAATGACGTCATCCAAGATGGCGTCCATTCAATTCCGATTGGCTGATAGAATTCTATCAGCCAATCGTAATTAAGGTAGAAAAAATCAAATCAGCCAATAGAATGCCAGTTCAATCCTATTGGCTGATTGCATAAGCCAATAGGATTTTTTCTACCTTAATTCCGATTGGCTGATAGAATTCTATCAGTCAATCGGAATTGAAGGGACGCCATCTTGGATGACGTCATTTAAAGGTACCTTCATTCTGTGTTTAGCCGTCGGAAGAAGAGGATGCTCCGTGCCGGATGTCTTGAAGATGGACCCGCTCCGCGGTGGATGGATGAAGATAGAAGATGCCGTCTGGATGAAGACTTCTGCCCATCTGGAGGACCACTTCGCCCGGCTTGGATGAAGACTTCTCCTGGCTTCGTTGAGGACTTCGGCCCGGTTGGGTGAAGACGTCTCCCAGAAAGGTGATCTTCAGGGGGTTAGTGTTAGGTTTTTTTAAGGGGGGATTGGGTGGGTTTTAGAGTTGGGTTGGTTGTGTGGGTGGCGGGTTTTAATGTTGGGGGGATTGTAATTTTTTTCAGATGAAAGAGCTCATTACTTTGGGGCAATGCCCCGCAAAAGGCCCTTTTAAAAGCTATTTGTAATTTAGTGTAGGGTAGGGTTTTTTTTTATTTTGGGGGGGCTTTTTTATTTTGTTAGGGGGATTACATTAGGTGTAATTAGTTTAAAAATCTTGTAATTTGTTTATTATTTTCTGTAATTTAGTGGGGTTTTTTTTTGTACTTTAGATAATTTTATTTAATTGTAATTAATTGTATTTAATTTAGGTAATTAATTTAAGTGTAGTGTAGTGTTAGGTGTAATTGTAACTTAGGTTAGGTTTTATTTTACAGGTAAATTTGTCTTTATTTTAACTAGGTAATTATTAAATAGTTAATAACTATTTAATAACTATTGTACCTAGTTAAAATAAATACAAAGTTGCATGTAAAATAAAAATAAACCTTAAGCTAGCTACAATGTAACTATTAGTTATATTGTAGCTAGCTTAGGGTTTATTTTATAGGTAAGTATTTAGTTTTAAATAGGAATTATTTAGTTAATTGTAGTAATTTTATTTAGATTTATTTAAATTATATTTGTTAGGTGGGGTTAGGGTTAGACTTAGGTTTAGGGGTTAATAACTTTATTATAGTGGTGGCGACGTTGGGGGCGGCAGATTAGGGGTTAATAAATGTAGTTAGGTTGCAGCGACATTGGGGGCGGCAGATTAGGGGTTAATAAATATAATGTAGGTGTCAGCGATGTTGGGGTCAGCAGATTAGGGGTTCATACATATAATGTATGTGGCGGCGGTGTCCGGAGCGGCAGATTATGGGTTAATAATATAATGTAGGTGTCGGCGATGTCGGGCGGCAGATTAGGGGTTAATAAGTGTAAGATTAGGGGTGTTTAGACTCAGGGTTCATGTTAGGGTGTTAGGTGTAGACATAACTTTTATTTCCCCATAGGAATCAATGGGGCTGCGTTAGTAGCTAAGCGTTGCTTTTTTGCAGGTGTTAGGTTTTTTTTCAGCCGGCTCTCCCCCATTGATTCCTATGGGGAAATCGTTCACAAGCACGTTCAGCCAGCTCACTGTTAACGTAAGCAGCGCTGGTATTGAGGTGAGATGTGGAGCAAAATTTTGCTCTACGCTCACTTTTTTGCGGTTAACGCCGGATTTGTAAAAACCCGTAATACCAGCGCTGTCTATAAGTGAGCGGTGAGCATAAACTGCTCATTAGCACCGCACAGCTCAAAACGAAAAACTCGTAATCTAGCCGATTGTTTCTTGCTCTATCAAGCCCAAGAGTGGCTATAGGTTTAACTAACTAACCTCCATTGAACATTGCTGTTTTACAAGGGTCCAAGAGTGGTCTATTGGTACCTGAGGAGGTTTTTATAATAATAAAAAAAGAGGTTTTAGTTATAGTTGCCTGTTTAATCTTGAATCTGTATGTATTTGAGAATGTACGCCATTTTACTAATGTACAGTTTGTTCCAACATTATGATAAGGTACTCTTACTTGTTTTGTAAATGCTTCTAAAAACCTCAATAAAAAATATTGGAAAAAAATATATATATTTTTAATAAAAAGTGTAAATATGAGTGTAATACTTTATTTTAATATGTTTTTGATTTGTTTTGTGCAAAAATCTTTTAACCCTTACACTTTACTTCAGGTCTCAAGCTGCTCTAAATATTCTGACACATTGTCGGTAACTTAAAACTTGTACTATGAGCATTATTTAAAAATGTATTTTCATGTTGCATGCTAATGTTACTTAATTACTCTCTTAATTATGAGAGTTTCTGTCCTGATAGTTTTCAGTCCAACAAAACCACTCCATATACAATCAAATTTGGACTTTTAGGAGCAAATTGGAACTTGAGTCTGGAGACAACTCTTATTATATTAACAAAAATCTCCATTGTTTGTCTTTCGCAGGTAACAGACTGCAAATGAAGAAAATGAGGCATATTTAACAAATGTCTGTCTGACCTGATCCGACAGTGCGGATCAGGTCCGACAGACATCGCTGAATGCGGAGAGCAATACGCTCTCCGTATTCTGCATTGCACGAGCAGCTCTTGTGAGCTGCTGGTGCAACGCCGCCCCCTGCAGACTCGCGGTCGCCAGCAGGGGGTGTCAATCAACCCGATTGTACTCGATCGGGTTGAATTCCGGCGATTCCTGTCCACCTCATCAGAGCAGGCGGACAGGATTATGGAGCAGCGGTCTTTGTGACCGCTGCTTCATAACTGCTGTTTCTGGTGAGCCTGAAGACTCGCCAGAAACACGGGCCATCAAGCTCCATTCGGAGCTTGATAGATAGGCCCCAATATGTGTGATTTATAAAAAGTGCTACGTGCTAGAAAATCCACAATCTTCAGACTTAAATTACAGGAAGGGGGGGGGACAAAATAAAAAAAATGGAAGTATATTGCAAATTTGTTTTACGATGTATAATTAGGTATTTTATAGTAAGATCTCAAATTGTTTCTGCCTCTAAGCCTATTTCTGGCAGCAAAACTCACTGTACTTTATCAGTAGAGAATGCAATCTGAATTTGGCCCACTAGATGGCATGCAGTAAACCACAAAGCAGTCAAGAATGTGTGTGTGGTATTTTAAACGTGCATAAGTCAATGTGAAAACAGGATAAATAAAATATGCATTTTCATGCAAGCCACCCTTTACTGTATTATTTTGCATGGGAGTCAAACAGTTTTGCATGGAATCCTGAGCAGTTGAAAAGAGTTGGCTTGCAGTATTATGAAATTTATATCAAGCCATGCCTGCTTAAAGGGACATGAAACCCCAATACAATTGCCCAATACATCATTTTTATAAAAATGGATTGCATCAGTTCAGTTAATGTGCCTCAGGGTTAAATATGCCCCAGAGAGAGTTCAGGGTATTATTTAGAGTTCATGCCATGGTTTGTAAGCAAGACGTCTGTGGTTGCTCCATCTGAACCAGCAAGAAACACTTTGAAGATGCAGAACAAGCCCCGTAGATAAGCGTAGGTCCGAAATGCAGAATAGATGTTGAAACCAATGCTGCTCCCACAAGTACGGCACTGCAGAGAATGATAGGCACATCCTTTCCAAAGAGTAAAGATTCTTCTACATTCACATCATCTGTAACTCTCAGGCAGGCTAGAACGCCAAGACTCTGCTCTTCCGTGCACACGCTGTGGGAGTCTCCTAGCACAGAGTAACATTTCTGCACATGAATACCGCGCAGTCCTCAAACCGCAGACACCCGTGCTGTTCAGGCACTGGCAGGTTTGTTTTATCCATAGCTCTGCTCAACAATTGGAAATACAGCCAGAGAAACCTCCAAAAAATTTCTTTCATGATTCAGATAGAGAATACAATTTTAAACAACTTTCCAATTTACTTCTATTATTTAATTTGCTTCCTTCTCTTGTTATCCTTTGCTGAATGGTTTATCTAGGCAAGTTAAGGAGCAACAGAGAACCTAGGTTCTAGCTGTTGATTGGTGGCTGCATACAGTATATATATATCGATTGTAATTGGCTCACTCATGTGTTCAGTTAGAAACAATTAGTGCATTGCTGCTTCTTCAACAAATGATACCAAGCGAATGAAACAGATTAGATAATAGAAGTAAATTAGAAAGTTGTTTAAAACTGTACTCTCTATCTGAATCATGAAAGACAAAGTTTCATGTCCCTTTAAGAATGTTTAGCATAAGAAGTTGAACAGATGATATTGAGGTCTTAGAGAAGCAAAGGAACAGAATTGTTTTTAAAACAAATTAGATTTCACATGGTCAGACCAAATCAACAATGCAACTATGCATTTCACAATTATAAACATCCATTTGGCAGGTGTGTATTAATCAGAGCTGATCTGTGCATTGCTACAGCATTATGTTTCAGTAAAGCCCAAGTGAAGTAGTTTCTTCTATGAGACTTAGCTGTTATCAATACACCCCCTTTTGCATGTAAGTTACAACTATGACAACAGGTGCCGACCAAATTGATCAATGTGATGGGGAGAATGATTTTAACAGTCAATGTAAGCATTAAAGTCAGTAAACAAATGATGCCTATATTTTAGCTGTGTTTAGGCACTGCAGTGTTATCTGGAATCTGTGTATAATCCATAGGTATGCCAATTTATATACTGATACCCTGCACTTGTGAGCATTCCGAGGCTCATAAAACAACTCCAGTAGCTGGCTGATCCCTGGTGTCTGTTTATGCCATAAAGGGCCCGATGTTAGAAAAATCTATGTGTCCACGAGAAATGTTCATTTCTTTCTTACTAGTCTTGAAAAGCTCTTGCTGGGTAAAATACTCTAATAAAGTGGGCTTTCCCTTGCTGTGCAGATGATAGGTGACTAGGAAACTATAGGACTCGCTTTCTTTTCATTTCAAACACATCGCCAGCGAATGCAAATCTCAGCAGTGTTGAAGGGGCATATTTTCAAAACATGGTTATAGAACATAAAATATCACACCCCGACACCTGTGGTAACTTGCGTGCGTTTTACAAGTTTAAAGTAAATGCTATCACATGAGTGAAAACTAAATTTGCGCTAAAGTCCTCGCATAAAGGGTTAGGATCAGGCTAAATAAAAAGAAAATGTATGCTTACCTGATAAATCTATTTATTTCTGGATATGGTGAGTCCACGGATTCATCAATTACTGTTGGGAATATCACTCCTGGCCAGCAGGTGGAGGAAAAGAGCACCACAGCAAAGCTGTTAAGTATAACTTCCCTTCCCACAACCCCCAGTCATTCGACCAAAGGGAAATGGAGAAAAAAGGAGTAACACAAGGTGTAGAGGTGCCTGAGGTTTAGACAAGAATAACTGTCTTGAAATAAAGGGCGGGGGCCGTGGACTCACCATATCCGGAAAGAAAGAAATGTATCAGATAAGCATACATTTTCTTTTCTTTCCTAAGATATGGTGAGTCCACGGATTCATCAATTACTGTTGGGAATCAATACCCAAGCTAGAGGACACAGATGAATAGGGAAAGAACAAGACAGGCAGACCTAAACAGAAGGCAACACTGCTTGAATAACCTTTCTCCAAAAAGGCACCTCATCCGAGGCAAAAGTATCAAATTTGCAAAATGTGAAAATAGAATGCAAAGAGAACCAGGTTGCAGCCTTGCAAATCTGTTCCACAGAAACTTCATTCTTGAAAGCCCAAGAAAAGGAGACAGCCCTAGTGGAATGAGCTGTAATTCCCTCAGAATGTTACTGTCCAGCAGACTCATAAGCAAAACGAATTATACTTCTCAGCCAGAGAGAAAAGAGAAGTAGCAGAAGCTTTCTGACCCTTACATTTCCCAGAAACAAACAAACAGGGCAGAAGACTGGCGAAAATCCTTAGTCGTCTGAATTTTTTTTTAAAGCACGCGCAACATTCAAGTTGTGCAACAAACATTCTTTATGAGAAGAAGGACTAGGACATAGAGAAGGAAAAACAATTTCCTGTTTATAATTCTGTCCGAAGCCACTTTAGGAAGGAGCCTAACTGAGTACGAAGAACCGCCTTATCGGCATGTGAAAGATAAGATAAGGCAAAACACACTGCAAAGCTGAGAGTTCTGATACTATCCAAGCAGAATTGATAGCAATAATAAAACAAAAACTTTCAAGATAACAAATTAATATCTATGGAATGCAATGGCTCAAACGGAGCCTGCTGCAAAACTTTAAGAACAAGGTTAAGGCTCCAAGGAGGAGCAACAGACTTAAACACAGACCTAATTCTGACCAGGACCTGACAAAAAGATTGCACATCTGGCACTATCGCCAGGCACTTTTATATCAAAAAAGAAAATGCAAAAATCTGACCCTTCAGGGTACTGACTGACAACCCTTCTCCAGACTTTCCTGGAGAAAAGACAAATTCAAGGAATCGTGACCCTACTCCAAGAGTAACCCTTGGATTCACAGCAATAAAGATATTCACGTCATATCTTATGGTAAATCTTCCTAGAAACTAGCATGCGAGCCTGAATCATGGTCTCAATGACCGACTAAGAAAGAAACACGCTGAGACAAAACTAAGCGTTCAATCTCCAAGCAGTCAGCTTCAGAGAAACGAGATTGGGAAGAAGGAAGGAACCCTGAATCAGAAGGTCCTTTTTCATGGACCGTCTCCAAGATAGGAGAGACGACATGTCCACTAGGTCTGCATACCAGATCCTGTGAGGCCACGCAGGGGCTAATAGAATCACCAACGCTCTCTCCTGTTTGATACGATCAATGACTTGTGGAAGGAGAGCAAACAGAGGAAAAAGGTATGCAAGACTAAAATCCCAAGAAAAACCACCAGAACATCTATCAGGGAGGTCTGAGGATCACTTGACCATGAACCGAACCTTGGAAGCTTGGCGTTCTGCAGAAACGCCCTCAGAAGCCAACTCCGGAACCCCTCATTTGAGGGTTTACCTGCAGAACACCTCCGGAAGAAGAGCCCACACCCTGGGATGAAATATCTGTCTGTTCAGAAGTCCGATTCACAATTGACCACCCCTGGAAAGAGGATGACAGACAGCAATTGTGAGCTTCCGACAACTGAACAATCCAAGTCACCTCCTACATGGCTAAGAAACTCTGAGTTAATCCCTAGTGGTTGATATAAGCCATTGAAGTGATATTGTCACACTGGAACCAAGCTAAGGATGACTGAGGCCAAGCCATCAGAGCATTGTAAATTGCTCTCAACTCCAAGATGTTAAAAAGGAGAGCAGACACTTCCGATCACCCAGGAATGTCTGCAGAAGCACGCGCCCTGAGACAGATACTGCTGAAAAACCACTACGGGAGAGAGTCTCTTGTCGACTGATCTAGATCTATCCTCTGAGACAGGTCCGAATGTCCTCCATATTATGGAAAATAGCAAAGGGAATTATGTCCATAGAACCAGCAGACCAATTCCTTCCATACATAGGGTCACTGAAAAAGGAAGGAAAAATAAACTGCAGCTAGATCCAAACTCCCAACCTTCTGGTTGCAAGATGACTAAGCAATCTACCGGACCACTAGAGTTCACTGTTGGCCAGACAGTAGACTGCAGAGAGAGGAAAAGGAATAAATCCTTGATTATCTGAACTCTGTTAGAAAACTTCTCCTAGATAGAGAATCTATTAAGGTCCCATGAAGATGGAACAAGGGAACTCTTCTCTAGATTCATTTCCCATCCATGGGAAAGAAGATTAGACAAGATCTCTTGAAAGAAAGTTTGCTCGAAAGAAGGATGACACCTGAACCATATATTGTCCAAGAAAGCACCCTTGCAATACCCCAAGACCTAAAAAGTCTTTCTAGGATGACTTGAAAAGATCCTGAATCATGGGAACAATAAATACACATTCTTCAGATCTATGTTTGTTATGAACAGGTCCTCTTGAACCCAAGGAGAATGGATACTACTTTGAAGGTCAGAACCTGAGATACCTCCGTTCCCATACTGGGACTGAAACTATCACTCCCAGAAAGAAAGGCCCAGTTCAAGCAAAGTCCTTATAATACCTGGAGCAGAAGCAGTGAGAGGTGACCAGAAATCAGCAAGCTGCTGAAAATGGCGCCACTCCGATATAGTTTCAGAAGAAAGGCAGAGTTAAAATTGCTCCTGAAACACACTCACACAAATAACAAACAGCATGGATTTATGCAATAAATCAAACAGCCCAAATTAGAAGACACAACCGCTCAAGACTAGGGAAAGGGAAAAAAATGTACAACTGTGGTCTGAGAGAGTACTGTGCCTAATAACGAAGCGCTGCCATGTGCTTATGCAAAAAGGACATGAATTATTTCACTCATCCGTACTGATCCCTCTCAGACCCGCATAGCTGAGACACCGTTCGTTTCAGATATCCTAACAATGCAACATTTGTATTAGTCTGAGTCTCCCTAAAAACCCTCATAAAGTACACTTAGAAGTGTAAACAAAAAATTATGCCATATCTGCCATTCATATTTAAATAAAAAATGAACCATACCGCCAACACACCATACCACCAACCTCTAAATAACCATAAACAGAGTGCTAGGTTTAAAACTGAAGTTAAGACTTAGAGGCCGAATTATCAAGCTGTCAACTATGTTGCATTCGCCGGCACCAATACGCTCACCTAACATCGCCTAGCATCGCGGCCGCGGACCTGAATACGCTCTCCTTATTTATAAAAAAGCTGTCAAAAAGCCACGCACCAAGTACTGTTGTTAACTAACAGTCATCGATCTCGCTGCTATTCGGCTTTTTCCCAACTTTATTTATACCCTGTCACTAAACACCGCCACTATACTAAAAAGTTAAACCCCTATCCCGCCGCTCCCGGAGCCCATCGCAGATCTAATAAAGTTATTAACCCCTATCCCTCCGCTCCCGGAGCCCACCACAACTCTAATAAAGTTATTAACCCCTATCCCTCCGCTCCCGGAGCCCACCGCAACTCTAATGAAGTTATTAACCCCTATCCCTCTGCTCCCGGAGCCCACTGCAACTCTAATAAAGTTGTTAAACCTTATCCCTCCTCTCCTGGAGCCCTCCATAACTCTAATAAAGTTATTAACCCCTATCCCGCCGCTCCCGGACCCCTCCGCAACTAAATAAATGTATTAACCCCCTAAAGCCCTGGCCTCCCACATCACTACCACTTACTAAACCTATTAACCCCTAAACCGCCAGCCCCCCACATCGCCAAAAAAACTAAATTAAGCTATTAACCCCTAAACCTAAAAACCTGCTAACTTTACATTAAATATTAACTCATCCCTATCTTATAATAAATTTAAACTTACCTTTAGAATTAAAATAAACTATATTAAACTACTAATTAACCTACCCTAACTATTATCCTACAATTACATTAAACTATATTAAACTAATAATTAACCTACCCTAACTATTATACTAAAATTACATTAAACTATATTAAACTATTCATTAACTTACCCTAACTATTATACTAAAATTACATTAAACTAAAAATTAAATGAACTATATTACATATTTAAAAACCTAACCCTACTCAAGTTATTTAAATCTACTATTAAAAATTACTGTTCCAAAAAATAACAATGCGAGCTCAATCCTATTGGCTGATTGGATCAGCCAATAGGATGAAAGTTTAATCCTATTGGATGATTGTAACAGCCAATAGGATTTTTCCCCTTCAATTCCGGTTGGCTGATGGAATTCTATCAGCCAATTGGAATGTAAGAGACGCCATCTTGGATGACGTCATTTAAAGGAACCTTCATTCTTCAAGAGACGTCGGAAGAAGCGGATGCTCCGCGCCGGATGTCTTGAAGATGGAGCCGCTCCGCGCCGGATGGATGAAGATAGAAGATGCCGTCTGGATGAAGACTTCTGCTGGCTTGGATGAAGACTTCGGCCCGCTTGGATGAAGACTTCTGCCGGCTTCGTTGAGGACTTCTGCCGATTGGATGAGGATGGATGTCCGGTCTTCGAAAACTGTAAGTGGATCTTCGGGGGTTAGTGTTAGGGTTTTTAAGGGTTTATTGGTGGGTTTTAATTTTAGGTTTGGGAGGCTTTTTTATTTTGATAGGGCTATTAGATTAGGTGTAATTAGTTTAAATATTTGATAATTTATTTTTTATTTTATGTAACTTAGTGTTTTTTATTTTGTGTAACTTAGTGTTTTTTATTTTGTGTAACTTAGTTGTTATTTTTTTGTAACTTAGTAATTCTTTATAGTAGATTTAAATAACTTGAGTAGGGTTAGGTTTTTAAATATGTAATATAGTTAATTTAATTGTTACTTTAATGTAGTTTTAGTATAAAAGTTAGGGTAGGTTAATTAGTAGTTTAATATAGTTTAATTTAATTCTAAAGGTAAGTTTAAATTTATTCTAAGATAGGGATGAGTTAATATTTAATGTAAAGTTAGCGGGTTGTTAGGTTTAGGGGTTAATAGCTTAATTAGTTTATGGCGATGTGGGGGCTGGCAGTTTAGGGGTTAATAGGTTTAGTAAGTGGTAGTGATGTGGGAGGCCAGGGGTTTAGGGGTTAATACATTTATTTAGTTGCGGCAGGGTCCGGGAGTGGAGGGATATGGGTTAATAACTTTATTAGAGTTGCGGTGCGGTCCGGAAGCGGTGGGATAGGGGTTAATATATTTATTTAGGTTGCGGTGGGCTCCGGGAGCGGCGGGATAGGGGTAAATAACTTTTTTTTTAGGTTGCGGCGATATCGGGGTGTTTAGACTTGGGGTACATGTTAGGGTGTTAGGTGTAAACGTTGCTGGTTTTCTAGCATAGAAATCAATGGGATATCGAGCAGCAGCGAACATGAGCTTTCGCTGCTTTTAGACTCCCATTGATTCCTATGGCATCCGCGGCCTCCAGGGTGGCGGATTGAAAACCAGGTTCGCTGGGCCAGAATAGTGGCGAGCGTACCTGTTAGAAATTTGTTAACTAGCAAAAGTTGTCAGATAGTGCCGAATTTGTATTCGGAACATCTGTAATGACGTAAGCATCGATCTGTGTCGGATTGAGACCGGTGGATCGTATGTTACGTCACAAATTTCAACTTTTGCCAGTCTGTAGGCTTTGATAAATGGGTTGAATCAGGCTCGCCACAATTACGCTGCTGAATTCTATCGCATTTGCGCAATTTTTTTTATTGTTTAAAAGATAGATAATCCCTTTATTACCCATTCCCCAGTTTTGCATAACCAACAAAGTTATATTAATATGTTTTACCTTTGTGATTACCTTGTATTTAAGCCTCTGAAGACTGCCCCCTTATCTCAGTGCTTTTGACAGACATGCAGTTTAGACCATCAGTGCAGACTCCTAAATAGCAATGCTTAAATGACTCCACGGGAGTGAGCACAATGTTACCTATATGACACACATGAACTAGTACTGTCTAACTGTGAAAAACTTTCAAAATGCTCTGAACTAAGAGGTGGTTTTTAACGGTTTAGAAATCAGATTGAGCCTACCTAGGTTTAACTTTTCAAAAATACCACCAAGGGAACAAAGCAAATTTAATTATAAAAGTAATTTTGAAAGTTGTTTAAAATTGTATGCCCTATTTGAATCATGAAAGTTTAATTTTGACTAGACTGTTCCTTTAAGTCTCCAATTTTACATGCCATGTAGTGCCTGCCCACTGCCAATATAACCCGTATTAAGGATTTTGTGTCCCATAACAATTGCAGGATCCTTGACCCCTTCAGTGCCAGCCTCCTAGCCCCAGAAGACAAAAGGCACTTACCTGCACATCTAGCTGTCCGGCAGGAGAACAGCTCACACAGTATGGAAGGATGCCACTCCTTACAGAGACCTGTAGAAAACAGAAAGAACAGAGTAAACCTACTCTGGCTTTCTATACCAGGGCAGCAACATGTTAGGAAAACACAGCAAAGCCCACTCACAAGTTCCTAACTGCTTAAAAGCCACTACTGCCCTACTGAAGAGACTAACGTGGAATACGGCTAGACCCAATCTTGAGAGAAAAGATCAGAGCAAAATTATAAAATCTTGATTGAAGTGAAATAAATCCAATCTTCTTCAAACACCAAAACTTCACCTACTACTTGCACCGAAGGCAAAGAAAATGACTGGGGGTTTTGGGAAGGGAAGTGATACTTAACTCACAATATCTTAGGAAAGAAAAGGTTGCACCAAACACAACATACATCAAAATAAAGTGTTACACTCATATATACACTATCCAATAAAAAATTTGGGTTTTAGGGTATATGGTATATGACAAAGTATGTAAATGGAAAGGGCTAAAATTTACAGGCGTACCTCAGAGATATTGAGGGTTCTGTTCCAGACCACCACAAATAAATAATAAAAGTACATTTAAAAGTTGTTTAATATTGTATGTTCTGTCTAAATCATGAATGTCTAATTATGACTTTACCGTCCCTTTAAAAGAACTAACTTCGAACAACTATGCATTAGAAACCCCCCAGTCCGCCACACACTATCGAGGTTATACAAAATACTAATTACTCCATTCCCAGGGCACCCTCTCCCGTACCTAGAAAGCTGGGAAAGAGATATAGGAATAACAATCCCACAACACATAGGTATGAAGATAGTCCAATCCACGATAAAAACCTCTATCTCCTCAGCCGCTACAGAAATTAATCTAAAGATACTTCATCAATGGTATTACACACCTCAAAAACTTCATCGACTATATCACAGTGCTAGCAATAAGTGCTGGCGTTGTGGCCACGTTAATAGTGGCATGACCCATATGTGGTGGTGGTGCACAGTTATACACAATTTGTGGAAACCGGTTATTACCGAAATAGAAGATATACTGGAACTTCAACTCCCACTAGACCCACTAATCTGGCTTCTGAATAAACCCCCTAAGATAAAACATAAACCCTCTCTTAAACTATTTTTTATCATGTCTAATAGCATAAAGTTTCTAATAGCTAAAAACTGGAAATCCAAAGACCCATCCACAATTGAAATGTGGGTACAGAGGGTATCTGAGTCGATACATCTTGAAGAGCTTTATTATCTAAAAAACGATAGATTAGATATATATTCTGAGATCCTGACAACTTGGGAATCATATATTAAGGGCAGATAGTTTCATTCTAAGTCAACAACGCATAGGACAAGGATTAACACAACATAACCCTTTGGGTCTTTTCGCTGTAGAAGTCATCTTGTCACTTATAAAACTACATATGGTCATGGTGGGGGGATCACTTTTCACATAGACGTCGGTTGCACCGGTTCAAAGTTAAATTGTTTCTTTAAATTAATTAGCTTATAATACCAATGTACAACATCAAATCTTTGCATGTAATCAAACTGGAGCTGCGTCTCCAAAAACTGTAATTTTCATTTCACAATTTACATAATAAAGCTAATTGTTAAAAAAAAAAAAAAAAAAACACTTGCAATCTGAGGAAACATCCCAACACAAACCTGCAATCTCCCAACTCCGCTCCCAGTCACCCCCTCTGCCACTCTCTGCACCCTCCTCCCAACCACTGAGAATGAAGTGGCTTCCCTTTTGTCTTCCTCACACCTCACTACCTGCCCACTTGACCCTATTCCTTCACATCTAATTCCTCCTCCGTCTACCACCCTCACTCCGGCTCTTACTCACATATTTAACCTATCCCTTTCTACCGGCTCTTTCCCTGCCTCCTTCAAACATGCGAAGGTCACCCCCATCCTCAAAAAACCCTCCCTCGACCCTAACTCCCCTGCAAACTACCGCCCCATATCACTGCTCCCACTAGCTTCAAAACTCCTTGAAAAACTAGTTTTCAATCGCCTAACCCACTTCCTGTCCTCCAACTCATTGCTCGACCCCCTGCAATCTGGCTTCCGTCCCCAACACTCAACTAACGATCTCCTTTCTGCTAAAAACAAAGGCTACTACTCTATACTCATCTTACTTGACCTATCTGCTGCCTTTGACACTGTTGACCATCCCCTTCTCCTACGGTTTCTCAGTTCTCTTGGTCTCTGTGACACTGCCCTCTCCTGGATTCACTCTTATCTCTCTAACAGATCCTTCTCCGTCTCTTTTGCTGGTGACTCCTCCTCTCTATTGCCCCTGTCTGTTGGAGTACCTCAAGGCTCTGTCCTGGGTCCTCTACTCTTCTCTATTTACACTTCACTGGGTAAACTTATCAACAGCTATGGCTTCAGCTATCACCTCTATGCTGATGATACCCAGATCTACCTTTCCACCCCTGCACTCTCTCCTTCTGTCAACTCTCACATCAGCGACTGCTTATCTGGCATTTCCTCCTGGATGGCCTCTCACCACCTAAAAATAAATATGTCCAAGACCGAACTACTTCTAATTCCCCCCTCTAGCTCCACACCAGTTTTTAATTTTTCTATCACTGTTGGTGGCACCACTATCTCCCCATCACCCCAAGTCTGCTGCCTCGGAGTCACTCTTGACTCAAATCTGTCCTTCATTCCCCACATCCAACTGTTCTCTTCATCCTGCTGCAACCACCTACGCAATATCTCCAAAATTCGTCCGTTTCTGAGTGCTGAAACTACCAAATAGCTCATCCACTCCCTGGTAATTTCCCAACTTGACTACTGAAACAACTTACTAACTGGCCTCCCTCTCTCCCGCCTCTCTCCCCTCCAATCCATCCTAAATGCATCTGCCAGGCTAATCCACCTCTCTCAACGCTCTGTTTCTGCTGCACCTCTCTGTGAGTCCCTTCACTGGCTCCCCATTCACAACAGAGTTAAATTCAAAATTCTCACCCTGACCTACAAAGCCCTCACCAATGCTGCCCCACCCTACCTGTCCTCACTCATCAACAAATATACTCCTGCCCGTCCCCTAAGATCCAACAATGACCTGCTTCTTGCATCCTCTACCATCACCTCCTCTCATTCTAGACTACAGGACTTCTCTTGTGCGGCACCAACCCTCTGGAACGCACTTCCTCGAGATGTCAGACTTGCCCCTAACCTCTCCTCCTTTAAACGTTCCCTAAAGACCTTTCTGTTCAGGGAAGCTTATCACCCAGCTTATCAAAAAACTAACTTCACTTAACTAACAGTTGCCCTCTATCTCCTCACTAATATCATTCTCACCTCTGCAGTCCTCACCTCCTGTTTCCAATCCTCCTAGCCGTCTAGATTGTAAGTTCCCACGGGAATAGGGCCCTCAATTCCCTCTGTATTTGTCTGTAAAATTTTGTGTCTTATCGTATTGTTTCTCCACTGTACTGTTATCTTTGTACCCATGGGCAGCGCTGCGGAATCTGTCGGCATTTTATAAATAAAGAATAATAATAATAATTTGGTTCTCTTTACAAATGTATAAGTCATGGCTTCAATTTGGGTTCTCCCTACAAAATGATATACAGTGTATTTTGTAGGTTAAAGAGTATATGACATAGATATAGTTTTGAGAGATTAGAGAACGTTTTGCCAACAATTTTGTAACAGTATTATATGAATTCAGTATCCATTAAATACAGTATGACTCTACATCAATTGCTAGAGGTGCATTAAAGGGTCAGTGTACTGTATAATAGTTTTTCCCTTAATTTGTTTCAGATTCCTTGTACCAGCTGCAGAGTATAAAATGTATGAGAAATTGCTACTTCAGTTTTTTTTGTATATGACATAGCTGTTTTTTTCTCTAATACCACAACCCATTAAAATGGGTTGAGCTTGCAGGGGTATCAGATTTCTTAATTTTGTCCCTTTCTGTGCACGTACATTTTCTGTCTGTATACCAAAGGCCAATAATTTGAGAGAACCTTACTAAAAAAAGGTGCTAAACTCACTGTTTCTGCGCTGCAGTAGATCGCAAAAATCAGCGTCTCTGCCCACACTCGGTGCACTGCTCTTTACCAGTGAGTTGACATTTCCACCTCTAAACCAATAGCCGTGCTAGGGTGACAGTTGACACGCACGGCTATTGGTTTAGAGGTCAAATCGTCATCCCTCTATCCCTTTGTCTCCCATAATTGTCACCTTGCATATTAGACCCTTGTTTTTAGCGCTGCAGAATCTGTTGGCGCTCTACAAATAACTGATAATAATAATAAAAGAAGAGCGCTGTGACGTGGGCTACCAGAGTCGTTATTTTTTGTGATCCACTGTGGCGCAGAAAGGGTGAGTTTAGCACCCTATTTTAATAAGTTATGAATGAAACTACACTTTATTTTTAGTGATGGTAAATCCTAGCATTTTTTAACAACTTGGATTTCTTATCACTTTAAATTTTCTGTACTTGAGTATTGACTATAGAAAACTGGGTAAACATAGCCAGCAAAATAAATAACACCACCAGTGGGGTAAGGAGAAACAAGTGATAATACAATTTTAATTTTCAATTGTTCTCCCTCAACAAAATCAGCTATTTCAAATATCAATATAAAGATAAAGGGTCTGTTTGTAAACACTTTAATACACCCCCGCAAGTAAAATGGATCATTAGGAACAAATTAAATGGGAGAAAAATAATTTTGACCTAAGCGTTCCTTTAAAACAGGCTCTAGTTGAAAGTCAGAGCTATTAACCAAGTATAGGAAGCAGCTCGGTATTTTTAAAACAAAAAAGACGTTCTCTATAGTAAAAACTGCATATTCTACTCATTGCACTATGAACAATAAAAACGTATTTAACAGGAATGCATATTGTAATTATCTATAAAATAACAGTACTGAAATGAAAACACTGAACTTTGATACCACTATCTGCCTTGCAACCAGATTATGGTCCATACTCTGCTACCAGTGCTACGATTATAAGGAAATGAAACTACGAAGCGAAGGATGGGCTTGCTGTACAGAAACCAGGGAAATGAAACCAAGTAACCAACCACGGCTTATAAATAGGAGGCGGAGCTTTGGGCATCATTCAGTGCTAAGCAAGAATGGCACTGGGGAACATGATGATTTGCAGATTGTGAGCTGTAATACTGAGAAAAAGCTACGGAAGGTGAGGAACTGCAGAAAACAGAAGGAAGGGGGAGATATCAAATAGGATACAGGCTGGAAAACAAGAAGTGAAAGCTGCTTGCTAGTATAAATAATACAAGATAGCATCGGATAGTAAGGAAGAGGGAGTGGAAAAAAATAGAAATAACTGAGCTACGAATTTATACTGTATTTTTTTTTATTTACTTCCATTTTCATTCTCTGCTATTCTATTCTCAGTACAGTGGGTGTGCCCCTATAATGTATATAATAGAATATTGCAGCCGCACCTTTTCTGTACTGTTAGATTGTGACTATGATTAGTTAATAGCCTATGGTTATGTAAAGGTCATCACCAGTTTGTTACATTTGGTTTTAATCTTTCAGAGCTGGTAACAATGAGGAAGTTTTTAATATAATAATTGTAAAAAATGTATTAAAAATAGTACTTTTGTTACAGTATGACTTTATCTAGTATGTTAAATTTCATTTACAGATGTTTTTTAAAAAAAAACGGGTTATAATTGCATGTTTTCCTCTGTATAGTACTAATATCTTCATTTATTTATTTTATTGTGTGTGTTGAGGCCACTTGTTTTAGGAATGAGACCAAACACCGTTCTCAGAACATATGGTGTATCTTGTTCATTAAGATGATGTCACCTCCTCACATCAGATATAATAGTTTGTTTCTGGACGTAATTTCCGTGTTGACTCATGGTGTGGCGTCACCTGCTGAAATCAGCTGAGTTGCTGTTGTTATTTACTTTATTCGCCTTTCATTTTAGATTTTTCATCACTGACTCACTTTTTTGTCTCTGCCTCTGTTTCAAAAGTGAGCATGTAGATAAATGTATTTGTGTACCTAGGTGTGTGTGTTTTTGTGGTTTTGAGGGCTTAGCTCCCTTTAAATAAATGCCACATGCAAACCAAGGTAGGGGAAATATAGTGATACTGGGCATCAAAACTGATGTGTCCTCGTGTTGTGCTCTTTCTCTTTTGTGCAAATGTAACCCTATCTATTTGCTGGTTTAAAAGTGTCAGTGTGTGTCAGTATCACTTTGTGAACTTATTTTACAATCCCTGTCTTCACATTTCCAAGTAAATGTTTACCAGTTTTTTTTTTTTTTTAATATAACACATATTTTATGTTCCTAAATTAAGCATCAGTTCATCTTTCCAAAACCCAAAATGTAGGATTTTATACCTATATAACAATGAATATGTCTGGGAGAAGGATAACCTAATTACTATGCTTATGAAATGTACTATGTATTTAATATCCCTTTAATCCTCATTTTTGTTTGTATAGAGATGCTATTGGCATTTTTTTTTTATTTCAGTGACATCTATAACATACATTTCAGTGATTGTGACAGCCTGAATGTAATCCTGGTAAATAACAGAAAAACAAAGTGAACCAAGATATATAGACAGCATTACATAATGTATGTTAATACAAACATTTTAACTTGATTTCCTTATCTTATCTCCTTTGAGGTGGGCTAATAGGGTTTTTGTACTGTTTAAAGCAATCAGAGTTAAAGTGAAAGTTCATTCTAGCGTTTTACAAACGTTAGGATTTACTATTGAAACAAAGGGCAATTTCATTCATGAGGTATAAGATACTTCATGCAGAAAGCTCCTTTATTTGATTCAATCGATCGCCACTCTTAGCTCCTACAGCAAAGCACTGCTAAAAATGTTTTTGGCTAAGAGGTGACGTTTTCACCTCTTAGCCAATAGCAGTGCGGTAAATCCGGCTCCCATGGGCGCCAAGCCGGATTTACCGCACGGTTATTGGCTAAGAGGTGAAAACGTCACCTCTAAGCCAAATTATTTTTAGCCGTGGGCTGCTGTAGCAGCTAAAAACTGTGATAGATTGAATCAAATAAAGGAACTTTCTACATGAAGTATCTTATACTTCATGAATGAAAGTGCCCTTTATTTGTTTCAATAGTAAATCCTAGCGTTTGTAAAACGCTAGGATTTACTTTCACTTTAAGCATGTTGCATTGTCAGTTAAACGGACATGATGCCCAATTGTTGAAGCACATGAAAGTGAAAAGCTGACTAGAAAATATCACCTGCACTTCTCTGTGTAAAAAAAAAAGTTACTTCAAATTTCTTAAATATTCACACCCCACTGAAAAGAGACTTTAACCAGCCAGTCAGGATACTTGTCCCAGGACAAGCTAGGGAGTGTGCATCATGTGCAGGCACTGTCATAGTTCTATGAAATCTCATGAGATCACGGCAAAGGTAAAGCATTACCTCAGCACTGCTGATGCTGATTAGCTATTTGTGTTTTGTCTTTTTTTGAACTTGCAGCTGGACAACAGCTGAAGTATTTACTGTTTATAAAGCACTTACTCTGGTGAGCTGAAGACATTTTGAGTTAAAATATCTTAGTTTTTTACATATAGATGCTCAGGTGATATTTTTTTCTTGTCAGCTTTTTACAGTTATACAGCATCACTTTCAACTGATTTAGCATATGAGTATTATGTCCCTTCAAATAAAAAAAACCCCTGCAATTTGCAATGAAGTCCTCTATAAAGCAAGATTAGTATTGTGCTAAAGGACCATTACAATACATTGCATACAGTAGAATAGTATAATCAACAAGTGCAAAATCAAAGACAATGCAATAACCCTTACTCTAAATTTTAAATGAAGAGTAGATTTTTTTCAACATTTAAAAATGTATTTCAATTTTTCCGGTTCACTGTATCATGTGACAGCTTTCACCCAATCGCAGACTCATATACGTATTCACTGTGAACCGTTGCACATTAATAGCTTGTTCTTGCTAGACTTGTGCTATTATGTCCTGAAAAAACCCTTAACTACCAGTGACATACAGGGTACATTGTGGTCATTAAGGGGTTAAACTAGATGCACTATATAAACCAAGAAAGTTTAATTTTTACTTTTAGTGTTCCTTTAATACAATATTAATTCAAAATTAAAATATAAAATAACAGCATTTTGAGAGATTTTGGGTGACACTCTAATTTCAATATGCATGGCTCAATTTAGCAATAGCATGTTCTATGACTGTATAACTTTCCTTTAAAGGGATGCTGAACCCAGATTTTTTCTTTCATGATTCAGATAGAACATGACATTTTAAGCAACTTTCTAATTTACTCCTATTATCAATTTTTCTTCCTTCGCTTCCTATCTTTATTTTAAAATCAAGAATGTAAATCTTAGCAGCCAGCCTATTTTAGGTTCAGCACCATGAATAGCGCTTGCTTATTGGAGGCTTACATTTACCCACCAATGAGCAAGCATAACCCAGGTTCTCAACCAAAAACGGGCCGGCTCCTATGCATCACATTCCTGCTTTTTAAATAAAGATAGCAAGAGAACGAAGAAAAATTGATAATAGGAGTAAATTAGAAAGTTGTATAAAATAGCCTGCTCTATCTGAATCATGAAATGAAAAAAAAATGGGTTTAGTGTCCCTTTAAGTGTTAAAGATGCTGTGGTGAAACTGGCACTGGCAGGATAAAAATGTCTTCAAGGAACTATGATCAGCTTCTGTTTGCTCACCTTCTGTTGGGCAGTATTTATATGCATTGACACTTCTAGAGTTAATAGTTTATTTACCTTTTCATGGTTGTAATTATTGTTTGTGTGCTCCATTTTGAATAGCCTCTGACTATAAAAAATACTATATATATATAAGAAGTTATTTCCAAATATTTATATATATATATATATATATATATATATATATATATATATATATATATATATATATATATACACACACACAGTTGTATGCAAAAGTTTAGGCACCCCTGACAATTTCCATGATTTTCATTTATAAATAATTTGGTGTTTGGATCAGCAATTTTATTTTTATCTATCAAATAACTGAAGGACACAGTAATATTTCAGTAGTAAAATGAGGTTTATTGGATTAACAGAAAGTGTGCAATATGCATCCAAACGAAATTAGACAGGTGCATAAATTTGGGCACCCTTGTCATTTTGTTGATTTGTATACCTGTAACTACCTAGCACTGATTAATTGGAACACACAATTGGTTTGGTGAGCCCATTAAGCCTTGAACTTCATAGACAGGTGCATCCAATCATGAGTAAAGGTATTTAAGGTTGGCAATTGCAAGTTGTTGTTTTCTTTGACTCTCCTCTGAAGAGTGGCAACAACAAACAAACAACTCTCAAATGACCTGAAAACAAAGATTGTTCAACATTATGGTTTAGAGGAAGGCTACAAAAAGCTATCGCAGAGATTTAAGCTGTCAGTGTCCACTGTGAGGAACATAGTGAGGAAATGGAAGACCACAGGCACAGTTCTTGTTAAGGCCAGAATTGTCAGGCCAAGTAAAATATCAGAGAGGCAAAGGGTGGTGAGAACGGTCAAAAACAGCCCATAGACCACCTCCAAAGACCTACAACATCATCTTGCTGCAGATGGTGTCACTCTGCATCGTTCAACAATTCAGCTCACTTTGCACAAGGAGACGCTGTATGGGAGAGTGATGCGGAAAAAGCCTTTTCTGCACACACGCCACAAACATAGTCGCTTGAGGTATGCAAACGTACATTTGGACAAGCCAGCTTCATTTTGGAAGAAGGTGCTGTGGACTGATGAAACAAAGATTTTGTTATTTGGTCTTAACAAGGGGCGTTATGCATGGTGGTAAAAGAACACAGCGTTCCAAGACAAACACTTGCTACCCACAGTAAAATTTGGTGGATGTTCCATCATGCTGTGGGGCTGTGTGGCCAGTGCCGGTACTGGGAATCTTGTTAAAGTTAAGGGTCGCATGGATTCCACTCAATATCAGCAGATACTTGAGAATAATGTTGAGGAATCAGTCACAAAGTTGAAGTTACGCCGGGGCTGGATATTTCAACAAGACAATGACCCAAAACACTGCTTAAAATCTACTCTGTCATTTATGCAGAGGAACAAGTACAATTTTCTGGATTGGCCATCCCAGTCCCCAGACCTAAATATCATTGAAAATCTGTGGGGTGATTTGAAGCGAGCTGTCCATGCTCGGCAACCATCAAACCGAACTGAACTGTAGATGTTTTGCAAGGAGGAATGGTCCAAAATACCTTCATCCAGAATCCAGGCACTCATTACAGGCTATAGGAAGCGTCTAGAGGCTGTTATTTCTGCTAAAGGAGGCTCTACTAAATATTGATGCAATATTTCTGTTGGAGTGCCCAAATTTATGCACCTGTCTAATTTTGTTTGGATGCATATTGCACATTTTCTGTTAATCCAATAAACCTAATTTCACTACTAAAATATTACTGTTTCCATCAGTTATTTGATAGATCAAAATTAAATTGCTGAGCCAAACACCCAATTATTTATAAATGAAAATCATGGAAATTGTCAGGGGTGCCTAAACTTTTGCATATGATTGTGTATATATATATATATATATATATATATATATATATATATATATATATATATATATATATATATATATATACATACAGTATCTCACAAAAGTGAGTACACCCTCACATTTTTGTAAATATTTTATTATATCTTTTCATGTGACAACACTGAAGAAATGACACTTTGCTACAATGTAAAGTAGTGAGTGTACAGCCTGTATAACAGTGTAAATTTGCTGTCCACTCAAAATAACTAAACACACAGTCATTAATGTTGAAACCATTGGCAACAAAAGTGAGTACACCCCTAAATGGAAATGTCCAAATTGGGCCCAAAGTGTCAATATTTTGTGTGGCCACCATTATTTTCCAGCACTGCCTTAACCTTCTTGGGCATGGAGTTCACCAGAGCTTCACAGGTTGCCACTGGAGTCCTCTTCCACTCCTCCATGATGACATCACACAGCTGGTGGATGTTACAGACCTTGCGTTCCCCCACCTTCTGTTTGAGGATGCCCCACAAATGCTCAATAGGGTTTGGTCTGGAGACAAGCTTGGCCAGTCCATCACCTTAACCCTCAGCTTCTTTAGCAAGGCAGTGGTCGTCTTGGAGGTGTGTTTATCATGTTGGAATACTGCCCTACGGCCCAGTCTCCGAAGGGAGGGGATCATGCTCTGCTTCAGTATGTCACAGTACATGTTGGCATTCATGGTTCCCTCAATGAACTGTAGCCTCCCCAGTGCCTGCAGCACTTATGCAGGCCCAGACCATGTCACTTCCACCACCATGCTTGACTGTAGGCAAGAAACAATTGTCTTTGTACTCCTCATCTGGTTTCCGCCACACACGCTTGACACCATCTGAACAAAATAAGTTTATCTTTGTCTCATCAGACCACAGGACATGGTTCCAGTAATCCATGTCCTTAGTCTGCTTGTCTTCAGTAAACTGTTTGCGGATTTTCTTGTGCATCATCTTTAGAAAAGGCTTCCTTTTGGGACGACAGCCATGCAGACCAATTTGATGCAGTGTGCGGGGTATGGTCTGAGCACTGACAGGCAGCAATGCAGGCAGCACTCATACGTCTATTTCCCAAAGACAACCTCTGGATATGACGCAGAGCACGTGCAATCAACTTCTTTGGTCGACCATGGCGAAGCCTGTTTTGAGTGGAACCTGTCCTGTGAAACCACTGTATGGTCTTGCCCACCGTGCTGTAGTTCTACTTATAGTCGTTCCACTATCTTGTCTACCTGCCTGTATGATGGGGATAGTATGCCCTGTATATGTATATATTGCTTGCTCAGTATAAGCCTGTAATGAAACGTTTAATCTAAGCATTGCTCATTGGTCCTGTTAACTGCTGCCCATCGGTTACATAATGTCTATCTATGCTGAATACTTTTTTCTATTGATATTCTGTTTGATCTTTAATTGTATCTACCGTTGCATTATGATTCCCATTTCCTCTGTATATGTACATGGTTGCAATGTTCACTTATTTGGTATATTGTGGTATATTTTGTTTTTTTAATTCATTTGTTTTTTAATTAATTTGTATGGGGTTTGTTGACACTTGGTGGTTGCCATGGCAACAATTTTGGCGCAATTTCACACTGGGGGAGGGTCTTATGGAACAGTATAAATGTTTGCTTCATTCTATGTACTCTGGTCTGATGAAGAGGTGTATTCCCCGAAACGTCACTGAATAAATCCAGTATTGTCAAGACCAGTGAGTGCTGTCTCCTGATTTCCATATTCTACACCATATTCTAGCACCCTGGCATTTGGAACTAAAGTGTTAGTGAGAGTGCACCTGTCAATACCTGCTGTATGTGTATATATATATATATATATATATATATATATACACAAAGTTATCCATATTGCCCGCATGAACTAGCAGTCTCCTGTTGTGAAAAGCAAATAAGAAAAGCATGTGATAAGAGGCTGTCTATAGTGGCATAGAAACAGGCAGACATTTAGATGTTTAAATGCTATAAAGTATATTAATATAAAAATGTTGGTTGTGCAAAGCTGTGGAATGGGTAGTAAAGGCATTGCCTATCTTTTTAAACAATAGCAATTTTGGTGTAGACTGTCCCTTTAAGGGATATGCCTAATGCCCTGACACTGGGTAAAATGCAATACACAGCACACTGTGACTGGGGGGCAGTGCAAGATCACAGCCACTCTTCTCCCTGTAGTGCTTTTTTAGTGCCAGCCCAAAATCACTTTAGTTTTATCTGTGTGAAGAAAAACTTGCCTTCCAGCACTAAGAGATCTACCTATATTATGAGAGGTAGAGTCATAAGAGTCATTTTGCCTTCTTTTTCCCCCAGCTGCAGTGTTAATTTTGACGGCAAATTTCGATTTAGTTTTAGTCTTTTGACTAAAATATCATTTTAGTTTTAGTCGTATTTTAGTTATCTGAATTGTTTTAGTTTTAGTCTCGTTTTAGTCGACTGAATCTCCAGTAGATTTTAGTTGACTAAAATCTAAGGGGTTTAGTTAAAGTGCAATGCATTATTTAAGCATTTCTCTATAATTTGCAAACTGATTATATACTCCAGGAGTAAACATAACACCTGTTATTATTTATGGTATTAAGGTTTAAACATGCAATACAGACACAGATTTAGCCATTGTGATATATAACATCTTTATTAAACTTAACATTAAATAAAACCAAGTTTCATAAACAAACAGTGTAACTTTAAATATAGAAAAACAAAACTAAACTGTATTGGCTGTATTGCACATATTACCCAATATAAAAACTTTAGCAGTTCTCTGTTAATAATTAATACAAGTATCAAGTAACTCAACACAACAAAAAGTATCTGCAGCTAGCACAGGCACAGCATAACTTAAACCCATACTTGTGGGTTATGCTTATTTTTCGGCAATGATATTAGCACTGCTCTAGAACTTAAAATCTCATTATATACTCCTGGAGTAAAGGTTTATTAACCTGTTTTTATTTATGGTATTAAGGTTTGAACATGCAATACAAATTTAACAGATTTAACTGTTGTGGTATATAACATTTCTTTATCTCAAAATTTAATAAAATTAAGTTTTGTAAATTTGACAAAAGAGCAGTAATAAAATATGGATTGATTATAACACCTTGCATAAAATGTTTTTGTCAGATAATTTTGACTTAGTTTTAGTCATAGTCTTTGACTAAAATGTCATTTTGATTTAGTTTTAGTCATAGTCTTTTGACTAAAATGCCATTTTAGTTTTAGTCGTATTTTAGTAATCAAAATCTCTTAACACTGCCCAGCTGCCAAGTGTAGGCCCCTCCCACCATTGCGTGGTTAGATAACAGTCACAATGTCAGGTGTCTTCTTAAACTTCCTGCTTTAGAACTGCTTCTTATATCAGTACTTTTGCTCCTTTCAATTTACAAGTCTGTAAACTCTGGAAGCAGTGAAGAAAGTGAGAGGGAAATATAAGACTTAGGGGACATTTTATTTACCTGCATTTGTATGGGATGATTGGTTGCATGAGAACGGGGGGGATTGCACAAGAGCTTTTGTGCAATCTTAAATTTCGCCAAGCAATGCTGCTTAGCAGGCAGTCAGGTTCTCTGCTAGATAAGTTGTCCGTCAGCAGCTTGCACACAGTATATTTCAGCAACTGCACACAGCAGTCATAAAGATCAGATTCTTCGTTAAACAATTTGTTAATAATAAAAAAATCAGTCTTTATTTCTGTAGGATAGTGATGTCATATACAGGTGGCCCTCGTTTTACAACGGTTCAATTTACACCGTTTCAGAATAACAACCTTTTTTTCCAGTCATGTGACTGCATTTAAAAGCATTGAGAAGCAGTGCATTTATTAAAATAGCCAGTAGGTGGAGCTGTCCGCTTGTGTTGCAGCAAAGCCAAGCAAGCTGAAATTAATCAGTTTAACCAGACCTGAGCTAGCGAGCAGATTTCAAAGGAACAAGATCTTCCTGTCTATAAATCAGTCCAGATTAAAATGCATAGAAAAAACTGTTTGCAGAAAAATGCAAGTGAAGTCTGTGTTGTGTGATTATTTTATTAGGTTTATAATGCTGTTTAGCAAATGTTTTTGTTCATTTAACTTAGTTTAGTTATATATTCTGTGTGGTGTGATTATTTTATTAGGTTTATAATGCTGTTTAGCATTTAAAATCTTAATTTCAAAGCTTTAAAAATAATGTATTAGGTGTTACTTATGACAATTTTGAGAGGGTCCTGGAACCTATCACCCTCACTTCCCTTTGACTTACATTATAAACTGGGTTTCAATTTACAACGGTTTCAAATTACAACCATTCCTTCTGGAACCTAACCCCGGCGTAAACTGAGGGCTACCTGTATTTGCGTTTTCAGATTTTTTTTTAACTTTATTGAAAATATGCTATGTCAAAGTCAGGTACATAATAATAATCAGTCTCCATCTGTAAGGAAATTAGTGTGTTATTGTTTATTTGTGTTGCAGTGTTAATTTGTAACCCCTGAGTGTCTGTGCATATTCATTTATGTTAACTCATAAAACCATATATGTATTTACATTAATTCTGCATTCTGCCCTATCCCCAAAATTTCTCCTAGATTTTAAATGAATTTGTCAAACCTCAATCTAATGCAATGCACGGCCCAATCTAACACAAGAATGCTTACAGTTATTATTGGTGGAGCACTGTTAAAGGGACACAAAACCCCAATTTTTTCTTTCATTATTCAAATAGAGCAGCTTTCTAATTTACTACTATTATAATTTTTTCTTTGTTCTTTTGCTATCTTTATTTGAAAAAGCAGGAATGTAAAGCAAAGGAGCCGGCTCATTTTTGGTTCACCACCCTGGCTAGCGCTTGCTGATTGGTAGCTAAATTGCATGCTTTATCTGAATTATGAAAGAAAAAAATTGGGTTTTGTGTCCCTTTAAGTTGCAACAAGGCCAATAACTTATATTATATTAGACATTAGACACACACAAACATATATATATAATATGAGTATGTGTCTGTGCATTTATCTGTGCATTTAATATGTTTATTAACCCTTTAACTGCTAAGCACTTTCTCACCTGGGTGCTAAGCTGATTTAATTTATTTTTTTAATTTTTTTATTTTGTGAAAAAAAGTTTTAACTTTTTTTTTATTTTTTTCTTGGTGGGTCTTGGGGGTCTGTAGCTGCTTAGATGACTGAGATACAGGCTTCTAAGCAGCATGCCCCCTTTTCCTATACTCTGTATTGACAAATTGTTAATAAAGTTGCGCGGTGACGTCACCGTGCAAAACGTGATGCCTCGGTTATGCCTGTCACTCTACAGGCACGATCGCTGGGGTAGGAGTGGGTGGGAGACCCCAGATCTCCCTCAAGCTGGGAGAGTGCTAGTGACGGCTCTGATCCATCATTAGCACCAGAGTGGGAAACTCTGTGACGGCTCAGAGCCGTCATTAGCACTCAAAGGGTTCAACTGTGTAGCAATTTTACTACCCCTTGAGCCAGTAACTTACATAGAAACAGCCCTATTCTCTTGACTTTTAACAGAGCATACAGAGTAATTATTTTAACCTGTTTGACCGCAATTAACAGACACACTATTGTTATTATCCAACGTGACTGTGATTCAAATATTTTGGCCTAAATTACAAGGTGCGCTAAGCCGAAGGTGTTTAAAAAAAGAAAAAATGTTCTTCACAAAGTTTTCCATTAGTGTTAGTGTACATATGTGTATGCACATTCATATGTATGCAAACATACACACATAAAAATCCACACAGATTTTATGATAATGACACCAACTTCTTGGCATTATAGTGTTGGTGTCTGTGATTAAAGCTCTTCCATGGATGTTGGCTTTGTGAAATTCTCTTTGGATTGTTTTTGTCGAAACAGTGTCTTCAAGGTGGATATTGAGTTCTGCTGTTACTTTTGCTGCAGTCGTTCTTTTTTTGGCCACAATCCTTTTAGAATTCAATGGTCTCTGTTGTTCGGTTTTATTTCACCCACTATTCTTCTTAACTGATGAAGTCTTGCCATGATTTGTGTAAGCAGTCATAAATGTGGAGATGGGTGCGCTTGAAACACCAAGCAATTTTGGTTAGCGCACCTTAGGGTTAGAGCTCGATTGAAAGCCAAACTTGCGTTTTATAGCAAGCCCCAAAAAAGTCTATTAGACTTTAAAACAATATTAGTAATAAAAAACCAGATATATATATATTACTAAATTTAAAGGGATATTATACCCTCGTTTTTTCTTTGAATAAATGTTTTGTAGATGATCTATTTATATAGCCCATAAAGTTTTTTTTATGTATAGTTTTGCTTATTTTTAAATAACATTGCTCTGATTTTCAGACTCCTAACCAAGCCCCAAAGTTTTAGGAAAATACTGATGTATTCCTGCTCCAGCTTGCTCCTGTTTGTGTAAAGAGTCTTTCTTTCCTAAGATATGGTGAGTCCACAACGTCATCAATTACTGTTTGGATATCACTCCTGGCCAGCAGGAGGAGGCAAAGAGCACCACAGCTAAGCTGTTAAGTGTCACTCCCCTACCCATATTCCCCAGTCATTCTCTTTGCCTCTGTTAATGGAAGAGGTGAAGTTTCTGTGTCTGAAGAAACTTGGGCCTAGATTTGGAGTTCGGCGGTAGCCGTCAAAACCAGCGTTAGAGGCTCCTAACGCTGGTTTTGGCCGCTCGCTGGTATTTGGAGTCAGTGATTAAAGGGTCTAACGCTCACTTTTCAGCCGCGACTTTTCCATACCGCAGATCCCCTTACGTCAATTGCGTATCCTATCTTTTCAATGGGATCTTCCTAACGCCGGTATTTAGAGTCGTTTCTGAAGTGAGCGTTAGAGCTCTAACGACAAAACTCCAGCCGCCTGAAAATAGCAGGAGTTAAGAGCTTTCTGGGCTAACGCCGGTTTATAAAGCTCTTAACTACTGTGCTCTAAAGTACACTAACACCCATAAACTACCTATGTACCCCTAAACCGAGCTCCCCCCACATCGCCGCCACTCGATTAAAATATTTTAACCCCTAATCTGCCGACCGCCACCTACGTTATACTTATGTACCCCTAATCTGCTGCCCCTAACCCCGCCGACCCCTGTATTACATTTATTAACCCCTAACCTGCCCCCCACAACGTCGCCACCAGCTACTTAAAATAATTAACCCCTAATCTTCCGACCGCAAAGCGCCGCCACCTACGTTATCCCTATGTACCCCTAATCTGCTGCCCCTAACACCGCCGAACCCTATATTATATTTATTAACCCCTAATCTGCCCCCCTCAACGTCGCCGACACCTGCCTACACTTATTAACCCCTAATCTGCTGAGCGGACCGCACCGCTACTATAATAAAGTTATTAACCCCTAATCCGCCTCACTAACCCTATCATAAATAGTATTAACCCCTAATCTGCCCTCTCTAACATCGCCGACACCTACCTTCAATTATTAACCCCTAATCTGACGACCGGAGCTCATCGCTACTATAATAAATGGATTAACCCCTAAAGCTAAGTCTAACCCTAACACTAACACCCCCCTAACTTAAATATAATTTACATCTAACGAAATAAATTAACTCTTATTAAATAACTTATTCCTATTTAAAGCTAAATACTTACCTGTAAAATAAATCCTAATATAGCTACAATATAAATTATAATTATATTATAGCTATTTTAGGATTAATATTTATTTTACAGGCAACTTTGTAATTATTTTAACCAGGTACAATAGCTATTAAATAGTTAAGAACTATTTAATAGTTACCTAGTTAAAATAATAACAAATTTACCTGTAAAATAAATCCTAACCTAAGATATAATTAAACCTAACACTACGCTATCAATACATTAATTAAATAAACTACCTACAATTACCTACAATTAACCTAACACTACACTATCAATAAATTAATAAACACAATTCCTACAAATAAATACAATTAAATAAACTAGCTAAAGTACAAAAAATAAAAAAGAACTAAGTTACAAAAAATAAAAAAATATTTACAAACATAAGAAAAATATTACAACAATTTTAAACTAATTACACCTACTCTAAGCCCCCTAATAAAATAACAAAGCCCCCCAAAATAAAAAATTCCCTACCCTATTCTAAATTAAAAAAGTTACAAGCTCTTTTACCTTACCAGCCCTGAACAGGGCCCTTTGCGGGGCATGCCCCAAGAATTTCAGCTCTTTTGCCTGTAAAAAAAAACACATACAATACCCCCCCCCAACATTACAACCCATCACCCACATACCCCTAATCTAACCCAAACCCCCCTTAAATAAACCTAACACTAAGCCCCTGAAGATCTTCCTACCTTGTCTTCACCATCCAGGTATCACCGATCCGTCCTGGCTCCAACATCTTCATCCAACCCAAGCGGGGGTTGGCGATCCATCATCCGGTGGCTGAAGAGGTCCAGAAGAGGCTCCAAAGTCTTCCTCCTATCCGGCAAGAAGAGGACATCCGGACCGGCAAACATCTTCTCCAAGCGGCATCTTCGATCTTCTTCCATCCGGTGCGGAGCGGGTCCATCTTGAAGCAGGCGACGCGGATCCATCCTCTTCTTCCGTTGTCTCCCGACTAATGACGGTTCCTTTAAGGGACGTCATCCAAGATGGCGTCCCTCGAATTCCGATTGGCTGATAGGATTCTATCAGCCAATCGGAATTAAGGTAGTAATTTTCTGATTGGCTGATGGAATCAGCCAATCAGAATCAAGTTCAATCCGATTGGCTGATCCAATCAGCCAATCAGATTGAGCTCGCATTCTATTGGCTGTTCCGATCAGCCAATAGAATGCGAGCTCAATCTGATTGGCTGATTGGATCAGCCAATCGGATTGAACTTGATTCTGATCGGCGGCCCGGACCGACATCACCTCATGCAGAATTCCCAGGGGTTCCTCGGCTTGGGTGCTCAACACCTCATGAGCGGTTGGCTCCGTTTGGTAATGGTGAGCAGCCGCCCTTGGGGCCTGGTTCTGTCTGACCTGGTTCCAAGCTTGTCTGCTCCGATTTTGGGTGCACTCACGTGCCATATGTCCCCACTGCTTGCAGGTGTGGCATTGTATATTCGCCCGTCCGTTGTTAGGCTGTAGTCCATGGTGCCTCCTGGCATCAAAATGCTGGTCTGCTAATCTGGCTGCTTCGGTTAAGGTGAGGGGTTTTCGATCTCTCACCCATTCTTGGGCTTCTGGGGACAAGCCGTTAAAGAATTGCTCCAACAGCATCAGTTGTCGCAATTCTTCCATGGTGGTAGCTTGGCTGGCCTGTATCCACCCTTGAGATGCTTGATCCAGCTTGTGGGCCCACTCTGCATGTGAATCTCTTTCTGGCTTGCGCAGGCCTCTAAACTTGCGCCGGTATGCCTCTGAGGTAATGGCATATCTTTCCAAGATCGCTCTCTTCACTTTAGCATAATCCTTGCTGTCCTCCCTGGGTACAGCGCGATACGCTTCCGCTGCTCTACCGGCTAGCTTGCCTGCTAGCACCGGCACCCATACGGACTGCTCCAAATCATGTAACTCACTAAGTCTCTCAAAATCCTGTAAATACCCATCGATCTCATCCTTCTCCTCACAAAACATTTTAAATGCATGGTATGGGATTTTGGGTCTTACTGGGTTGCTGAGTGCGTCCAAAATGGATTCTGCTCGGGAGGATGCATTCCGCGGACTGTATGCCATCACATACTCCTGCACATCTGCCATTACCACGGATATCATATCCCGTGGTACAGGTTGGGGTAAAAATTCCAGCCTGGTCCTCATTTCCCTCTGGTATAGGGTCTCCTCCATGGCTGCTGGAGGCGTAGCGCTGCGAGCTCTGTCTCCCTCCATCAGCTCAGCAATTAATATAGCCTTGGGTTTGCTGCTGCCTATCTTTCCCCTGGCTTCTAGCAGTTCCTTTAACGTTTGTCTCTTTAGCTTAGAATAATCCATCTCCATTCACTTTGGTCCCTGGTACTCCTTCCATCTTAGTCAGTATTGTAGTAATCCCCCTCTTCCTGAGGTTACTGGCTTGTGTAGTTGCTCTTCTGGGCGATAAGGTTCATTCCGTCGCTTGCCACCAATTGTAACGGTACCAACAGGATACCAAGGGTTAACACCAGGGAACAATGTCCTGCATAGGGAATCAGCAATTCACAACCCAGCCAGTTTTCAGGTTTAAACAGAATGACATTTATTAAAAGGCTATGCCTAGTATTTATGCAGGTTTGACCCCCCAGATCGGGGGGGTTGAAAGAATGTTGACATTAGATGGAGGGAACACGCCCTTGACATGATACAATAGATTTACCTTGCTTAAGCTGATAACAATTTAAACACAAGACACATTTGGCTTTTCTTATCACCTAAGCATTTGCTCTCTGAGGGTGATTAAACAATGGACTGTTTATCAATAACATTAATGACAGTGCACAATAGCTGAGGCTAAAGCTGAACACAGTTAACTCCTTCAGTGCTGACCGAAGGGTCTGTCACATCTACATAGCACAATATACTGCCTATAGACAACCTTTCTTACGTTATAGTCCAGAAGTGGCTAGGTTTGCCACAAGTATAATGCAAATATGCATTTTACAATATGATGCAATTCCTTTTATGTCTGTATGCAATATCATCCTAATTGGATGTTGTAAATATGGAAATATTTTCTTGAGGCCTCCTTACATTTTAAGTTTGTTTTTATTTTGCATGTCACGCCACCCTTGACCAGTAGGGGTCAATATAGCAGCAATACTAATGGGCCATTGTCATTATAAAGTATTGAAAGAGTTAATATGATGAAGCAATTACCTGGCCCAGCCTATTTAAACAGGTGTGGTGTGTGTGTTTGTTATCACATGACTAAGGGGTACTGACCCCGAAACGTTGTGGTATTCTGTGTCTGATCCTGTTCAAATAAAATTTTGGGATTTTTAGCAAGAGGAGTTACCCTTGTTTTTCTTCTTCATATTCTATTGCTGGTGAGTGTGGCAGTCACTCCAAAGGAGTACCCTCTACCCTGGGTTTGTAGCTGGTGCTGGATTACTTTCATTTCACAGCGGTTCCTTGGGATTTCAGTCTGGCATATCTGTTTCCTCCGTTTGCTCTCCTTCCACAAGTCATTGCTCTATCAAACAGGAGAGAGCATCGGTAATTCTAATAGCTACTGCGTGGCCTCACAGGATAAGTAAAGATGTCGTCTCTTCCACCTTGGAGGCTGCCTCTGAGGAAGGACCTTCTAACGCAGGATCTATTCTTTCATCCAAGTCTTGTTTCTCTGAAGCTGACTGCTTGGAAATTGAATGCCTAGTTCTGTCTAAGCGTCAGTCATAGAAACCATGATTCAGGCTTGCAAGTCTGTTACTAGAAAGATTTACCATAAGGTATGGCGTAAATACTTTTATTAGTGTGAATCCAAGGGCTACTCTTGGAGTAGGGTCAGGATTCATAGAATTTTGTCTTTTCTCCAGGAAGGCCTGGAGAAAGGACTGTCAGCCAGTTCTCTGAAGGGTCAGATTTCTGCATTATCCATTTTGTGGCATAAACGTCTGGCGGATGTGCCAGATGTTCAATCTCTTTGTCAGGCCCTGGTTAGAATCAGGCCTGTGTTTAAGTCTGTTGCTCCTCCTTGGTGTCTTAACCTTATTCTTAAAGTTTTGCAGCGGGCTCCGTTTCAACCAATGCATTCCATAGATATTAAGTTGTTATCTTGGAAGGTTTTGTTTCTTATTGCTATTTCTTCTGCTCGGAGAGTCTCGGAACTCTCATCTTTGCAGTGTGATTTGCCTTATCTTTCATGCTGATAAGGCGGTTCTTCGTACTAAGTTGGGTTTTCTTCCAAAGGTGGTTTCTAATACAAATATTAATCAGGAAATTGTTGTTCCTTCTCTATGTCCTAATCCTTCTTCTCATAAGGAACGTTTGTTGCATAACTACAGGCGACTAAGAATTTTCCCCAGTCCTCTGCCCTGTTTGTTTGCTTCTCTGGAAAGCGTAAAGGTCAGAAAGCTTCTGCTTCTTCTCTTTCTCTCTGGTTGAGAAGTATAATTCGTTTTACTTATGAGACTGCTGGTCAGCAGCCCCCTGAGAGAATTACGGCTCATTCCACGAGGGCTGTCTCCCCTTCTTGGGTTTTCAAACATGAAGCTTCTGTGGAATAGATTTGCAAGGCTGCAACTTGGTCCTCTCTGCATACTTTTTCCATATTTTCTAAATTTGATACTTTTTCCTTGGCTGAGGCTTCTTTTGGGAGTAAAGTTCTTCAAGTGGTGGTGCCTTATGTTTAGGTCTGCCTGTCTTGTTATTCCTCCCTAGTCATCTATGTCCTCTAGCTTGGGTATTGATTCCCAACAGTAATTGATGACGTTGTGGACTCACCATATCTTAGGAAAGAAAACAAAATGTATACTTACCTGATAAATTTCTTTCCGGATATAGTGAGTCCACGACCCCACCCTTAAATTTAAGACAGTTATTTTTTACTATACCTCAGACACCTCTACACCTTTGTGTTATTCCTTTTTTCCATTTTCCTTCGGTCGAATGACTGGGGATTATGGGTAAGGGAGTGACACTTAACAGCTGTGCTGTGGGGCTCTTTGCCTCATCCTGCTGGCCAGGAGTGATATCCCAACAGTAATTGATGACGTCGTGTACTCACCATATCCAGAAAGAAAGAAATTTATTAGGTAAGCATAAATTTTGTTTTTCATATGCAGAGGAAGGGGGAGTGTCTGTTATTTCCCACTTGCAGTGGGTTTTCCAGCTACCTTTTCAACAGAGCTAAGCTGGGAGCTTCTATGTAAGTTTTTAAATGGTTTTATACTGGGTTTTTATATCAGTATCTGTGCATATTATTCTTTATAGTAGTGTCTATTACATGCAGTTACTATATGAAAATTAGTGTATACTGTCCCTTTAATATGTATAAATATGAGTGAAATACTATATTTTAATATTTTTTATAAATGTTTTGATATACTTTTATTTATTTATTTTAACCCTAAGATTTTTCAGTAAAGTCTCCAGTTATGCGAACTGGAGCACAACACATTATTCACCACTTATCAGTGATGTTAGTGTAGGACACGCTAAAAAAATATCCTTAGCACACGTATGACTGTTGGAATACAATTGCAGCAAACAAAATATTATTAGATTTAGAAAAGTTATCAGTTGTAATGCAATTCTTTTTGCCATTACAGAAAAGTCTAGCAATTACAAAGGGCAATTATAGTGAAAAAATACATGCTCTCATTTGTTAGACCTTGTAGTTTTATCTTCTTTGACTCTGCAAAGGTATTAAACACATAGTTAAAGTACCACCCAGGAGCAGTAGAGAACTGGTGTTCCCAATTGGAAACTGGCATTGAGCCAATTAGCATTGTTAGTTGCACAGCTGCATTGCGTTAATTGTGCTTCTAAATAGGTTTGCAGCAGTTTTTTGCTTGGGAGCTGCAGAGAACTTTAAAGGGATATGGAAAAAAAAGAAGAAAAAAATTTGATAATTCAGATAGAGAATACAATTTGTAAACATCTTTCCAATTTACTTCTGTTATCTAATTTGCGTAGTTCTCTTGGTATCCTTTGTTAAAAAGCATAAATAGCTAGGCTCACGAGCTGAGAGGTAACTGCTGATTGGGGGCTGCACATACAGTGGAAATAAAAAGTCTACACACCCCTGTTAAAATGTCAGGTTTCTGTGATGTAAAAAAACGAGACAAAGATAAATAATTTCAGAACTTTTTTCACCTTTAATGTGACCTATAAACTGTACAACTTGATTGAAAAACAAACTGAAATCTTTAAGGTAAAGGGAAATAAAAATAAAAAACTAAAATAATATGGTTGCATAAGTGTGAACACCCTTTTATAACTGGGGATGTAGCTGTGTTCAGAATTAAGCAATCACATTCAAAATCATGTTAAATAGGAGTCAGTACACACCTGTCATCATTTAAAATGCCTCTGATTAACTCCAAATAAAGTTCAGCTGTTCTAGTAGGTCTTTCCTGACATTTTCTACAGCAAAAGCCATGGTCCGCAGAGAGCGTCCAAAGCATCAGAGGGATCTCGTTGTTTAAAGGTATCAGTCAGGAGAAGGGTACAAAAGAATTTCCAAGGCATTAGATATACCATGGAACACAGTGAAGACAGTCATCATCAAGTGAAGAAAATATGGTACAACAGTGACATTACCAAGAACTGGACGTCCCTCCAAAATTGATGAAAAGAAGAGAAGAACTGGTCTGGGAGGCTGCCAAGAGGCCTACAGCACCATTAAAGGAGCTGCAGGAATATCTGGCAAGTACTGACTGTGTGGTGCATGTGACAACAATCTCACATATTCTTCATATGTCTGGGCTATGGGGTAGAATGGCAAGACGGAAGCCTTTGCTTACGAAAAAAAACATCCAAGCCCAGCTAAATTTTGCAAAAACACATCTGCAGTCTCCCAAAAGCATGTCGCAAAAGGTGTTCTGGTCTGATGAAACCAAGATTAAACTTTTTGGCCATAATTCCAAAAGATATGTTCGGCGCAAAAACAACACTGCATATAACCAAAAGAACACCATACCCACAGTGAAGCATTTTGGTGGCAGCATCATGCTTTGGTGCTGTTTCTCTTCAGCTGGAACTGGGGCCTTAGTCAAGGTAGAGGGAATTATGAACAGTTCCAAATACCAAACAATATTGACACAAAACCTTCAGGCTTCTGCTAGAAAGCTGAACATGAAGAGGAACTTCATCTTTCAGCATGACAACACCCCAAAGCATACATCTAATCAAAGGAATGGCTTCACCAGAAGAAGATTAAAGTTTTGGAATGGCCCAGTCAGAGCCCAGACCTGAATCCAATCGAAAATCTGTGGGGTGATCTTAAGTGGGCTGTGCACAAGAGATGCCCTCACAATCTGACAGATTTGGAGCGCTTTTGCAAAGAAGAGTGGGCAAATCTTGCCAAGTCAAGATGTGCCATGCTGAACAACTCATACCCAAAAAGACTGAGTGCTGTGATAAAATTAAAGGGTGCTTCAACAAAGTATTATGCAACCATATTATTTTAGTTTTTTATTTCTACTTCCCTCCACCTAAAAGATTTTAGTTTGTTTTGCAATTGAGTTGTACAGTTTATAGGTCACATTAAAGGTGCAAAAAGTTCTGAAATGATTTATCTTTGTCTCATTTTTTTACATCACGGAAACCTGACATTTAAAAAGGGGTGTATAGACTTTTTATATCCACTGTATACTGTATGCCCCTTTTCATTGGCTTACTGATGTGTTTAGCTATCTCTCAGTAGAGCATTGCTCCTCCTTCAGTAAAGGATACCAAGAGAATTAAGCTAAATTGATAATATAAGTAAATTGTAAATTTGTTTAAAAATCTATACTGTATCTGTCCCTTTGTGGGTGTTAAACACATAGAAATGCAGGCTTGACAGTGATAAAATGACATGCTCTAAACTTTATATGATGTTACATTATAGTTGTTTTTTATTCAAATTTCTACTCTAGGTCTCTTTTTAATATATTAAATAAATAATAAGCAGTATGAGATTGTTATATTAAATGTTTAATTATGTGTAGTTAAGAAATCTCCACTAAGTTTCTATAAAATAATGGGTGTTGTCATGTTTTAACTTGTTTGCCCTTAATCTATCTCTCCTGCTGAGGACATTTAGGGACATATATATATATAAAAGATTCAATAAAAAAGACTGTGCAAATAATGTTGTGTGGAACATAGGATTGTTAAAGTAATTATCTAATAGGGTTTTCACACAACTTGTTATTGTAAGGCCAATCTTACCTTTAAATACAGTGCTGTTTTTTTTTGTTTTTGTTTTCAGTACAGGAAAAAAGAAAACACAAACTTGACAAGTAGACCGATCACAGGCTATTTGTGTCTGTAGAAAAGAACAGAACCATGCATCATTCTCGTGGAAGTCACACTCAGCAGAGGAATAGAGGGAACAGTGAAGGTGAGCATGCTTTTAGTAAAATGTTAATGTTATATGCACTCTTAGATACAGTAGTTTATTATCCTATAATATAAAAGGCCAAGTGTGTTTGTCCGAAGCTGTCATGCGCAGTAGAGACAGCACAAGGACAAACACACCTGGCCTTTGAGTCCCTAGCAGCAGCTGATCTGCGGCAGAAGTGGGCATGGCCGGGCGTGAGAGAGAGATGAGGGGAAAGAGATAGAGAGGGAGAAAGAGAGGAGGGGAGAAAGATAGAGAGGAGGGGGGAGAGAGAGAGGGGGGGAGAAAGAGGGGTGGGGGAGAGGGAGGGAAGAGAGAGGGGGGCGTGAGAGAGAGAGGAGGGGAAAGAGATAGAGAGGGAGAAAGAGAGGAGGGGAGAAAGATAGAGAGGAGGGGGGGAGAGAGAGAGGGGGGGAGAAAGAGGGGTGGGGGAGAGGGAGGGAAGAGAGAGGGGGGCGTGAGAGAGAGAGGAGGGGAAAGAGATAGAGAGGGAGAAAGAGAGGAGGGGAGAGAGATAGAGAGGAGGGGGGAGAGAGAGAGGGGGGAGAAAGAGGGGTGGGGGAGAGGGAGGGAAGAGAGAGGGGGGGGGGAGAGAGATTGAGAGAGGGGGGAGATAGAGGGGGGGAGAGAGAGAGGTGGGAGAGGGGGTAAAGGGGGAGAGAGAGAGGGGGGGGAAAGGGGGGGGAGAGAGAGAGGGGGGAGAGAGAGGGGGGGAGAGAGAGGGGGAGAGAGAGGGGGAGAGAGAGGGGGGGGAGAGAGGGGGGGAGAGAGAGAGGGGATAGAGAGAGGGAGGGAGAGGAGGGAAGAGAGAGAGGGGGGGAGAGAGAGGGGAGAGAGGGAGGTGGGAGAGAAAGAGGGGTGGGGGAGAAAGGGTGGGGGAGAGAGAGGGGGGAGAGGGGAGAAAGGGAGGGAGGGGAGAGGGGGGGAAAAGAGGGAGGGGGAGAGAGAGTGGTGGGGAGAGAGAGGGGGGAGGGAGAGGGGGGAAAGGGGGGGAGAAAGGGGGAGGGGGGAGAGAGGGGGGAAAGGGGGGGAGAGGGGGGGGAAAGAGAGCAAAAGAGATGGGGGAGAGAGAGCGCAAAAGAGGGGGGAGGAGAGAGAGAGCAAAAGAGAGGGGGGAGAGATAGAGAGCCAAAGAAAGGGGGGAGAGAGAGAGAGAGAGCAAAAGAGAGGGGGAGGGAGAGAGCAAGCGGTGGGACTGCTGTACTGCAAAAAATGGCCCGTGTGAACGGGCTTTAGGACTAGTTTTACATAAATGAGAAGTTTTAAAACCACATTTTTTTACTGTAATTTTTTAAAGTGCATGTATATTTAAAATGCCCACTAGATTTTTCCTAACACCAAATGTATTTCTCTGACACCCACCACTACACAACAGAAGTCAATATTAACACAACTCATGTATGGGCAAGTTAGCCAAGCAGCATGGGTATCCTCACACATTTTCCCAAGGAGGGTAAAAAATGTTCCCGATATAAATGTGTATGTGTCTTTATGTATATGTTGTGGTTGTGGTTGCTGGCTATGCAGGTCCAGAGATGGATGGGGGTAGTTAGACCAGTAGTTTGGAGGTTCTGGGAAGTGAAAAAAGGGGCATTAGAGAGGCCATTCCAGTATGCAGTGACAAAGTGTGCTCTAATGGCCTATTTGGCTTTTTCTTACAATAAGTTTGTATTTATTTCTCTTCAGCATTCTCATATAGATAATATTTCCCTTTACATTGCTATTAATAGAATGAATGAGAGTGAGACAGAGGTATTTCTGACCCTGTAAAATGTTACTATGGCTCTGATATATATTCTATAAGAAATACTAACTGTATTATAATATCACACAAGAGGTTAAAGATATTCTTTCCAGTATAAGCTGGAGACAAAGAAAATAATAAGCAGAGGAAGCGGGAAAGCTGTCCCCCCTTGTAGAAATTCAGTCTGTAACAAGAACTCTAACCTTGAGAAAAATATACTTTCCTCTCATTTATGTAGGAGTGAAGTTACACTGAAAATGTTTCATGGGAACTGTAACAGACATGTGTTGAAATGTCTTCCCCTCCCCCTATATTTCTGATAAACAAAGCGTATTAGCGAGTACTTCATTTAGCCTAATTATAATTTTGTTCACGCCTATTTTCACTATGTTTTATTTTGTAATGTAAGCTGATATTCTATTGCTTATTTTGCTATCAGACTCAAAGGGGTTGATTTACAAAGCAGTGGATGCTGCTTCCGACCCCCATCGTTTCAGGTCCACCTGAAACGGAAGTTAAGAAGCAACGTTCTGGATGATTGAATGCCCCTGCTAGTGACCGATTGGCCACCAGCAGGTCTCATGCATCTGGTCCTATACGTATCCTAGATTCCAGCGTGTATCTCCATGAGTGTAGCCTTCACTTCCCATACCCTCCTTCGGCCGTCAACGGGGGGCGTGGTTACAGTGGCTCCAATGGATGCATATAGATCACGTTCTTGATGATGACGTCAGCGGCTCCTTCCTAACTCATCTGTATCCATTATTAATGGACTGGAAACCTGTTGACAAGGTGGTTATTCCAATTGTAGCCGTGCTACACTGAAGGGTCCCTTCAGGCAACAACAACAAAAGAATAGGAGCACCAGCTCAGGAATAATTGAAAAAGTCCTTTATTGTCAAAAACATTTAAAATGTCCACAATCAAAGCTCAAAAGGGCAAAAAAGGTAAAATAGAGAAGTCAGCAAGTTAAGAGCTGACGTGTTTCGGCTGCAAACCCGTACTGAAAAGCAGCTTTTGAGTATGGCTTTGCAGCCGAAACGCATCAGTTGTTAACTTGCTGACTCCTCTTTTCTATCTTTTTTACACTTTTGGGCTTTGATTGTGGACATTTTAAATGGTTTTGACAATAAATGACTTATAATTTTTCAATTATTCCTAAGCTGGTGCTCCTATTCTTTTGTTGTTGTTGCTCTTTAGCCTACCTAGGTGTGTTTATCAACAGAGAACAAAAAAGTAACTTCGATCATATTATTAAAAAGCATAAATTGGGGATAAGTTTTCTCAAATAAAAACAAAGAGCATACATGAAGAACATTTAAAACTTTATTAAAAACATATTCACATCGACAAATACCTCATGGTTATAAAAGTAAAAAAAATGTGGAAAAAATACAAATAGTAGGACATTTAAATTATTAAAAATAGTCATCAAATATATAAGTAATGTAACAAAGCATGCATAAGAGCAATCAAATTTGCTAATATTGAAAATGAAAGATAAATTGCAAAGGATAAAAGAAAAGCTAAGATAAATCCTAAAAGTTTTTTTTATCTATATAATGGCAAAAAAAAGAAATGTGAGAAGGGTATAATAATTAACGGTGAACAGGAAATTATGAGGTGTTAAACCATTTATATTTTTCAGTATACACAAGAGAGGAACCAATAGGAGAAATAAAATATAACATACAAAGTCATACCAATAACTTGGTTATCTCCTAGATGATATCAGGAAAATGTATAATATAAAGTTAAATAAAATGCTAGGTCCAGATGGAATACATCCAAGGGTTCTAAGGGAACTTTAAAAAGTCAAAGCCAAACACCTACTCTTAATTTTTAAGGCTCATTATCCTCAGGCTTAGTACCCCAGGACTGGGGTACAGCTGATGTGGTGCCACTTTTTAAAAAAGTGAAATAGTGCTGATTCAGGAAGCTATAGACCAGTTAGTCTGACATCAGTTGTGGGGAAGATACTGGAAGGGATTATAAAGGATTATATTCAAGAGTATATTTGAGAAGACAAGATTATAAATTCAAATCAACATGGTTTTATGAGAAATCGATCATGTCAATATAATCTAATTAGATTCTATGAGGAAGGAAGGAAGAATATAGATAAAGGTGAATCAGTTGATGTGATATACAGGTGGCCCTCGGTTTACGCCGGTTCAATTTGCGCCGTTTCAGAATAACAACCTTTTTTTTTTAGACGTGACTGCTATTGAAGAGCATTGAGAAAGCAGTGCATTGATTAAAATAGCCAGTAGGTGGAGCTGTCCGCTTGTGTTGCAGCAAAGATACACATAAGCAGGCTGAAATAAATCAGTGTAGCTAGCTAGAAAAAAGCTATCGAGCAGTTTTTATAGGAAGTAGTGATGCACCGAAATGGAAATTCTGGACCGAATCCGAAAATCCGGGATGCACTTGGCCAAAAACCGAAACTGATACCGAAAATGTATTTTTTCAAATTCATTCTTTTTCGTTTTTTTTTTTTTGCATAATTAGAGCCAATAAAAAGCCCACACTTTTATTGAAAGTAACACACTAAAATTGGACAAAAATATCTTAAAACAATAATATGCTACACAGTAATTTTACCAAGAAAAAAAAAACAGGCAAATGCCATTTTTGGCCGAAATGTTTCTGCGACCAAAATTTTGGTGCATCCTTACTTAAAACAATTATAAATATCAATATACTGTATTATTCTTCATTTAGTTCTATGTAACAGAATCATATTTATCAGTTGTTGTTTTTTTTTACCAATTATCCAAATAAAGTATAGTCCTAGAAAACTCATTATATCCAGAACAATAAGTCAAGTAATAAACTTAAACAGCAGCTCTAGGCTAGCATCAAATTTGAAACATGCTACACAATTTTACCGAAAATAACAGGCAAAAAAATCGAAAACCGAAATAGCCAAAAATGCAATTTTCGGCCAAAACTTTCTGCGGCCAAAATTTCGGTGCATCCCTAATAGGAAGAAGATCTTCCTGTCTATAAATCAGTCCAGATTGGAATGCATAGAAAGAATTGTTTGCAGAAAAATACAAGTAAAGTCTGTATGGTGTGTGATTATTTCATAAAGTTTATAATACAGTTTAGCAAATGTTTTTGTTCATTTAACTTAGTTTAATTATATATTCTGTGTTGTGTGATTATTTTATTAGGTTTATAAAGCTGTTTAGCATTTAAAGTCTTCATTTCAAAGCTTTAAAAATAATGTATTGGGTGTTACTTATGAAAATTTTGAGAGGGACCTGGTATCTAACTCCTTCACTTCCCATTGACTTACACTATAAACTGGGTTTCAATTTAAAACGGTTTCGATTTACAACCATTCCTTCTGGAACCTAACCCCGGCGTAAACTGAGGGCTACCTGTACTTGGATTTTGCAAAGGCAAACGGCTTTTCATACAGTGCCACATAAACATGTAGGGACTGAAAATAGCTGGAATTATTATCGCTTGGCTAAATAACTGCTAAATAACTGGATACAAGACAGGGAACAAAGAGTTGTAGTAAATGCATCACACTCAGATTGGAGACAAGTAATTAGTGGAGTCCACCAGGTATCAGTACTAGGCCCTGTTCTTTTTATATTTTTATAAATAGTAAATAGCAACATCTCTATTTTTGCAGATGATACAAAGTTGTATAAGGTGATTAGGTCAGTGCAGGATGTAATTGCTTTGCAAGGGGATTTACAAAAAATGTAAACATGGGCAGGTAAATAGCAAATGAGATTTAATACTGGAAAATGTAAGGTTCTATATTTTGAAGGTAAACATATACTGGATACCTGTTATTTAAATGGTACTAGACTTAGCAGAACAGAGGAGGAAAAGGATTTAGGCATACTTATAGATAAGGAACTAATAATGTGTGCACAATGCAGGGCAGCAGCTTCTAAGGCTAATAAAATACTAGCATGTATTAAAAGAGGCATAGATGAAAACGAAGAAAGCATATTTCTGTTGGTATATAAATCCCAGGTAAGACCTCACTTTAGTATTGAATGCAATTCTGGGGATTCATTTTAAAAAAGGACTATGCAGAACTAGAAAAAGTAAGATTCCATAGTCTTAAGGCTGCGAACTTAGAACTAGAAAAAGTTCAGAGAAGGACCACAAAACTAATAAGAGAAATGGAGGATTTAAACTCTGAGGACAGGTTAGCCAAATTGTATCTTTTTACTTTAGAAAAAAGGCAATTGAGAGGTAATATATTCAGGGCCCATATACAGGGTTAGCAGAAACCCTGTTTATTCCAAGGAAATTGTTTGTGACTAAAGGTCATACTTTAAGGCTAGAGGAAAAGAGATTACATTTCCAGCAATGTAAACTTTTTTTCATGGTAAGATCTATCAAATTGTGAATTTCCTTGCCTAAGGAGGTAGTGAAGGCCAATACCTTTAGAAATGATGCTATTTTACTATAGAAGTAACCTGAAAACTCTTAAAATTGCATGTTCTGAATCCTAAAAATGTAACCTTTATCCTCACAAAATAAAGAAAATGTGAAGCAGTTAAATACACTGAAAAATCACTACACAACTCTCCCTCTCTAAAAACAAAGCCATGTAGATGAGCAAAGAATGTGTTTCATGCCATTGTTACTGCTTCTTGCTACCACAGCCAGCTTTAGAATTTTAGAAAACAATGTGCATGTGAACTGGAGATTGTTGCACTAAAGGATGATCTATATAATGGGAGGAGACAGAGAGAAAATGAATAGCAAGATGGAGAGAAGGGAGGAAATGAAAGGGGAGAAATAAAGGATGGAGTGGAAAGGGAGGAAGAAAGAACTCTGTAAAAGAGAGATAATAGGTAGGAAGAAACAAATGAGAGAGCAGAAAGAAGGCACTTAAAGAAAAAATAGGGCCAGGAAGAGGTAATTGAGGGAGACACACAAACGAAGGAAAATGGGGGTGAAGAGAGAGAAAACAGAACAGATAATGGGATGAACAGAGGGAATGGAGAGAAAAATTGAGACGAGATGGGTGGAATCAGAAAGGATGGGATATTCAAGGGAGGAAAAGAGAAAATGGAGGTTAGGAGAGAAAGAGTGGGACAAGAGCAAGCACAAAGATTCAAGGAGATAGAGACAAGGTAACTATTCAGTTCATGGTGAACAGCAAGCTCAGGAACAAGGCAGAATTTCAAACCCAGAAATCCAAGCTAAGCAGAGACCAAAACAAGGAGTAAAGCTATACACACAATGCCAGAAAACACTGGGAACACTTTTCCTATATAGTCAGTTGATTCGGAACATAAAACACAAAGGCATTTTACTAACAGAAAAGGCCATTATGGACAAAGTCCTCCAGAGGCTCAAGAGATGGGAATTTAGTTGTGAAAACAGCAGACCCAGGTTCAAGTTCTAACAGCAACAGGTCAAACTTAATTTTCTCACACCTTCATGGAACAGTTGTAACAATGGACTAGAGAGAAGGCAGTAAAGACAAGAAGAAGGAAGGTTGGCAGTAACAGAAGGGAAGCATGGGGGGGGGGAGAGAATGGATGAAGACTAAAGTGGAAAGAGATAAGAGGGAGAAATTCCATGTACAATAGTTACATGCCTGGCCTAGATAGGAAGGAGAGGAGGTGTAGAACAAACAATATGGAGAGAAACAGACAGAGTGAGAGAGTGTCTAGCAGAGAAAAGAGGACTCCTTCTTGCAGGGTGTGGCTGCTGTCACATGGCACAGGATAGGTAGATATTAATTGGATAACATACATTGGGAGACAGAAGTGAAAAGTTTGTAGGGATGAGGATTAGAGAAATCACTCAGTCTGAGGCAGGCAGTGAACTACATCTTTGTGCAAAGATATCTGTGAACACATAATGGGCATAGTGCAGAATTATATAACATTATCTTAGCGCTAACTTTATTCAACACATTATTGCAGCTGATATTTTATTATAAAGTAGGATTTCTCAGACCTCGGCTCCTTGCTCTACTGAGCGGGTCTGTTTTTTTCACTGAGCTCATTACACTCAATGTAGCTCGCTCCCGCTATAAGACCAGCGCCTGAGCAAGCTACATTGAGTATAATGGCACGATCGGGCCGGGCTGTGACTAGACAGCTGTAGTGTGGGTAATGGAGTGAGCGCCTAGAAGGTAGAGGTTTATAAAAAATAATGTAAAATAATAGATATAAATTAAATACTCTATAAAAATATTAGGTTTAAAAATATTTTACTAAAAAAGTATAATAATGTTTAATATAAAGTTTATGAATCAAAATATCATGGATCCATGAATATAATAAATATACACAAAATAAACATATAAATATTATAAATAAATGATACACTTTAAAAACAGGATGGATAAAACCATAACATACGTAATGTCAGATAGAATAAATGGTTGTATAGAATTCAGCTGTTCGAACAGTGTAAGCGAAGATAATGTTGACACAAAATAAATTTTGAAAATATCAAAAACTGTATAAAATAATCCAGTGATAATATCCAAAAAACAGTGTTTGTGAACTTAGGATTCCAGTGCAAAAGTCAATATTGTAAAATAATATGTCCTATAGTGGTCAAAGTTCAATGTGCTCCAAATAATCCTTGTGGTGTCAAATCCAAATTCAAAACCAAATCCAATGTGAATCCAAAAGGTATTGCAAAAACAAAAAGGCGAAGAAAATGAAAAATTTTGAAAAAAATAAAAATATGAAAATCTGGAATAAGTATATGTAGAATAAAAATACAAAAATAGAGGTGAAAACTGTGGTCAAAATAAAAAGGGATTCCTGAGTAATTTCACACTAAAATCCCAAAAAAATACAATTAAAGAACCTGTGGGGAAAAAACAAAAACAATAAAGGACGTATTGAGACATCAACCTTCTTCAAGGAGGTTGATTGTAACAATTATATACATAATCTAAGCTGTCACCACACATTGTGGAAATCGAACATTCCTAAGGGCCAACTCCTTCGAATAAGAAAAAAACTAAAAGAAGCTAAAGTTCTGAAGCAACGCTTCCTGGACAGAGGATACGAAAAAGATACCTTAGAAGGGAAGATTGAAGAAGTTAGGAAAGTGGACCGTAAAGATCTTATAAAATACAAAACGAAACACATCAGAAGCGACTCAGATGACGTCATAGACATCCCAATGATCACTGAGTATTGTGAAAATAAATACATTATAGAGAAAATAATCAAATGGCACTGGTCATTACTCAAAGACGACATTATTGGCGAAAAACTTATTTCCCATCCAAAATTTATATACATGAAGACAAAGAATTTGAAGAGTATTATAGCCCCTAGTATTCCAGGCCAAAAAAGGCACAATATGACAGATGTATTTGGCAAAAACATCAGAGGTTTCTTTCCGTGCTTAAGTTGCAAGGCCTGTAAGAATGGGCTGAAAACTAACCACTTCTTTTCAAGTTCCAAAAAAGAGAAACACAACATCCACAATCTAATTAGATGTGGAGATAGAGGTATTGTTTATATAATTCAATGCTCCTTTAGTTTACAATATATAGGGCAGACCTCTTGAATGTTAAGGGACAGAATTAGAGAACACATATTGTGTATAGAAAAAAAGAATATGGACACTGCACTCTATAGGCACTTTACACAAAAACACGGTGGGAATGTGAAAGGTTTTCAGTTTTTTGGGATACAAAAAGTCAATAAAAATTGGAGAGGTAGGAACTACGAGCAAAAGCTACTCTATTCAGAATCAAAATGGATATTTACGTTAGACAGCCTATATCCTAAAAGGCTCAATAACAAAGAAGACTTATCACATCTCTTACAACTTAGAAGATAATCTAAGAGGATATATTTTTACATATTTTTACATTCTTTTATTCTTTTATTACTTTATTTCTTTTAATCCTCCAATAGATACTCTATATGATTTTTTTAATTTACACTTGATTTAGACATATTCAATCTTTGCTGTCACATATACATGCACAGATAGAGTCTTATCTATTTTATAGTCACTATTTGACCAATACCCTCACGGCTTACAGTTTGGGAACCATAGTACATTATTCTTGTATGATAAGGTAATCTGATTAATCTTTTAACAAGTCTCATACATCTCTCAGAGATTATGTATCTGTGTCTGTAAAGGTAGTCTTAATAATTCATTTACCTATTTTATTTAGAATCTAATGCATCCAACAGTGATTACCACTACTTTTGATAAATACTCCTATGGTTCACGCTGTTGGAACCTTAGCATTCTATCTACGTTAATATAGGAAGTCATTTTAATTCTATCAACTTAATCATCTAGACCTTTGCTCTGTGGGGATCCCATGAGGACGCACTATTAAGTTCACTTATTCCCATGACTTAGGTCAGTGATTCCATCACTAACTTACTAGAATCTGCATTTCAGTCTGATATTGTATTACAATCCAGTAGAATTTCTCTATCTTATTCTAGATAAGGTGTCGGAACCCAGAATACCAGGTCACACTCCCCCTGTCCGATTCTATTCGGGGAGTTAGTCCAAACTTATCCCACCATTATCAATTACTGTAACGGTTTTAGGGACCGTTTTAGATCCTTTATACCTCCGTTTATATATACAGCCCATTTTTGTTATGTACTTATTTTAAGTATAGCTTGTATTCCATGTAAATCGCAACTTCCATATGTATGACACAATGGTCCCACATAAGTGCCTTTACACATATTTGCATTTGTGTTTATATAATTTTACGTTTATATATGGATCTTCTATATTACTAATATGTTATATTTTTCTCTTGTTAAGTGTGTTCAGTCCACGGGTCACCCATTACTTATGGGATATATTCTCCTCCCCAACAGGAAGTTGCAAGAGGATCACCCAAGCAGAGCTGCTATATAGCTCCTCCCCTCACATGTCATACCCAGTCATTCTCTTGCAACCCTCAACAAAGAAGGAGGTTGCGAGAGGAGTTGGAGTTTTTACTTAATTATTCTTCAATCAAAAGTTTGTTATTTTAAATGGCACCGGAGTGTGCTGTTTTTCTATCTCAGGCAGTATTTGGAAGAAGAAACTGCCTGCGTTTTCTATGATCTTAGCAGGCGTAACTAAGATCCACTGGCTGTTCTCGACATTCTGAGGAGTGGGGTAAATTCAGAAAATGGGAATAGCATGCGGGGTCCCCCGCAAATGAGGTATGTGCAGTACAATATTTTCTGGGAATGGAATTGACTAAGAAAACACTGCTGTTACCCGTATGATGTAAGTACAGCCTTAAATGCAGTAGTAGTGACTGGTATCAGGCTGATAAATGTATGCACAGTAGAGTTATTTTCTAGGGACTAGAATTTGACTGAGAAAATAATGTTAATACTGAAATAATGCTTAAGCCTTATCTACAGTGGAAGCGACTGGTAGCAGGCTTAGTGATAACTTTGCATGACATTAAAAAAGTTTGTTTTTAAAACGTTTACTGGCATGTTATTCGTTTTGTGAGGTACTTTGGTGATAAATCTTTTTGGGCATGATTTTTTTGCACATGGCTAACGTATATTTCTGCATAGAAAATTCGCTGGGCAGAGTCTCACTCTTGCCACCTGTCAGCGATCTACATCCCAGGCGTGGAGAACTGGGAGGCGGATTTTCTAAGTCGCCAGACTTTTCATCCGGGGGAGTGGGAACTTCACCCGGAGGTATTTGCTCAACTGATTCGTCGTTGGGGCAAACCGGATCTGGATCTCATGGCATCTCGCCAGAACGCCAAGCTTCCTTGTTACGGATCCAGGTCCAGGGACCCGGGAGCGGTGCTGGTAGATGCACTAGCAGCCCCTTGGGTTTTCAACATAGCTTATGTGTTTCCACCTTTTCCGTTGCTACCTCGACTGATTGCCAGGATCAAACAGGAGAGAGCATCAGTGATTCTGATAGCGCCTGCGTGGCCACGCAGGACCTTGTATGCAGACCTAGTGGACATGTCATCCTGTCCACCATGGTCTCTACCCCTGAGGCAGGACCTTCTAATTCAGGGTCCTTTCAACCATCCAAACCTAATTTCTCTGAGGCTGACTGCTTGGAAATTGAACGCTTGATTATATCAAAGCGTGGGTTTTCGGATCGGTTATTGATACATTAATACAGGCTCGGAAACCTGTTACCAGAAAAATTTACCACAAGATATGGCGAAAATATTTATATTGGTGTGAATCCAAGAGTTACTCATGGAGTAAGGTTAGGATTCCTAGGATATTGTCTTTTCTACAAGAGGGTTTAGAAAAGGGCTTATCCGCTAGTTCACTAAAGGGACAGATTTCTGCTCTGTCTATTCTTTTACACAAGTGTCTGGCAGAGAATCCAGACGTCCAGGCTTTTTGTCAGGCTTTGGCTAGGATTAAGCCTGTGTTTAAAGCTGTTGCTCCTCCGTGGAGCTTAAACTTGGTTCTTAAAGTTCTTCAGGGTGTTCCGTTTGAACCCCTTCATTCCATTGATATTAAGCTTTTATCTTGGAAAGTTCTGTTTTTGATGGCTATTTCCTCGGCTCGAAGAGTCTCTGAGTTATCTGCCTTACATTGTGATTCTCCTTATCTGATCTTTCATTCAGACAAGGTAGTCCTGCGTACTAAACCTGGGTTTTTACCTAAGGTTGTTTCTAACAGGAATATCAATCAAGAGATTGTTGTTCCATCATTATGTCCTAATCCTTCTTCAAAGAAGGAACGTCTTTTGCATAATCTAGATGTGGTCCGTGCCCTGAAGTTCTACTTACAGGCAACTAAAGATTTTCGACAAACTTCTTCTCTGTTTGTCGTTTACTCTGGACAGAGGAGAGGTCAAAAGGCTTCAGCTACCTCTCCTTTTGGCTTCGTAGCATAATACGCTTAGCCTATGAGACTGCTGGACAGCAGCCCCCTGAAAGAATTTCAGCTCATTCCACTAGAGCTGTGGCTTCCACCTGGGCCTTTAAGAATGAGGCCTCTGTTGAACAGATTTGCTAGGCTGCAACTTGGTCTTCACTTCATACTTTTTCCAAATTTTACAAATTTGACACTTTTGCTTCTTCGGAGGCTGTTTTGGGGAGAAAGGTTCTACAGGCAGTGGTTCCTTCTGTTTAATGTTCCTGCCTTGTCCCTCCCATCATCCGTGTACTTTAGCTTTGGTATTGGTATCCCATAAGTAATGGATGACCCGTGGACTGAACACACTTAACAAGAGAAAACATAATTTATGCTTACCTGATAAATTTATTTCTCTTGTAGTGTGTTCAGTCCACGGCCCGCCCTGTCTTTTTGAGGCAGGTTCTAAATTTTAAATTATAACTCCAGTCACCACTGCACCCTATAGTTTCTCCTTTCTCGTCTTGTTTCGGTCGAATGACTGGATATGACATGTGAGGGGAGGAGCTATATAGCAGCTCTGCTTGGGTGATCCTCTTGCAACTTCCTGTTGGGGAGGAGAATATATCCCATAAGTAATGGATGACCCGTGGACTGAACACACTACAAGAGAAATAAATTTATCAGGTAAGCATAAATTATGTTTTTCTTTTGTACCATTTTTACAATCTAAACATCAAGATTCATTGCATAAAGTAAATATCCGTTTCCAAATCAGCTCATATCGCAAAAACATTTTATATAGAAATCTTTTTTCACAAAAAAACCTCTCTATTCCAGGGGATATGTATTATCTATGCTCTAATCAGCTCATTTCGCAAAAATATTTTTTTACATAAAATCTTTCCATCCCTGTGGATATGTATTATATACCAAATAACTCATATAGTCCCTCAATTTGAGTGATCTGAATGGATATCAACTTGCATCTAGGTACCACCCGCTGTGGGATATATATATCATGAGACTATGTACCAAATCTTTTTATTCCATAAGTTAAAATTACGACACAACAAGTAGCCTCTTTAAGTTCGAACGTTTAATGCATACAACAAAGTTATCATTTTAAATTCACATAATTTTAACGAGTTAACATTATGATACACACATCTGATCTGGTCCCCTTCCATTATCACAAGTATTATATTAGTTATGTTCTCCCGATCGCCATGGGTCTATTGTAAATATCCGGCGAAACCGAAACCGGAAGCCGGAAATGACGTCACTAAGCCGATACCGGAAGTGACGTCTTTTTTGGGAATATTCAGCGGCGATAATTCTTCTAATGATGATATAAGAAATATAACTCATCAGACAGATATATTAACTAGGCGAGCATACTACTAAGGTTAACAGTCAGAAAGCGATCTTATTAACTACAATTAGGTTCATTAAACTAAAAAAACGGTATATTAATTTATAAGTTTGCCCATACCCATAAGCCATTAGTATAGGGGCGGTCCCCGCAAATGAGGAATTTTTGGCGCCCAAACCCAGGTTTTTGATTGGAAGAATACCCTTTTAAATACATTCACCACTCACCAGTTTATTAGTCTTGAGAAAGGCCTGATATCAGGCCGAAACGCGTCGACATATAAATGGTGAGAGATTTTCTGATACTCTAAACAAGTATTCTTTTTGTTGTTTTTAGTATTGTTTTTGTTTTTTCCCCACAGGTTCTTTAATTGTATTTTTTTGGGATTTTAGTGAGAAATTACTCAGGAATCCCTTCCTGTTTAAACACACATCACATCAACTGTATTTTGACCACAGTTTTCACTTCTATTTTTGTATTTTTATTCTACATATACTTATTCCAGATTTTCATATTTTTATATTTTTCACATTTTTTCATTTTCTTCACCTTTTTGTTCTTGCAATACCTTTTGGATTCACATTGGATTTGGTTTTGAATTTGGATTTGACACCACAAGACTCTTGCACGGGACTCCTAAATTCACAAACACTGTTTTTTGGATATTATCACTGGAATATTTTATACAGTTTTTGATATTTTCAAAATTTATTTTGTGTCAACATTATCTTCGCTTACACTGTTCGAACAGCTGTATCCTATATGACCATTTATTCTATCTGACATTACGTATGTTATGGTTTTATCCATCCTGTTTTTAAAGTGTATCATTTATTTATAATATTGATATGTTTATTTTGTGTATATTTATTATATTCATGGATCCATGATATTTTGTTTCATAAACTTTGTATTAAACATTATTATACTTTTTTAGTAAAATATTTTTAAACCTAATATTTTTATAGAATATTTATATCTATTATTTTACATTATTTTTTATAAACCTCTGCCTTCTAGGCGCTCCATTACCCACACTACGTTACTGTTTCAGGGTTGACTAGGCACCCTTTTAGGAGAGAGCTGTAGGTTCATATACTAGCGCCAGACCCACGCATTCCTTTTCTCTGTGACTAGACAGCTGCCCAGATGTGATCAGTGAAAAAAACATACCCGCTCATTAGAGCAAGGAGCGGCGTTCTGAGAAATCATCCTTTATAATAAAATATTAGCTGCAATATTATGTTGAATAAAGTTAGCGCTAAGATAATGTTATATAATTCTGCACTATGTGCAGAATTATATAACATTATTTTGTAGGTTTACTGCCCCTTTAAGCCTTATGCTCACACTGCTGTACACAGCCAATGGTAGCTATATATAATTTATACTCTGTGACACTAGTTACCTCTACACTGATGATGCCCTCCTACACAAACTTCCTAGTCACATGCTGCGTTCCTCCTTGCAATGTCAAGTGCTTCCCACTTGCAAAGCATTTGCTTCATGCACTACTAAGCACCTATACCTCCTGCTTTCTCTCACATCCTTACTCTGTGATGCTTAATCACACAGGTTATCTAGTAGGCATGTGAAAAATACTCCAGTACTGCATAGAAGCATGGCAGACACATTAGCTAGATCTTCACAGGAATCTACTCTGTGCAGCTGAATGATCAACACATGCAGCACAGAGCCAGCAAGCTGTGCACTGCAGTGCAAATTAAATCCCAATAAAAATATAGCACCCAGGTATTAAATAAATGGCCAGAGTGGCTGTTTGGACATGGTTGAAAAGTGCATCGTTCCACTGTTGGGAGGAATTATATACATTCTGTTTGGAATATTCAGCTGTATAAAATTAAATTAGGTTTGTGTTTTAACCATAAAAAGCATAATAAACCATAGTCGAAAGATTACATGCTCTAATTGGGTAGAGCATTTATTTTTTAGACTATGGACCCTACGCTACTGTATGTTTAAGCCCCACAATGGGGTTAAACGCACAGTAGTAGTGCTGCTCGGGACCTGCAGAGTACTGCTGGTCCCTAGCAGAACACATCACTTAACCTAGCAGCACCACTCAGATGTGCAATTAGTGTGCAGTTATACAGGGTCGATCGTCTTAAAATTACATGCGCAAATGAATAAGAGCAGGTAATTCTTTTCACTATTATGGTCCTATGGTCCTTTAAGCTTAAAGGGACAGGAAATCAAATTTTTTCCATAATTCAGAAACAGCTAGATTATGAGTTATGTGCGCTATAGGGAAATTAATGAACGCATCAAAAGTTGTGTTATTTAACCCCCTATAGCGCAGCCATTACAAGTTTTTAAAAACCCGGCTTGTGCGTACGATATGGTGCTTTTAAGCTCCATACCGCACAAAAAACAATCGCTGCTTTGACGTGCTCGTGCACGCTTTCCCCATAGACATCAATGGGGAGAGCGGGTCATAAAAAAGTCTAACACCTGCGATCGTGGAAAGAAAATCTCCGTAACGCCGCCCCATTGATGTCTATAGGGAAAAAACCTAACGTTTAAACCTAACATCCTAAAATAACCCTGAGTCTAAACACCCCTAATCTGCCCCCCACTGACATAACTGCCACCTACATAATATTATTGACTCCTAATCTGCCGCCTCTGATATCGCCGCCACCTAAATAAAACTTAACCCCTAATCTGCCGCTCCCGATATCCCTGCCACTATACTAAAGTTATTAACCCCTATTCCCCTGCACCCAAACATTGCCCACACTATAATAAATCTATTAGCCCCTATTCCGCAGCTCCCTGACATTGTCGCAACTAAATAAAGCTATTAACCCCTAAACCTCTAGCCTCCCACATCACTACCACTAAATAAATGTATTAAATAACCCCTAAACCCCCAGCCCCCACATCGCAAAAATCTATATTAAACTATTAACCCCTAAATGTAACCCTAAGCCTAACCCTAACACCCCCTAACGTTAACATAATTAAAATAGAGCTAAATTAAAAATTAAATTTATTAACTAAAAAAACACTTAACTATTTAAAACAAAATACATACTTACCTGTGAAATAAAACCTAAGCTAGCTACAATATAACTAATAGTTACATTGTAGCTATCTTAGGTTTTATTTTTATTTCACAGCTAATTTTGTATTTATTTTAACTAGGTAGACTAGTTAGTAAATAGTTATTAACTTTTTACTAACTACCTAGTTAAAATAAATACAAACTGGGGGGAACTTCCGGGCGGCGGGCCATGACAGGTCGCATTACAGTTAGCTGCGACAGACCTAAAGATTAACCTTGCAAATATCTGTTTCCACATCTGACATCGAGCTGAAACAAATACAAATTCTGATGCAGATAACAAAGCTCAACTGATTGCAGCAAAAATTTACTAACTTACTCGCAATTACTATACCGGAGACTACATGAGGTTGCGGCCTCCTATCTAACCCCCCGGCAGAGTATCCTTGGATCTCTGTTGTTACTTAGGGCTGTGAGAGAGCACCCTTTCTTTGCTTCTATTCTATATACACCCGCCATCAATATCCATCTGAAGTGCTGGAGAGATGGCAGATTTACTCTTACAGGCGATCAGCGATCTGCTAGACACATACCAAACGGCTTTCACCGAGGCCATGTATGCAGCTTTTCACCCCAATCCACTGGGGGAGAAACCTATATATGCACCCAATGGGTATGGGGGTGGCGGTGCTTTGGGGCCCCGGCATCAGCCGCCTGCCTCCCTGGCTGTTAATAGAGAATCGGACACTAATTACCTGCTCAGTGGCGGGAGTGAGAAGCTTCCTGTGATGGAATTGGGGGATAGCAGCGTAACTACCGTACTTGTAGAGGGAGAGTCTTACGGCAGTGATGGTGTAATTGAATCTTTTGGCGCAATATCCATAATACTAATTGCTTCAGGACATTGCAGGGTTAGCGCCCCATCACAGCCACTACCGAGACCTACCGGAACCCAGGAATCGCTGAACTTAGCCGAAAGGCAGCAACCACGCCAAGTGAGCTCCATGCAGCCATCGTCAGGGAGGTATCTGAATTTCACTTCCATGGCGCGCACTGACAGAAGGTACCTACCCTTATCGCTACAACCCTTCAGAATTCCTGGGAGTCTATACAGAGGTGAGCGGGACATTATAATTAACGCATCCCTCTTACTATACCTCCTCTGGGTCACCGCACTGAACTTTCTCTCCTGCGCGGGATGCCGATCCCTGCCCGATAGATCTGGAGTGGGGTAGCTATGCGATGATAACATGAGGACTGTCATACAGATACCGGACCCTAATGTTCTTCCCTATTTATACCTTACACTGCTAGCATATGACCTCTCCTCATAAAAGACAGAGCTTCCTCCCCACCTTACTTGCCGTGTTTTGAAGGTTACTATCAGAGACAAATTACAACTGTTTATTTACCTATAGGTATTATTGCACATCGATTGTATCCCAGATCTCAGTGCGTCTGTTCACTTGTGTATGAGTCTTGCAGGAGCTATTACGCATTATTTGAGATGCCCGCTTTCACTATAAACTCTACTTATTGACAATAATCTTTCATGGGGTACCCGGCACCCTGCTGCGCAGCCTGCGGCCGAGGCAGGGCAGCATACTGTGTGTTGGGGCTTCAATATGCACTCACATTGCTTGTCTGGGATATGCGATACCACTATTTCCTAAACTGCTTTACCTAATAAGATAAAAGTTTATTGCTATCATTTTTGCCAACTCTGTGATATAATATGTACTCTTTAGCTGACCTGGTTAATGTATGATATGTCTGCTAGTTTTGTATTAAGCTCTGGAGGACAAGGGATAACATACTAGAAGGCTCAGAATAAGCCTCCAATAGCAATATAGTAATCATATGAGATTCTATGTGATATAGCTTGGAAAACTTTATATATAACAGTGTGTAACTACTCTTAAGAAGGGAGCAGGCCTGGCCATATTTCTAATAGATCATAGGCTCATACCTACAATTCAGATACATATTACCTACAGCCTATATGATTGAGAGTGTCTGTTTGACTATCAGATTACCTGGCCCAACTCCTGTACTTCAGTACCTTCCCCACATAGTAAGAGCTGAGGAGCTCCTGTCCTACTCACCACGTTTTACCACAATCTTGTTGGAAGATCACATAGCTGTTAAGTTTCTATGCATATTAAGTCTGTAACGAGCAGTAGATGTTAAATATCTGCCTGGTAATGTGGAAACTGACTTCCCCCCTCCTATTTATGGCTGGACATGTACAGCAGATCTCTGAAATACCTTGTACATAAAGACTACTGGCGGGTGCCCTGACTAACTATATGTAATACATATTATATACACCTAACACTTACAAAGCTTCTCAAAATGTTGACTCTACCTTGTGTATACCAAATATCCTAAATCTATGTGTGACTTTGTCAAACTTATAACACTATACTACCCCGTATTTCTATATGAGTCACTATTAAATTTATATAAAAGAGGTTCTCACTTAGAGATCCAAGAGTGGTCTCTTCACTAGACATAGCCCCCTATCTATGATCCTGTGTATATGAATGAGGTCCAAGAGTGGCCTCCTTTGTCAACTAGGAGGCACACAGACTATTAGGCATAACTCTTGAATAGTATGCTTTTGCATTTTCCTTTTAGAAATGTATTATGGTGTCACGCAGAATTGTACAATATGTTCCCTGCAGTTTTCTATCACTGTGTTTGTGTTTCACATTTCATGTATGCCTTACTCAGAACCTCAATAAAAAGATTTAAAAAAAATAAATAAATAAATACAAACTTTCCTGGGAAATAAAACCTAAGCTACCTTACACTAAAACCTAAAATTACAAGAAATAAAAAACACTAAAATTACAAAAAATAAAAAAAACCTACCATTACAAAAAAACCACACGAAATTATCCAAAAAATTTGAATTATTCCTATTCTAATACCCTTTAAAAAAAATTAAAAAAAACACCCCAAAATAAAAAACCTAATCTAGAATAAACTACCAAGGGTTCTTAAAAGGGCCTTTTGGGGCCCTTAAAATGGCCTTTTGTAGGGCATTGCCATAAAGTTAACAGCTCTTTTGCTACAAAAAAAACAAACAAACACCACCTAACAGTATACAAACCCCACCCCCAAACCCACAAAATAAAAATAAAGTAAAACCTAATCTACCCATTGCCCTGAAAAGGACATTTGTATCGGCATTGCCCTTAAAAGGACATTTAGCTCTTTTGCTGCCCAAGCCCTAATCTAAAAATAAAAACCCACTCCAAAACGAAAAAAAAAAAAAATTACACAAAATAACAAATTATCAAAAAAAATAAAAAAAATTATTCCTATTCTAATACCCATTTAATCAGCCAATAGAATGAGAGCTGCTTAAATCCTATTGGCTGATTTGAACAGCCAATAGGGGGCCCCATCCGATATGCAGCGTTGCCCGCAAAAGCCGGCGACGCCGGTTTTTGCGCGGGTTTGGTATCCAATATACAACGTTGCTCGCAATTTTTACTCCCATAGGCTAACATGGGACCGCGTTGTAAATCGGTATCCAATATCCAGTGCAAGGCCTTACGTGGTGAAAATGGAGAAATCTTACTCCATTTTCACCTCGCCATAAAATGCAGCCGTAGCAGGCCTTGCGCTGAGTATGGGAGCACAGTAACTCCCTAAAATGCCTGCAAAAAAACACCCAACACATGCGCAATGTCTATCTACCTGTCAACCGCAATCCCCCACTGCAATACCTAATAAAGTGTATTAACCCCTAAACCGCCATAGCCCACACCACAATAAACCTATTATATTATTAACCACTAAGCCGCCATAGCCCACATAGCCTATTAAATCTATTAACCCCTAATCTGCCGCCGCCAACGTCGTCACCACTATAATAAAGTTATTAACCTCTAAACCTAAGTCTAACCCTAACCCTAACCCCCCCTAACTTAATTATTATTTAAATAAATCTAAATAAAATTACTATTATTAACTAAAGTATTCCTATTTAAAACTAAATACTTACCTATAAAATAAACCCTAAGATAGCTACAATATAATTAATAATTACATTGTAGCTATTTTAGGATTTATTTTTATTTTACAGGCAACTTTGTATTTATTAACTAGGTACAATAGCTATTAAATAGTTAATAACTATATAATAGCTACCTAGTTAAAATATTTACAAAATTACCTGTAAAATAAATCCTAACCTAAGTTACAAATACACCTAACACTACACTATCATTAAATAAATTAAATTAATTAACTACAATTAGCTAAAATTAAATACAATTAACTAAAATAAACTAAAGTAAAAAAAAATAAACACTAAATTACAGATTTTTTTTTACAAGAAGTTTAAACTAATTACACCTAATCTAAGCCCCCTAATAAAATAAAAAAGCCCCCCAAAATAATAAAATGCCCTACCCTATACTAAATTACAAATAGCCCTTTAAAGGGCCTTTTGCGGGGCATTGCCCCAAAGTAATCAGCTCTTTTACCTGTAAAAAAAAATTACAATACCCCCCAACATTACAACCCACCACCCACACACCCCTACTCTAAAACCCACCCAATCCCCCCTTAAAAAAAACTAACACTACCCCATTGAAGATCATCCTACCTTGAGCCGTCTTCACCCAGCCGGGCACGAGTGGTCATCCGATCCGGGCAGAAGTCTTCATCCGATGGGGCAGAAGAGGACATCAGACCGGCAGAAGTTTTCATCCTATCCGGGCAGAAGAGGACATCCGGACCGGCAGAAGGCTTCATCCAAGCGGCATCTTCTATCTTCTTCCATCCGACGAGGAGCGGCTCCATCTTGAAGACATCCGGTGCGGAGCATCCTTCCAGCACGACGACTACTCGACGAATGACGGTTCCTTTAAATGATGTCATCCAAGATGGCGTCCCTCGAATTCCAATTGGCTGATAGGATTCTATCAGCTAATCGGAATTAAGGTAGGATAAATCCGATTGGTTGATTTAATCAGCCAATCGGATTGAACTTCATTTATTATTAGGAGTGAGAGGGGGGATTATAGGGATTATAGGGATATAGGGTATACGTGTTGGACTTATTTTTGGGAGAAGTATTAGACAGTTACTGGAGATTTAAAAATTAAAAATAGTTAGTTTTCTTAGGCGCAGGCAGTTTCTAAAATGCCGTAAGTCACTAGCGACTCCAGAAATTTGTAGTTACGCTTATTTCTGGACATTGCTAGTTTATCCGACTTACTTCACTTTAGGAACTGCCGGCGGGGTATATGTAATACCACGATGTGCGAGGTGAAATTACGGGAGACGTGGGTTCCCTCGCTTGTGCCGAAAACTACGCCGTATATCGGATTTTAGCAGCTTTAATTCCTATTGGCTGATTCAAAATTTTCAGCCAATAGGAATGCAAGGGTCGCCATCTTGGATCGCGTACCTTGCATTGAAGATTCAGTGTACGGCAGCGACCGTATGAAGAGGATGCTCTGCGCCGGATGTCTTCAGGATGGACCCGCTCCGCGCCGCCAGGATCAAGATAGAAGATGCTGCCTGGATGAAGATTGAAGAGGCCGTCTGGATGAAGACTTCTCGCCGCCGGGATGAAGATTGAAGAGGCCGCCTGGATGAAGACTTCTCGCTGCCTGGATGAAGATCATTCAAGCAGGATTTCAAAAACTGTAAGTGGATCTTCGGGGGTTAGTGATAGGTTTTTTTTAAGGGTTTTTTGGGTGTTTTTTTTTTTAGTTTAGGGTTTGGGCAGAAAAAGAGCTAAATGCCCTTTTAAGGGCAATGCCTATCCAAATGGCAATGGGTATCTTAGGTTTTGTTTAGAGTTAGGTTTTTTTATTTTGGGGGGTTGGTTGGGTGGTGGGTTTTACTGTTGGGGGGGTCTTTGTATTTTTTTTTTACAGGTAAAAGAGCTGTTTAATTTAGGGCAATGCCCTACAAAAGGCCCTTTTAAGGGCTATTGGTAGTTTTTTGTTTTTTTTTTATATTTTTTATTGAGGTTTTTGCGTGAAACATACATAGAACATAATACACCATTTTGTAAAAGGAACAAAATACAGAATACAAACATAGTTACCCGAAAAGTTTCGGAAATCTTATAATAGCTTGGTGAAAGGCTAATGAAACCTCGATTTTTCAATAGTATATCACATTTGACTGACCTGTTAGAAAACAAAGATTCAGGCCCTATGGGCCAAAAATATGAAAAATAATAGTTATCTGATGGTCAGGAGTCTAGCTCGCTAGGAACTTCAAAGTATATCATGCGTAGCTGGTCTATGAGGAATTTTGTTTTAGGCCCGATGGACCTAGAGTTTAGAAAATAATAGATAACTGATGTCCAGAAAACTAGTTTTATTTTTTTTTAAAAGCTTCAAAAGGAGCAGGAATATATGGATAATAAATGGGGGAAGGGGGATATTCAGCGGGTAAGCACCGCTATGTATATTAGGGAGAGAGTGGAGGGCGGAGCCATAGGGATATAGGAGTATAGTAGGAGACTTGGAGGGGCCTATTAATCTTGGAAGTGTAGTAAAATAAATGGGCTAAGACATCTAGTTACCCAGCTATGAATTATTAGTCATGTGAACATGTGGCATGTACTTGCCATTTGGGAGCCTCTGCTTAATTAATATAACCATTCTGCAAGTAGACATTGTTTCGTGAATTTAACATAAAACCTATAGAAACTGCATTATATGCTAGTCCCCTCGGTTACAAAAGTGAGCGTAGCAGCTTAAGAATATCCAAAAACTGCGTCTAGAGTATACCTGTTACCCAGCCACAAAGTGTGGCAGTGCTGCATATGAGCTATAGGGTTCCAAGTGAGAGAAAATATGCTGATGTTCGGCAAATATTTGTAAAACAGTTTATATATCTAATTTAGCAAGCATATTAACCTTTACACCCTAATAATTGTATTAACTTTAATTTGACCTGGAAGTGCGTGAAGTGTAGTTTTAAAGCTCTACCAGAATAGTGCACCCAGACAAGGGATGTAAAATAGCAAGTGACATAATATGCAATGCGAAACTGCATATAGCTGCTTTAAGATAGATTTAACCAGTATGTAGCAGCTTGTAGATTAAACAGAACATAAGTTAGGAACACATATATGTTTGTTAAGCCACACAGTGTTATGCGTGAGGAATAGTTAGGCCACATATTGTAATATTTAGTCTAGAGTGAGGGGTCTAATAATAGCTTAGTCAGAGAAAAATAGCATGGGGAGACATTTTTTCTGTATATCTAAGAGTAACTCTCAAACAGGAATCCACATGTAAAACATATTATGTAAGTAGGTTTACTGCATTTGCTGCAGTATATATAATGACTAATGTCATATTACTTATGAAAGATTAACCCCCAGAACCATATTTTGTGTATACATTATGACAGACCACTCAACAACACACAGGGCCAAGGTAGCACTGTTACCCAAACAGATAAATAGTGAACATACAATATAGATAAACTTTAAGTACAGTCCTGAATGAGTAAGTAGGGAGGCACAAAACATTATTAATCTTAAACATACATATTGACTATATAGTGTGAAGGTATATTATCAGGCATAATACAGTAATAACCTAGGTGAAGTATAATAAGCGAACATAGAAGTCTGTTCCTCGATAAATCATCAAGCTAAGCATCTGTCATTAGGGATGCTATGAGGCCATGAAGTGAAAGGCAGGCTTAAATTTGATGCGCTAAAGGGAGTTGGCATGAAACATCACTATGGTGCCTGTGCTCGCATCCATAATTCTGCCTACACATATTCATATATCTATATAATTATATATATTGGCTTCCTTTCATAAAGAGACTATGTATTAGCGTTTGCGGCAAGTGAGGTATATATATAGGCCTCATAGCGCTAATTATTTACATACAAACCCGTGAGCTTATAATTACCCCAACATATAGTGACATTAAACATATGAGCAGAGAAGCAATATAATAGTATACATTAATATGTGACCACAAAAAATTAATAAATCATAAACCAAACCTGAGCAAGTAGCAATAGGCATATTGAACAAAGTTAGAACCAGGAATCTAACATGTAATAAGGGTATGATTAAGAAATAAACACATCAACAGTTTGGTGCGAGAAAGTCTTGAAAATATTGAAGTAGCAGACTTCCTACTTAAAAAATATTGGAGCATGAAAAAAGAGTACTACTGCCACATCTTGTTAATAATAGCGCCGCCCTTAATAAGCCTCAACTAGTGCAGTAGAATTAGACTATAACACATGATATGTTATTGGGCTTAAATGAGTGTTATTAGCTAAACATAAATGAGCGGATATAAAAGACTTAAGGTTTAGCTGCTCAAATTATAAGGCAGAAAATATCAAGCGCTGCCTGCACATTACTTAGATAAAACTTATTATGATACATGTCACTAACAACATCGTATCAGGTATTTTCTGAGTGTAGAGAGAAAGATAAATGCAGTTCTAATATGCAGATATATGAGCAGATAATAAAGTCCTAAGCTTTAGCCACATATACCATAGGGAAGAAACAGTAAGTACCGTCTGGACATTACCTAGTTAGAATACATTATGACATGTGACACTAACAGCACAATATTAGGTATAGATAATATGCATAAAATATGCTTATAACTGCCTATATCTTTAAATAATAAGCGTATAGTGAACTAGGCAATAATCTGGTTCTCTGCAAAGTCCTGAAAATGGTGTAGATATATAGCTACTGATAATAAAGACTAATGTCCCAAGAAGTATATGAGGTATTGATGCATAGCGTATCTAACCGCTAGCCTATCATCCAGTTGAAGTCTGGTTTAATTTACCCCACTCCGGTTCTCTTGTGTTGTATATGTCCCCACTCACTTGGTGCAGAACCTTCAATAATCACCAGACGGCTTAGGAGTTTTATGTACAAAAGTGTCGATGTCCCAGAAAGAGGGGTGTAGATGTTGCCGGACAAATTCAGAGAGTACAATGTGCAGGGTATCTCACGGACCTCTATATTCAGGATCAGTTCTGGCGAGACTGCACAGCTCTTTATAGATACTGCCTGTATATGATACATCTGCTGTAACTTAGCGGTTGAAGCGCACCTCCCTGCGGTCTTATCATCCATGTCTCCTGCAGAAGCATGGCGTGGCGCAGGCATCGCTTTGTATGCTGTCATAAACTGCCGTTCACTACTGGTCTCACTAGCTGATGAATGTAGAGCATAAGATGCTATAGGTATTAAACCTTGTCTGCTGTCTTTTGCTTCTCCGGTGTGAGTAACGCACCCACGCTGTGACTCGTTGGTTCCTTTGATGTCAGCTTTCAATTTTGCGACTTGTATAGTCTGGGCCTGAATGGTAACGGTCTCTCTCACCGCCATCTTGTCTGCGTCTTCCTCAATCCGACCGCATGATGTTCTAATTGTAAGCATAAGGTCAGAATGTCTAATCTGCATCTGCAGTGCGAGCTCCAAAAGCTGTGCCCGTAATTCTTCCATGCTTAGTAAATACTGAGCTTTAGTTGTAATCGGAGTGAAAGCAGGTCAGCTCCGTTGGAAATATTACAGTGTAATTAGTCGCTAAAATCATGAAGTCTCCAAATTTCCACTTTAGGAAGCTCTTTAGTTGTAAAACAGTCAGTGGCGAACAAAATTCTGAGATATCATAAACTTTTGGTTTGAAATATAGATTTAATTTGGCCACAAACAGGGAGCTCCAAAGGAACACGTCTGGCTCCCTCGGCTGCTGGCTCCGCCCCCCGGCTATTGGTAGTTTATTGTAGGCTAGGGTTTTTTTTATTTTGGGTGGGCTTTTTTAGTTTGATAGGGCTTTTAGATTAGGTGTAATTCTTTTTTATTTTGGATAATTTTGTTTGTTATTTTTCGTAATTTAGTGTTTGTTGTTTTTTGTAATTTAGTCTTTTTTATTTTTTGTAATTAGATACTTTGTAATTTTTAGAGTGGTGTTAGGATTTTTTTAATGTGTAGTTTAGTTTAATTTAATTGGTAGTTAGTTTAATTTTAGTTTAATAATTATATTAGTTTAATTGTTAGTTTAAACTTAGTTTTTTTAATTTGACAGGTAAGTTTTAATTTAAGATATGGAAATTGTAATTTTAATCTAAAGTTAGGGGGACGTTAGGTTTAGGGGTTACTAGTTTAATTTAGTTTATTGCGATGTGGGGGCTTTCGGTTTAGGGGTTATTAGTTTACTTTAGTATATTTTGTTGTGGGGGGCTTGCGGTTTAGGGGTTAATAGGTTTTTTATAGTGGTGACGATGTAGGGATTAGTAATTTAAGTATAGTGAGGACGGACGGCAGATTAGGGCTTAATAATATTTAAATAGTGTTTGCGATGCGGGAGGGCGGTGGTTTAGGGGTTAATAACTTTATGATAGTGGTGACGATGTCGGGGAGCGGCGGAATAGGGGTTAATAATTATTTTTAGTGGCGGCGATGTCGGGTGCGGCAGATTAGGGTTTAATAAATTTAACATTGCGGGAGGGCCTCGGTTTAGGGGTTAATAGGTAGTTTATGGGTGTTTAGTGTACTTTGTTGCATTTTAGTTATGATTTTTTTGTAACAGACTTGTAGCGTAAAACTCATAACTACTGCTTTTAGATGGCGTTATGGATCTTGTCGTTTTAGGATGTAAAGCAGGTTTTTTTAGCCTCATCGCAAAACTCGTAATAGCAGCACTATGGGAATCCCATGAAAAAACGTCATTTTTACGAGTGCGGTACTGCATTGCATTACAGGCTAAAAGGCTTGCGGTACAGCTTATACCGACAAGACTTTTTAGCGTTAAAAGATGAACGCACAACTCGTAATCTAGCTGAAAGAGCATACAATTTTACTTTCCAATTTACTTCTATTATCTAATTTGCTTCATTTTCTTGATATCCTTTATTTAAAAGCATTTCTAAATAGGCTCAGGAGCTGCTGATTGGTGGCTGCACTTAAATGCCTTGTGTTCTTGGCTCACCCATGTGTATTGCTAGATCTTCAACAAAGGATACCTAAAGAAAGAAGCAAATTAGATAGTAGAAGAAAATTGGAATGTTGTTTAAATTGGATTCTTTATCTGAGTCAAGAAAGAAGAAATGTGAGTTTCATGTCCCTTTAAAGTAATTGTAAAGTTGAATGACTTGAAGCCCAGTATTTAAAAATACTCTGAAAAACATAGGCACATTGGGGGGTAGTTATCAAGCCGTCTACTTTTCTGGCTTCGCCGGCCCAATACGCCCGCCTAAGCTCGCCTCACATTGCTGCCGCGGACCTGAAAAAATACGCCTAAGTTATCAAATAAAGCTGTCAAAAAGCCGCGGGGCGATGAGCAGCGGACTGTGACAGTTATCACTCATCCGATCTCGCTGCCCTTCGGCTTTTTCCCAGCTTTATTGCTAGCCTGTCACTAAGCACTCACACTAAACTACACTGTTCTACCCCCTATACCGGCGCCCCCGGAGCCTCCCGCAACTCAATAAAATTACTAACCCCTAAACCGCCGCTCCTAGACCCCGCTGCAACTCTTATAAATGTATTAACCCCTAAACCGCCGCTCCTAGACCCTGCCGCAACTCTTATAAATGTATTAACCCCTAAACCGCCGCTCCCGGACACCGCTGCAACCTACAGTATACCTAGTAACCCCTATCCTGCCCCCCTACACCGTCGCCCTCTATTATAAAATTATTAACCCCTATCCTCTCCGCAACTAAATAAATAGTTTAACCCCTAAACCGCCGCTCCCTGAACCCGCCGCAACCTATATTAAACCTATTAACCCCTATCCTGCCCCCCCTACACCGTCGCCACCTATAATAAATTTATTAACCCCTAATCTGCCCCCCACTACACTGCCGCCAATGTAATAAAATTATTAACCCCTAAACCTAATTCTAACCCTAACCCTTACGCCCCCCTAAATTAAATATTAATTAAATAAATCTAAATAAATTAACTCTTATTAACTAAATGAATCCTATTTAAAACTAAATACTTACCTTTAAAATAAACCCTAATATAGCTACAATATAAATAATAATTATATTCTAGCTATCTTAGGATTTATTTTTATTTTACAGGTACCTTTCAATTTATTTTAACCAGGTACAATAGCTATTAAATAGTTATTAACTATTTAATAGCTTACCTAGCTAAAATAAAGAGAAATGTACCTGTTAAATAAATCCTAACCTAAGTTACAATTACACCTAACACTACACTATACTTTAATAAATTATTCCTATTTAAAAATAAATACTTACCTGTAAAATAAACCCGAAGATAGCTACAATATAATTAATAATTATATTGTAGCTATCTTAGGATTTATATTTATTTTACAGGTAACTTTGTATTTATTTTAGCTAGTTAGAATAGTTATTAAATAGTTATTAACTATTTAATAACTACATAGCTAAAATAAATACAAAATTACCTGTAAAATAAATCCTAACTTAAGTTACAATTAAACCTAATACTACACTATCATTAAATTAATTAAATAAACTACCTACAAATAACTACAATTAAATACAATTACATAAACTAACTAAAGTACAAAAAATAAAAAAAAGCTAAGTTACAAAAAATAAAAAAATAAGTTACAAACATGTTAAAAATATTACAACAATTTTAAGCTACTAACACCTAATCTAAGCCCCCTAATAAAATAACAAACCCCCCCAAAATAAAAAAATGCCCTACCCTATTCTAAATTAAATAAATTTCAAAGCTCTTTTACCTTACCAGCCCTTAAAAGGGCCATTTGTGGGGGCATGCCCCAAAGAAAACAGCTCTTTAGCCTGTAAAAGAAAAATACAACCCCCCCCAACATTAAAACCCACCACCCACATACCCCTAATCTAACCCAAACCCCCCTTACAAAAACCTAACACTAATCCCCTGAAGATCATCCTACCTTTAGTTGTCTTCACTCAGCCGAGCCACCGATGGAACTGAAGAGGACATCCGGAGCTGAAGAAGTTAATCCTCCAAGCGGCGCTGAAGAAATCTTCCATCCGATGAAGTCATCATCCAGGCGGCGCTGAAGAAAAGTCTTCGATCCGGCCGATGTCATCTTCAAAGAGGCGCTGAAGAGGTCTTCTATCCGGGCGAAGTCATCTTCCAAGCCGGGTCTTGAATCTTCCTTCCGCCGACGCGGAACCACCTTCTTCACCGGCGGACTACGACGAATGACGGCTCCTTTAAGGGACGTCATCCAAGATGGCGTCCCCTCAATTCCGATTGGCTGATAGGATTCTATCAGCCAATCGGAATTAAGGTAGGAAAATTCTGATTGGCTGATGGAATCAGCCAATCAGATTCAAGTTCAATCCGATTGGCTGATCCAATCAGCCAATCAGATTGAGCTCGCATTCTATTGGCTGATCGGAACAGCCAATAGAATGCGAGCTCAATCTGATTGGCTGATTCCATTTAAAGGGACAGTAAACACCTTGAGATTTTTATATATAATGTTTAGTTATGTGCAATGAAACAGCTTTGCAATACATTTTTATTATGTATTTTGCCTCCCTTTTATTGTAATTTAGCTCTGAATATTTAGCAATTTCTAATTCTCAGGACTTGAAATGCACCATGCTGACGTCTCAAAGCTAAATCTGCTACATATCTGTCCCTAAATGGCTTCATCAGATAACAACTGCAAAACAATGCACTCTATGCTAACATAGATGGGGTTAGCCTTGTTGTCTGCAGACTAAAGCCCAGATTGGCTTCTCCAAATAAGGCAAATGGTGGGTTTGGCTTTTGAAAATGTATCTGTAGTAAGAAGGAAGTTTGCTTGTTTTAAAAAAAAAAAAAAAAAAGACAAAATTAGGACTCGGCTAATATGTTAATCTATAGCAGCACAATAGAAATGTCTTGTAATTGTCCCTTTAACCCTAGTGTGACCCTTCTTGATGTACTATCACTCTTGCCACCACTCATTGGACTAAGTAAGCTATATTTGATATCTGAGCTAAAAGCTCTGGTTTTTGCAAGAAAAACACCATGTTCTTAACAGTTAAAGGATGAAGTATGATGTATATTTTCATTTTAGGACAGCGTTATCCAGAATATTTTGTACAAATATTAAGCAAGACATCTGTTTCATGAGTTGTGGTTGAGAACTAAAAGCTTTTAAATCACTGCTAATTTATTTTTCTTTCCAGATGATCCATTAAATGGTGATTTTTTAGGCCTATCTGGCTTTAGACTACCTAGAGACCCCAATTCTTCAGGACAAATGCATCGACCAGTGAGACCACACTCTGAGCACAGCCCGAGGACAGGAATTAGCAGAGGCAGAAACCAGTCTAGTTTGACTTTAGATCAACATTTGGTTAGAAAAGGTAATTCAAATTAAAGGGAAATCCCAAGTTGTTTAATTAATGTAATGCTAATTAATATTTATAGCTCACTAAGGCCTAGATTTGGAGTTCGGCGGTAGCCGTCAAAACCAGCGTTAGAGGCTCCTAACGCTGGTTTTGGCCGCCCGCTGGTATTTGGAGTCAGTGATTAAAGGGTCTAATGCTCACTTTTCAGCCGCGACTTTTCCATACCGCAGATCCCCCTACGCCATTTACGTATCCTATCTTTTCAATGGGATCTTTCTAACGCTGGTATTTAGAGTCGTTTCTGAAGTGAGCGTTAGAGCTCTAACGACAAAACTCCAGCCGCTTGAAAATAGCAGGAGTTAAGAGCTTTCTGGCTAACGCCGGTTCATAAAGCTCTTAACTACTGTACCCTAAAGTACACTAACACCCATAAACTACCTATGTACCCCTAAACCGAGCTCCCCCCACATCGCCGCCACTCGATTTAAATTTTTAACCCCTAATCTGCCGACCGCCACCTACGTTATACTTATGTACCCCTAATCTGCTGCCCCTAACCCCGCCGACCCCTGTATTACATTTATTAACCCCTAACCTGCCCCCCACAACGTCGCCGCCAGCTACTTAAAATAATTAACCCCTAATCTTCCGACCGCAAAGCGCCGCCACCTACGTTATCCTTATGTACCCCTAATCTGCTACCCCTAACACCGCCGACCCCTATATTATATTTATTAACCCCTAATCTGCCCCCCTCAACGTCGCCTCCACCTGCCTACACTTATTAACCCCTAATCTGCCGAGCGGACCTGAGCGCTACTATAATAAAGTTATTAACCCCTAATCCGCCTCACTAACCCTATCATAAATAGTATTAACCCCTAATCTGCCCTCCCTAACATCGCCGACACCTACCTTCAATTATTAACCCCTAATCTGCCGAGCGGAGCTCACCGCTATTCTAATAAATGTATTAACCCCTAAAGCTAAGTCTAACCCTAACACTAACACCCCCCTAACTTAAATATAATTTACATCTAACGAAATAAATTAACTCTTATTAAATAAATTATTCCTATTTAAAGCTAAATACTTACCTGTAAAATAAATCCTAATATAGCTACAATATAAATTATAATTATATTATAGCTATTTTAGGATTAATATTTATTTTACAGGCAACTTTGTAATTATTTTAACCAGGTACAATAGCTATTAAATAGTTAAGAACTATTTAATTGTTACCTAGTTAAAATAATAACAAAATTACCTGTAAAATAAATCCTAACCTAAGATATAATTAAACCTAACACTACCCTATCAATAAAATAATTAAATAAACTACCTACAATTACCTACAATTAACCTAACACTACACTATCAATAAATTAATTAAACACAATTCCTACAAATAAATACAATTAAATAAACTAGCTAAAGTACAAAAAATAAAAAAGAACTAAGTTACAAAAAATAAAAAAATATTTACAAACATAAGAAAAATATTACAACAATTTTAAACTAATTACACCTACTCTAAGCCCCCTAATAAAATAACAAAGCCCCCCAAAATAAAAAATTCCCTACCCTATTCTAAATTAAAAAAGTTACAAGCTCTTTTACCTTACCAGCCCTGAACAGGGCCCTTTGCGGGGCATGCCCCAAGAATTTCAGCTCTTTTGCCTGTAAAAGAATAAATACAATACCCCCCCCCCAACATTACAACCCACCACCCACATACCCCTAATCTAACCCAAACCCCCCTTAAATAAACCTAACACTAAGCCCCTGAAGATCTTCCTACCTTGTCTTCACCATCCAGGTATCACCGATCCGTCCTGGCTCCAACATCTTCATCCAACCCAAGCGGGGGTTGGCGATCCATCATCCGGTGCTGAAGAGGTCCAGAAGAGGCTCCAAAGTCTTCCTCCTATCCGGCAAGAAGAGGACATCCGGACCGGCAAACATCTTCTCCAAGCGGCATCTTCGATCTTCTTCCATCCGGTGCGGAGCGGGTCCATCTTGAAGCAGGCGACGCGGATCCATCCTCTTCTTCCGTTGTCTCCCGACTAATGATGGTTCCTTTAAGGGACGTCATCCAAGATGGCGTCCCTCGAATTCCGATTGGCTGATAGGATTCTATCAGCCAATCGGAATTAAGGTAGGAATTTTCTGATTGGCTGATGGAATCAGCCAATCAGAATCAAGTTCAATCCGATTGGCTGATCCAATCAGCCAATCAGATTGAGCTCGCATTCTATTGGCTGATCGGAACAGCCAATAGAATGCGAGCTCAATCTGATTGGCTGATTGGATCAGCCAATCGGATTGAACTAGATTCTGATTGGCTGATTCCATCAGCCAATCAGAAAATTCCTACCTTAATTCCGATTGGCTGATAGAATCCTATCAGCCAATCGGAATTTGAGGGACGCCATCTTGGATGACGTCCCTTAAAGGAACAGTCATTCGTCGTTCAGTCGTCGGTCCGGATGGATGTTCCGCGCTGGAGGTCTTCAGGATCCTGCCGCTTCGCTCCGGATGGAAGACCATAGAAGATGCCGCCTGGATGATGACTTCAATCGGATGGAAGATCCTCTTCTGCCCCGCTTGGATGAAGACTTTGACCGGATCATGGACCTCTTCAGCCCCCCGCTTGGGCTTGGATCAGGACATCGGAGGAGCTCTTCAGGACGGATCGGTGAACCTGGATGGTGAAGACAAGGTAGGAAGATCTTCAGGGGCTTAGTGTTAGGTTTATTTAAGGGGGGTTTGGGTTAGATTAGGGGTATGTGGGTGGTGGGTTGTAATGTTGGGGGGCTTGGGTATTGTATTTTTTCTTTTACAGGCAAAAGAGCTGAACTTCTTGGGGCATGCCCCGCAAAGGGCCCTGTTCAGGGCTGGTAAGGTAAAAGAGCTTGTAACTTTTTTAATTTAGAATAGGGTAGGGAATTTTTTATTTTGGGGGGCTTTGTTATTTTATTAGGGGGCTTAGAGTAGGTGTAATTAGTTTAAAATTGTTGTAATATTTTTCTTATGTTTGTAAATATTTTTTTATTTTTTGTAACTTAGTTCTTTTTTATTTTTTGTACTTTAGCTAGTTTATTTAATTGTATTTATTTGTAGGAATTGTGTTTAATTAATTTATTGATAGTGTAGTGTTAGGTTAATTGTAGGTAATTGTAGGTAGTTTATTTAATTATTTTATTGATAGGGTAGTGTTAGGTTTAATTATATCTTAGGTTAGGATTTATTTTACAGGTAAATTTTTTATTATTTTAACTAGGTAACTATTAAATAGTTCTTAACTATTTAATAGCTATTGTACCTGGTTAAAATAATTACAAAGTTGCCTGTAAAATAAATATTAATCCTAAAATAGCTATAATATAATTATAATTTATATTGTAGCTATATTAGGATTTATTTTACAGGTAAGTATTTAGCTTTAAATAGGAATAATTTATTTAATAAGAGTTAATTTATTTCGTTAGATGTAAATTATATTTAAGTTAGGGGGGTGTTAGTGTTAGGGTTAGACTTAGCTTTAGGGGTTAATACATTTATTAGAATAGCGGTGAGCTCCGGTCGTCAGATTAGGGGTTAATAATTGAAGTTAGGTGTCGGCGATGTTAGGGAGGGCAGATTAGGGGTTAATACTATTTATGATAGGGTTAGTGAGGCGGATTAGGGGTTAATAACTTTATTATAGTAGCGCTCAGGTCCGCTCGGCAGATTAGGGGTTAATAAGTGTAGGCAGGTGTCGGCGACGTTGTGGGGGGCAGATTAGGGGTTAATAAATATAACATAGGGGTCGGCGGTGTTAGGGGCAGCAGATTAGGGGTACATAGGGATAACGTAGGTTGCGGCAGTTTACGGATGGGCAGATTGGGGTTTAAAAAAAAAATGCAGGGGTCAGCGATAGCGGGGGCGGCAGATTAGGGGTTAATAAGTGTAAGGTTAGGGTGTTTAGACTCGGGGTACATGTTAGAGTGTTAGGTGCAGACGTAGGAAACAATGGGGCTGCGTTAGGAGCTGAACGCTGCTTTTTTGCAGGTGTTAGGTTTTTTTTCAGCTCAAACAGTTCCATTGTTTCCTATGGGAGAATCGTGCACGAGCACGTTTTTGAGGCTGGCCGCGTCCGTAAGCAACTCTGGTATCGAGAGTTGCATTTGCGGTACAAATGCTCTACGCTCCTTTTTTGGAGCCTAAGGCCTAGATTTGGAGTTCGGCGGTAAAAGGGCTGTTAACGCTCCGCGGGCTTTTTTCTGGCCGCACCATAAATTTAACTCTAGTATCGAGAGTTTAAACAAATGCTGCGTTAGGCTCCAAAAAAGGAGCGTAGAGCATTTTTACCGCAAATGCAACTCTCGATACCAGAGTTGCTTACGGACGCGGCCGGCCTCAAAAACGTGCTCGTGCACGATTCTCCCATAGGAAACAATGGGGCTGTTTGAGCTGAAAAAAAACCTAACACCTGCAAAAAAGCAGCGTTCAGCTCCTAACGCAGCCCCATTGTTTCCTATGGGGAAACACTTCCTACGTCTGCACCTAACACCCTAACATGTACCCCGAGTCTAAACACCCCTACCCTTACACTTATTAACCCCTAATCTGCCGCCCCCGCTATCGCTGACACCTGCATATTTTTTTTAACCCCTAATCTGCCGCTCCGTAAACCGCCGCAACCTACGTTATCCCTATGTACCCCTAATCTGCTGCCCTAACATCGCCGACCCCTATATTATATTTATTAACCCCTAATCTGCCCCCCTCAATGTCGCCGACACCTGCCTACACTTATTAACCCCTAATCTGCCGAGCGGACCTCACCGCTACTATAATAAAGTTATTAACCCCTAATCCGCCTCACTAACCCTATCATAAATAGTATTAACCCCTAATCTGCCCTCCCTAACATCGCCGACACCTACCTTCAATTATTAACCCCTAATCTGCCGAGCGGACCTCACCGCTACTATAATAAATGTATTAACCCCTAAAGCTAAGTCTAACCCTAATACTAACACCCCCCTAAATTAAATATAATTTACATCTAACGAAATAAATTAACTCTTATTAAATAACTTATTCCTATTTAAAGCTAAATACTTACCTGTAAAACAAATCCTAATATAGCTACAATATAAATTATAATTATATTATAGCTATTTTAGGATTAATATTTATTTTACAGGCAACTTTGTAATTATTTTAACCAGGTACAATAGCTATTAAATAGTTAAGAACTATTTAATAGTTACCTAGTTAAAATAATAACAAATTTACCTGTAAAATAAATCCTAACCTAAGATATAATTAAACCTAACACTACCCTATCAATAAATTAATTAAATAAACTACCTACAATTACCTACAATTAACCTAACACTACACAATCAATAAATTAATTAAACACAATTGCTACAAATAAATACAATTAAATAAACTAGTTAAAGTACAAAAAATAAAAAAGAACTAAGTTACAAAAAATAATAAAATATTTACAAACATAAGAAAAATATTACAACAATTTTAAACTAATTACACCTACTCTAAGCCCCCTAATAAAATAACAAAGCCCCCCAAAATAAAAAATTCCCTACCCTATTCTAAATTAAAAAAGTTACAAGCTCTTTTACCTTACCAGCCCTGAACAGGGCCCTTTGCGGGGCATGCCCCAAGGATTTCAGCTCTTTTGCCTGTAAAAAAAAACATACAATACCCCCCCCCAACATTACAACCCACCACCCACATACCCCTAATCTAACCCAAACCCCCCTTAAATAAACCTAACACTAAGCCCCTGAAGATCTTCCTACCTTGTCTTCACCATACCAGGTTCACCGATCCATCCTGGCTCCAACATCTTCATCCAACCCAAGCGGGGGTTGGCGATCCATCATCCGGTGCAGAAGAGGTCCAGAAGAGGCTCCAAAGTCTTCCTCCTATCCGGCAAGAAGAGGACATCCGGACCGGCAAACATCTTCTCCAAGCGGCATCTTCAATCTTCTTCCATCCGGTGCGGAGCGGGTCCATCTTGAAGCAGGCGACGCGGATCCATCCTCTTCTTCCGTTGTCTCCCGACGAATGACGGTTCCTTTAAGGGACGTCATCCAAGATGGCGTCCCTCGAATTCCGATTGGCTGATAGGATTCTATCAGCCAATCGGAATTAAGGTAGGAATTTTCTGATTGGCTGATGGAATCAGCCAATCAGAATCAAGTTCAATCCGATTGGCTGATCCAATCAGCCAATCAGATTGAGCTCGCATTCTATTGGCTGATCGGAAAAGCCAATAGAATGCGAGCTCAATCTGATTGGCTGATTGGATCAGCCAATCGGATTGAACTTGATTCTGATTGGCTGATTCCATCAGCCAATCAGAAAATTCCTACCTTAATTCCGATTGGCTGATAGAATCCTATCAGCCAATCGGAATTCGAGGGACGCCATCTTGGATGACGTCCCTTAAAGGAACCGTCATTCGTCGGGAGACAACGGAAGAAGAGGATGGATCTGCGTCGCCTGCTTCAAGATGGACCCGCTCCGCACCGGATGGAAGAAGATTGAAGATGCCGCTTGGAGAAGATGTTTGCCGGTCCGGATGTCCTCTTCTTGCCGGATAGGAGGAAGACTTTGGAGCCTCTTCTGGACCTCTTCAGCACCGGATGATGGATCGCCAACCCCCGCTTGGGTTGGATGAAGATGTTGGAGCCAGGACGGATCGGTGAACCTGGTATGGTGAAGACAAGGTAGGAAGATCTTCAGGGGCTTAGTGTTAGGTTTATTTAAGGGGGGTTTGGGTTAGATTAGGGGTATGTGGGTGGTGGTTTGTAATGTTGGGGGGGGGTATTGTATGTTTTTTTTTACAGGCAAAAGAGCTGAAATCCTTGGGGCATGCCCCGCAAAGGGCCCTGTTCAGGGCTGGTAAGGTAAAAGAGCTTGTAACTTTTTTAATTTAGAATAGGGTAGAGAATTTTTTATTTTGGGGGGCTTTGTTATTTTATTAGGGGGCTTAGAGTAGGTGTAATTAGTTTAAAATTGTTGTAATATTTTTCTTATGTTTGTAAATATTTTATTATTTTTTGTAACTTAGTTCTTTTTTATTTTTTGTACTTTAGCTAGTTTATTTAATTGTATTTATTTGTAGCAATTGTGTTTAATTAATTTATTGATTGTGTAGTGTTAGGTTAATTGTAGGTAGTTTATTTAATTAATTTATTGATAGGGTAGTGTTAGGTTTAATTATATCTTAGGTTAGGATTTATTTTACAGGTAAATTTGTTATTATTTTAACTAGGTAACTATTAAATAGTTCTTAACTATTTAATAGCTATTGTACCTGGTTAAAATAATTACAAAGTTGCCTGTAAAATAAATATTAATCCTAAAATAGCTATAATATAATTATAATTTATATTGTAGCTATATTAGGATTTATTTTACAGGTAAGTATTTAGCTTTAAATAGGAATAAGTTATTTAATAAGAGTTAATTTATTTCGTTAGATGTAAATTATATTTAAGTTAGGGGGGTGTTAGTGTTAGGGTTAGACTTAGCTTTAGGGGTTAATCAATTTATTAGAATAGCGGTGAGCTCCGGTCGTCAGATTAGGGGTTAATAATTGAAGGTAGGTGTCGGCGATGTTAGGGAGGGCAGATTAGGGGTTAATACTATTTATGATAGGGTTAGTGAGGCGGGTTAGGGGTTAATAACTTTATTATAGTAGCGCTCAGGTCCGCTCGGCAGATTAGGGGTTAATAAGTGTAGGCAGGTGTCGGCGACGTTGAGGGGGGCAGATTAGGGGTTAATAAATATAATATAGGGGTCGGCGGTGTTAGGGGTAGCAGATTAGGGGTACATAGGGATAACGTAGGTGGCGGCGCTTTGCGGTCGGAAGATTAGGGGTTAATTATTTTAAGTAGCTGGCGGCGACGTTGTGGGGGGCAGGTTAGGGGTTAATAAATGTAATACAGGGGTCGGCGGGGTTAGGGGCAGCAGATTAGGGGTACATAAGTATAACGTAGGTGGCGGTCGGCAGATTAGGGGTTAAAAATTTAAATCGAGTGGCGGCGATGTGGGGGGAGCTCGGTTTAGGGGTACATAGGTAGTTTATGGGTGTTAGTGTACTTTAGGGTACAGTAGTTAAGAGTTTATGAACCGGCGTTAGCCCAGAAAGCTCTTAACTCCTGCTATTTTCAGGCGGCTAGAATTTTGTCGTTAGAGCTCTAACGCTCACTTCAGAAACGACTCTAAATACCAGCGTTAGAAAGATCCCATTGAAAAGATAGGATACGCAAATGGCATAGGGGGATCTGCGGTATGGAAAAGTCGCGGCTGAAAAGTGAGCGTTAGACCCTTTAATCACTGACTCCAAATACCAGCGGGCGCCCAAAACCAGCGTTAGGAGCCTCTAACGCTGGTTTTGACGGCTACCGCCGAACTCCAAATCTAGGCCTAACGCAGCATTTGTTTGAACTCTCGATACCAGAGTTAAATTTATGGTGCGGCCAGAAAAAAGCCCGCGGAGCGTTAACAGCCCTTTTACCGCCAAACTCCAAATCTAGGCCTAAGAGAATGTCAGAATCTAAACCAGTGTATTTTCTCTGGTATAAGCTGTTTTGTATATTTATTCTTGTTTTATATTTAGCAAATAAGCTGGACAGATATGTCAAGAAGGGTCCTTTTTAGGAATAGCATAATTTGCCTTTATGAGCATGGGCCTACATATGATGCTATTGGTTGCCACTGTTGTATACGCAAAAGTATAATTACTATATAAACGTGTTTTACCCCTGAAGCATATCTGTAAAATAAAGCCAATATTATCCTACTGAAATGAATGACAATTTTATATTTTGTAATGCAGAAAAAGATAAAAGTGATCTCATGGATTCGAAGAGATCAGATGATGTTCGAGGAAGAAGAATTAATAATACACACTCCCAGGCACGCAGTCAACATCCACCAAATCAGTCTAGCAGTTCTAGGGGTATGCTGTCCCAACGCCATAAAAGTCCCAGGAGATATGGGAGTCAGAATATGATTGGAGTTTTACAAAATGAAACAAAAGGTAAAGTTTTTTTTTTAAAAAGAATATATATTTTATACAGTATTTTGATTTTTACTTTATATATAAATATATATATATATATATATATATATATATATATATATATATATATATATTAGGGCTGGGCGATGTGTGTGTGTGGGGGGGGAATTGCGATTTTTTTGTTGGAAAAAACCTGTGATTGCGATTTAATCACGATTTTCTTAAAAATTACTATAACACCATAATTGCTCATTAAAACGTTTATTTAACACTACAGAATCTTAATGTACATGTTTCTCAATGTCCAATACACTCTTGGAGCATAAAAATACAAACCACAAAATAGTTAAAATAAAATTAGCTGCCTGTGCTGTGGTTACATAGCAGCACTAGCAAGCAACTAGCCAGTTCTTAGGTCTTCTGACACACCATTGTCATGTTTTCTTCGACAGTCATTCTAACTGTGGTATGATTAACATATGAAACAGTGTATGCATGGAGAAACCTGAAAAGTGCTGAATTTACAGCAATATGATTTGTGTACAAGACAGTATACAGTAAAGGTAGTACAATGTGCAGACAGCACACAGCTAAATGAATACATAGCAAATGCAGCAGAGTAACTGTCCACAGTGTCCAGGAAAACATGAGGGATGTGGCACTGACAAGGTCAATCCTGACATCCTGCACTGCCTGTCATTACATCACACAGCTATTCTGTAATACATAACAGAAAACTAATATAGTTAGAGTACATAATACAAACAAGTGAACTCAAGTCACACAAAGCTAATTGAAATGAAATTAGCTGGCCATTGGCCAGTTCTTACCACTTTGTCCATGTCCATATTTTCTTGGGCAGTCATTTTAGCTGTGGTAAGAGTAACAAATGAAGCAGTGTATGCATGGAGAAACCTGAAAATGGCTGACTTGATTTTTGACTGACTGATTGATTTGATTAATTTTTGACTGATTTGATTGATTGATTTGACTGACTGATGATTTGTGTTTCTAAGTATAGTAATTTAGGTAGTACAATGCACACTGCTTCATGTGTTAGTCATTTAGCTGAGTTACTATCCTCCAGGAAAACATGAAGTATGTAGCACTGACAAGATCAATCCTGACATAATACAAACAAGTGAACTCAAGACACACAAAGCTAATAGAAAACAATGAAATTAGTTGGCCAGTTCTTACCACATTGTCCATGTCCATGTTTTCTAATGGGCAGTCAGTCTAGTTGTGGTATGAGTAACAAATGAAGCAGTGTATGCATGGAGAAACCTGAAAACTGCTGACTTGATTTTTGACTGACTGATTTGATTGATTGATTTTTGACTGATTTGATTGATTGATTGATTGATTTGACTGACTGATGATTTGTGTTTCTAAGTGTAGTAATAGAGGTAGTCAATGCACACTGCTTCATGTGTTAGTCATTTACCTGAGTGACTATCCAGGAAAACATTAGGGATGTGGCATTGACAAGGTAAATCCTGCAACCTGTTTTTAACATCCATGAATCAACTAATAGCAACAGCACTGCAGCATAGTACAGTAAGATTACATTTTTCAAATTTTAAAGAGAGAATACAATACAAAACATTGGAAGTTGGAACCTGCCCTGGTTATGGCATTTATGGCACAGTTTCTTCTTCTACATTCATCTATTACTTTGCATGGGTGACTGCTGATTTCTTGACTTGGATTCTGCATGACTTGCTGCTCAGACACAATGGCCATATCACCCTGGCCTTAATGCTTGTAATTTTATCCGCATTTATGTAGGTTGTCTTGAATCGTGGATCAAGGAATGATGCCATATCTAGCAAATCTTGAGTATCTTCATCTTCATAATTTCTATTCATATATTCAAGAATTTTGGATTTCAGTGTCTTGGTAAGGTCAGAATCATCTTCCTCCCGAGCCAGTATGTTTGTGTTTAATAGATGCAAAACTGGTTTCACATATGATACACTGACTTAGTTTTCTCCAGAAGTAATTGCAAGATGGCAGTTGGTATCTCTTGTCGATTGTGTGTATCATTCTTTTGAAGCCTTCTTTACTAACCGTGTATGCAGGCACCATGTCTTTGCATATATATATGCAATAGCGTTGATTATTTCTCTATGCCTTTTAGAGGTCTTCGCATATGGTGATGTCACTTTGTTTGCAAATGCCTTTATGATTGATTGTTGCTGCTCAACTTTAGCTTCACAGCTTGTTTGTGTTGTCTTTTCTCTATCAGTTTTTTTTTTGCTATTCATAGCTCAAAGATTTCTTTATGCCACTGTTTAAGGTGCTGGAACAGGTTTGATGTGTTACTTTGTTCCACAAGTCTTGCAGATTACTTGATTCTTTTTCACATCATCTTTTCTGAATCCAAAATATTCCCAAACAACTGATGTTGAATTTTTCTTTGGCACCAACAATTCATTAGCAACATCAACATCATCATCGTTATTGTTGGACACGGACAGCTCTTCAGGACTCATCTTGAATCTTATGTACACCACGCCACACAAAATACCAGCTGGCACAAAAAATGAGATTTAAACTAATGGAGTCTATCGCACATACTGCAAGCTGCCACAGAAAATGAGGAGATTATACTATCGAACACACTGCCAGTTTCAGTAGGGTGGCAACCTTGGCACAATGATAGACAAGAGACCACAGGCTTGTACTTGAATAGAAAGACAGACAACAATTGAATGGCCTTGATTGATGATGCAGTTAGCTGTTATCTTAGCTCTGATGATGCTAGTATAGCATCTTCAAATTGCAGAGATGACGCAGTGGAAGCAATCTTAAAAAGCTTCCTAAAGATTTTTGAATCCCAATTTTTTTTTATCAATAATAAGGAGGATGATCTTCTTCTGCAGCAATTAAGACAAGATACCACAGGCTTGCACTTGAATATAAAGAAGACAACAATGGGCTTGATGATGCAGTCACCTTGATTGAAGAGAACATAGGCTTGCTGCACTTGAATATAAAGAAGACAACCATGGGCTTGATGATGCAGTCACCTTGATTGAGAAGAGACAAGAGACCACAGGCTTACACTTGAAATTAATTGAATATAAAGAAGACAACAATGTGCTTGATGAAGCAGTCACCTAGATTGAAGTTAGGACACAGGCTTGCTGCACTTGAATATAAAGATGACAACAACGGGCTTGTTGATGCAATTACCTTGATTGAGAACAGACAAGAGAGTCGACCACAGGCTTACACTTGAAATTAATTGAATATAAAGAAGACAACAATGTGCTTGATAAAGTGGTCACCTTGATTGGAGAGAGAACACAGGCTTGCTGCACTTAAATATAAAGAAGACAACAATGGGCTTGATGATGCAGTCACCTTGATTGAGAAGAGACAAGAGACCACAGGCTTACACTTGAAATTAATTGAATATAAGAAGACAACAATGTGCTTGATAAAGCGGTCACCTTGATTGAAGAGAGAAAACAGGCTTGTTGCGCTTGAATATAAAGAAGACAACTATGGGCTTGATGATACAATCCCCTTGATTGAAGAGAGAACACAGCCTTGCTGCACTTGAATATAAAGAAGACAACAATGGGCTTGATGAAGCAGTCACCTTGATTGAAGAGAACACACTCAGGCTTGCTGCACTTGAATATAAAGAAGACAACAATGGGCTTGATGAAGCAGTCACCTTGATTGAAGAGAACACACTCAGGCTTGCTGCACTTGAATATAAAGAAAACAACAATGGGCTTGATGAAGCAGTCACCTTGATTGAAGAGAACACACTCAGGCTTGCTGCACTTGAATATAAAGAAGACCACAATGGGCTTGATGAAGCAGTCACCTTGATTGAAGAGAACACAGGCTTGTTGCACTTGAATATAAAGAAGACAACAATGTGCTTGATGATGTAGTGACATCACCTGGATTGAGAGACAAGAGACCACAGGCTTGCACTTGAATATAAATAAAACAACAATTGGCTTAATGATGATGCAGTCACCTTGATTGCGAAGAGACAAGAGACCACAAGCTTACACTTGAAATTAAGAAGACAACAATGTGCTTGATAAAGCGGTCACCTTGATTGAAGAGAGAAAACAGGCTTGTTGCGCTTGAATATAAAGAAGACAACTATGGGCTTGATGATACAATCACCTTGATTGAAGAGAGAACACAGCCTTGCTGCACTTGAATATAAAGAAGACAACAATGGGCTTGATGAAGCAGTCACCTTGATTGAAGAGAACACACTCAGGCTTTCTGCACTTGAATATAAAGAAGACAACAATGGGCTTGATGAAGCAGTCACCTTGATTGAAGAGAACACACTCAGGCTTGCTGCACTTGAATATAAATAAAACAACAATGGGCTTGATGAAGCAGTCACCTTGATTGAAGAGAACACACTCAGGCTTGCTGCACTTGAATATAAAGAAGACAACAATGGGCTTGATGAAGCAGTCACCTTGATTGAAGAGAACACAGGCTTGTTGCACTTGAATATAAAGAAGACAACAATGTGCTTGATGATGTAGTGACATCACCTGGATTGAGAGACAAGAGACCACAGGCTTGCACTTGAATATAAATAAAACAACAGCTGGCTTAATGATGATGCAGTCACCTTGATTGCGAAGAGACAAGAGACCACAAGCTTACACTTGAAATTAATTGAATATAAAGAAGACAACAATGGGCTTGCTCATCATCATGTTTATTTGAGACTTAGGCAACACTGGCTTTCACTGGAGGAGACTGACCTTGTAGAAAACACTGGCTTAGTTTAGATGACTAACCTTGCTGTTGTAGAAGACACTGGCTTTTGATGACTGACTTTGCTGTTCTAGAAGACACTGGCTTTGGATGACTGGCCTTGCAGTTGTAGAAGAAACTGGCTGAATGGCTGACCTAGCTGTTGTAGAAGACACAGGCTTGCAGAGAGGCTTGCAGTGCACTTGCAGGATGACTTTGCTGTTGTAGAAGACGAAACAGGCTGCAGGATGTGGATGACCTTGCTGTTGTAGAAGAAGAAACAGGCTGCAGGATGTGGATGACCTTGCTGTTGTAGAAGAAGAAACAGGCTGCAGGATGTGGATGACCTTGCTGTTGTAGAAGAAGAAACAGGCTGCAGGATGTGGATGACCTTGCTGTTGTAGAAGAAGAAACAGGCTGCAATCTGGAACAAGAGCTGTTGACTGACTTTGGTGAACTTGATACTAGTAGAACACAACACAAAGGCAGTCTTTGCTGTTGGTTGAACAATGAACATAAAAGATTTTTTGAATAAGGTGGTGGGAGGGAGGAAAAAATAGACTAGAATAGGGGTGGTCAGGGGAGACACGTTCTACTTTTTGGAAAGACAACAAACAGTCACAGAAACAGTAATGGACTGGGAGAGACATCAAGTAAAAAAAACAGTTTTTCTTCATTTAATTAATTAATTTATTTTGTGTTCTGAAATCTGAATCAATCTGAATCAATCATGAGCAATAGAGCATGCAATTTTAAACAACATTCACAATTGAATTGACTTATATTAGCTTAGCTATTTTCTTATTTCTTAAACACTATTGGTTAGGCAAAATTCATTCAGGGCTGCTATTTTGTGGAAGCACAATGCACATGGACAGGCTAATAGGGCATTGCACACCTCACCAAAATGCATTAATGATGTTTTAATGTTGCAGCACTAGCCTAGCAGCAATGATAAAGAAAACAAACTGACTTGCATTGCAGCTTACAATAAAAAAATATTCCAATTTTTTTTCTTAAAAAAAAATTAAAAAAATGACTTGCATTGCACAGCAGCATCCATCCATAAAAATGACAAAATAAAAATTTTATTAAACAAAAATTACTTTTTTGGGAACATAAATTACAGAATAGATAACTTTTGATTAATTCTAAAAAATTATTTGTGTTATGATTTATGGTACACTACTGGCCTGCAAACTGGTATAATAAGGGAGGGTAATGGTAATGTATTGTAAATTTAAAATTAACAACACTTATAATTAGAGGTAAAATATAATAAAAAAAATAAATGGTTGTGCACTGCACCACTGTGTGATTGATGATCTATCTTCTGGGAATCTACACTCACTCAACTAAATTATATATTAAATAAATATAATTATATAATAATTAAATTTATCATCTATCTAGCAAGTAACTCTACATATTATTCATCCTCTATAATCGATCTACTAGATAGATGATAGAGATGGAGTAGTAGATATTATTTATATATATTTTGTAACATCATGTTGAATATATTATTATTTACAATTCACTTCACAATACATCCTACAAGCAAGCAACCCTTAATGAACATATGTAATAAAATATATTATAAAATGTAATCAAACTCAATGTTATAAGTAATTAAGGCACTTAACGTTTTTGTATAATACTCACTTTATTGTTCACAACTTTGAGCTGTCCCACCGCTTGACCACCCCCACACCACTCCCAGATGAATGCCTGTTGCTCCCACACACTCTGCAATCTCTGTAGAAATGGCAGTTTTGCAGGCATTCTCAGGTCTGCCTACGGCCACACACTGGTTCGCCTCTCATCCTCCCTCTTCTGCTTCAGTTTTCATGCTGAACAGAGTATATATATATATATATATATATATATATATATATATATATTTTTTTTTTTTTATTAAAATGATCTTTTTTATGTGTTTTGTTATTTTAAGATAAATTTGTTTATTTACATTCAGTTTTTTGGTCTTTTTTTTCACTTAAATATGTGCGTTAATCATCTTCTTTCATTTTTGGTTATTTATCATTTATTCTCTGTAAAGTACAGATGTTATTATATAGTTTTTGTCTATCCAATAAGATGGTTATTACTTTTTTATTGGAGATGTAGTATATGTATAGCAGCCCGTATTACTTCTGCTGAAACTATTCCCTTGGTGATCTCTAAAAGCAGTTGTACAATTGCTTTCATTCTGTCATACAACCACTCTAAGTACAAGTACATATTCCTAAATTCAAAATTTCTAAATCCAAATCTATAATCAGGGCCGGCGTTTTGTAATAGACAGTAAAGGCAGCCGCCTTAGGGTGCACCAGCAGGGGGCGCTGAGAGCGGTGCCGACAGTCTGCTGCCTATGATGGTAAAAAAAAAGCATTTTTATTTTTTTTAAATTCCTGAGCTGATCTGAGACGGGAGACCAAGACCTGAGTGAGTGATGACCTGCTGAGCTGTGTGCCGCACTGCTGCCCCCCTTGACTATCCCTCCCGGCTCCCACCACAGTGTGCTGGCCCGACCGCCTGGCATATTGCTAATGCTTATACTATCATTATGGATATTTTATGGGCCGGTCCGATGCCTCGCGTGCATGTTATGAACGTGTCTGTCATGTCAGATGACTCTCAGTCAGTGCTCAGTGGAGGACTGGTGACGAGGCGCGCGGAGGCGGAGCTCACTTCACTTACCTCACGTCACTCACTCTGAGAGAAAGCAGCCCGGATACATACAGTCACGGCCGCCTTACGTCTCCACCGCGTGACAGGCTCACGAGTCACACACTGTCTGACTCCTCCATCTGAGCCACATGAGGTGAGTGAGCCCACAGTCTCAGACGACCAGTCCAGGTACAGTGTCAACCGTCACCTCACCGTCGACGAGGAGTGATGACTAGCGCAGCTGCGCAGGTAATCATTCCCAAAATCCAGACTTTTTCATTAGTTTTACATTTAAAATGCAAATGGTAGTCTAAAATACCTGGTTACAGTTCTGTACTATCTTTCTGATGGTACTATGTATACAAAAAGTATTAAAAATGATATAAAACTACCTTTAGGTTGCATGTATAAGCTGTGTCATGACGTGCTTATTGCTTAAATTAAATAAGATACTGTTGTTTACATTCGGTCCCATTTTTACAGATTCAAATTTACAAATATTCCAGAATCCAAACTATTCTAAAAGCCAAACCTTTTCCGGTCCCAACCAGTTTAGATAAAGGGTTTTGGATCTGTATGTGAAACTAAATGCAGAGTGTGAAAAATAAATTATTTTTTCTTTGTCTTATGAAATATAAGCCAAACCACTTCTCATGCAATCCCCAAATTCAAATAAACCTTACTGTGACCTTCCCTTAGCCAATTAATGTAATGTTAACTGTATTTTTGTGTCACTAAGAGAATGTCAAAAGCTAAACCAGTATTTGCTCTGGTATAAGCTGTTTTGTATATTTTTTTTTATTTAAGGAATAAGCTGGACAAATATGCTAAGAAGGTTCCTTTTTAGGAATAGTATAATTTATCTTTATGAGCATGGGTCTACATATGATGCTATTGGTTGCCACCGTTGTATACTCAAAAGTATAATTATTATAGAAGCGTGTTTTACCCCTGAAGCATATCGGTTAAATAAGGCCAATATCATCCTACTAAAACAAAAAAACATTTTATATTTTGTAATGCAGAAAAAGATAAAAGTGATCTCATGGATTTGAGGCGATCAGATGATGTTCGAGGAAGGAGAATTAATGACACACATTCCCAGGCACGCAGTCAACATCCACGGGATCAGCCTAGCAGTTCTAGGGGAATGCTGTCCCAACGCCATAAAAGTCCGAGGAGATATGGGAGTCAGAATCTGACTGGTGTTTTCCAAAATGAACCAAAAGGTAAAGTTTTTTTACAGTATATATATTTTATACAGTTTTAGATTTTTACTTATTATATGTATTTTGAACAAATTATCTTTTTTTTATGTGTTTTGCTATTTTAAAATATATTTTTTTTTAATTTCATCCAGTGTTTTGGTATTTTTTTTTCACTTTAATATGTGCGATAATCATCTGCTATCAACTTTATTTATAATTTATTCTCTATAAAGTACAAATTTTATTAAATATCCTTTGTTTATACAAAAGGATAGTTATTGTTAAATAAAAAAGTGTATTGTGCGAGATATTTTTCTAATGACACAGTGTAATGCTTGTGGGATACTCCTCTATCAGACCAAACTCAGCCAGTAGTCATATTATCCCGGCGTCGAGCCGGAATGATAGGGAATATCCCAGAGCAGAGAAAGTCAGTGAGATGAGGAAGGCGGTACTTCCCACAGGCAGCACAGTCCCCAGCGGCAACAGCAGATCAATCCAAGGATGAACCACTAGAATGGTCAGTCAGGCAGGCAGAGTCTGGCAACAGCAAAGCAGTCCAAGGATAAACAACTAGAATGGTCAGACAGGGTTTGGCAACAGTAAAGCAGTCCAAGGGCACACCACTAGAATGGTCAGGCAGGCAGGGTTTGGCAACAGTAAAGCAGTCCAACAGTTTAAGGGTTAAGGCAGGTAGATTAGTCAGACAGGCAGGTTCAGCAACAGTAATCAATCCAGCAGTTGAAGGGTTAAAGAGACACTGAACCCAAATTTTTTCTTTTGTGATTCAGATAGAGCATGCAATATTAAGCAACTTTTAATTTACTCCTATTATCAAATTTCCTTCATTCTCTTGGTATGTTTATTTGAAAAGCAAGAATGTAAGATTAGATGCCGGCCCATTTTTGGTGAACAACCTGGATTGTCCTTGCTGATTGGACAGCACCAATAAACAAGTGCTGTCCATGGGTCTGAACCAAAAATTAGCTTTCTCCTTAGCTTAGATGCCTTAAGAAAAAATGATAATAGAAGTAAATTAGAAAGTTGCTTAAAATTGCATACTCTATCTGAACCGTGAAAGAAAAAATTTGGGTTCAGAATCCCTTTAAGCCAGGAAGAGTAGTCAGGCAGGCAGGTTCAGCAACAGTAATCAATCCAGCAGTTTAAGGGTTAAGGCAGGTAGAGTAGTCAGGCAGGCAGGTTCAGTAACGGTATATAGGCAAAATAGAAAGAACGCTCTGTCACACTCAGGAGCACACAAAGTAACACCTATACTTGGGCAGTGATAGATCGTTAGCAGCACATTTAAATAGGCACAGGATTCACGCCTCTGAGTTGGGACCAGCATCAGGAGCGTGCGGCGATGACGTCAGCGCCGCATGCATCCGGAGCCGACACTGCCCCTGGCAACGAGCAGGGAAGGAGACGCCGTGCCCCCAGCAACGGCTAGAGTGGCGCGACAGACAGTGAGTCCATGGATCATCAATAATTACTGTTGGGTATTACTGGCCAGCAGGAGGCGGCAAGAGCACCACAGCAGAGCTGTTAAGTATCACTTCCCTTCCAACAAACCCCAGTCATTCTCTTTACCTCTAGTGCAAAGAGGAGGTGAAGTAATTAGGTGTCCTGATTAGGATTCTTCTATCAAGATTTTTTTATTTTGAAGACAGGGCAGGATTGCTCTGATCTTCCATGTATGTATTGGGTACTTATTGGGTAAAGCGCGGCTAATCACCCGTAAGGGTCTCAAGGTGCTTCTCATTTTATTGACCTTGCCGAGGATCGAACCTGCAACCCTCGGGTTGCTACAGAGCTCAGCCACAGTGCATTAGCATGCTGAGCTATCTGTCCGGCTCTATCTATTAGTGTTCCATCACTAATTGGGTATAGTTAGTCTCTTCAGCAGGGCTGTGGTAGTTTTAAAGCAGTTAGGAACTTGTAAAGTGTGCTTTTGCTGTGTTTTCCTGACATGTTGCTGCCCTGGTATAGAAAGCCTGAGTAAATTTACTTTGCCTTTCTTTTTACGCAGGTCTCTGTGAGGAGCGGCATCGCCTCATACTTTTTGAGTCGTTTGACTGCCGGACGACTAGAATGCAGGTAAGTGCCTTTTGTTCTTCTTGGGCTAGAAGGCTGGCACTGAAGCGGTTAAGACCCTCTGCTTTTAAATGGGACATTTCCTTTTGGAATGATTATGACAGTGGCAGGCACATTATGCATGAGACATGGAGACTGTTATCCTCCTTCACAAAGAGGAAGGAGTTAACTACCTGTAGGGCTAAATTCTAATAATTTGGGACCATTGCTTCCATTATTGTAAAGTAGGCAACCCTTTTTAGTTCCCTAGTTCATCCTGGTTAATGATACAGGGACTGTTCAGTGAGTGTAATTGGCGCCTTTTCTAAACATCATGATGTATATGCAGTGAATTTCCAGCTCCACTGTTAATACAGCTGTGCGAGGGTGTCAGGGTTTTGTTTATTGTTTTGATTTTGTCATGCTTCCTACAAAATGCTTCATTTTAGAGGAAGATAGTCGACGGAATTAAGTTATTTCTGTGCTGACTTTTGGCCACGCCTTCTTCTTTGCTTTTTAGATATGGTTGAGCGCTTGTTTTCTACTCTGCCCCACTCTTCGGCTTGAGAACGGAACGCAGTTAAAGTTCTGTCTTCTTCTTAATTCAAGGAGACAATGTTTGGTGTGTGTGAGGGATTACTCTTAAGATTATCCCATGTTTTTAGCACTCTCTGTTTTTTCATCTGTCAAACTGAGGGTTACAAGGATTACGTTTGGTTCTCAAGTGAAAGCACTGTGTAAATAAACGTTCCAATACACATACATTCCCTAAGTTTCAGTGTAATTTTTATGTAAGAGAACAAGCACGTTATTCAGACCTTTTCCTGCATCATGTCCTACATGTCCATCCGTGCATTATGGGTTTCTGTATCTGTATGTACAATGGTTTTCTTTTACAAGATATAACGAGTCCACAGATTTCATCCTTACTTGTGGGATTTATCCTCCTGCTAACAGGAAGTGGCAAAGTGCACCACAGCAGAGCTGTATATATAGCTCCTCCCTTCCCTCCACCCCCAGTCATTCTCTTTGCCTGTGTTAGTAAAAGGAAGAGGTAAAGTGAGGTGTTAGTTTAGATTCTTCAATCAAGAAGTTTTTTTATTTTAAAATGGTGCCAGTGAGTACTATTTTTTCTCAGTGAGAAATCGTCAGTCTATTACTTCCCAAAAAGAGTGGAGACATCTTATTTTCTGCCCTGATGTTGATGATCTTAGCAAACATTATCTAAGATCCCTCAATGCTACAAACAGCATTGAGGTATGTTCAGTCTTTTGTTTCTGGGGAGACTTGATACATCAGAACAGGCTGACATTTTTCCCTATATGGGGAGGGGTAAGCAATATGCACTATCTGTAAGGAAATGGTGTACCTGAAATCCCTTTATACTGATTGCCAAAGTATGTAAATATATCTTTGAGGCTTATTCGAGGGCTGGACACTGGGAGCTGCGGTTTTGCTTAAGGGCTGTTAATTTTATCACTGGCCTGAGGGAGTACAGTGTTACAATGTTTCAGAGTATATCAGAGGGCACATGGCTAAATTTTTTCAGTGGATCGACATGTTTGTTTTACTTGCGACCCATGCGGGTCTTAGTCAGAGTAGAGTTACACCCACTGTGGGCGGGGCCTATTTTCGTGCGTTCAGGACACACAGTATCATCCGGATCGCAAAGAAGCAGAATCTGGGGCTCCGGTGGGGCCTAAGTTGTCTCAGCCTTCGAAGGGTCTTTAAAGCTTATCAGACAACAGCAGTGTATTCTGTGGGCAGGTAGGCGCCACAGCAGAGCTGTGGCGTGGTGCAGGGGCCTAATTAAAGTTAATAAATAAATAACTGTTAAAATCGATATTATATTGTTCCTTACATATCTCAGCAAGTGGATGCAATACGGATAGAGTGTTTTGGGCACAGTAAACTAATTTTTATTACCACAAACACGTTTATTGCAGATATCAGAAAAATAGTTGTGCTTTTAAAATTTAAAGGTGCAGTACAGTTTTTTTTGTATTAACATTTTTTTGCCTACAATTTGAGTTCAGAGCTCAATATTTTAAGCAAAGAACAACTATTGTTAATATTGATAGTCTGTTTAACATGTCTGACACTGAGGAGGAAACTCCTTGTTCTATGTGTTTAGATGCCACTGTGGAACCCCCTCTGACTTTTTGTCCCTCATGTACTGAGAGGGCCTTACAATGTAAAGCACAGATTTTATGTAAATAAAGTGTATCTAAGGATGATTCTCAGTCTGAGGAGAATCAGGGTATACCGCCAACTTCTCCTCAAGTGTCACAACCTTTAACGCCCACCCAAGCGACGCCTGGTTCTTCAAAATTCATTTACTCTGCAGGATATGGCTGCAGTTATGTCAACTACCCTTACAGAGGTATTATCTAAGTTGCCAGTGTTACAGGGCAAACGCAGTAGGACAGAAGTTAATGTGAATACTGAGTCCTCTGATGCTTTGTTAGCTATTTCCGATGTACCCTCACAGGGATCTAAATTGGGGTCAGGGAACTTCTGTCTGAGGGGGAACTTTTCGATGCGGGAAGTGCGTTACCTCAGAAGGACTCGGACGACATGTCCTTTAGATTTAAGCTTGAACACCTCCGCCTGTTACTTCGGGAGGTTTTAGCGACTCTGGATGACTGTGACTCTATTGTGTTACCACCAGAGAAATGATGTAAAATGGATAAAAACTTAGAGGTACCTGCTTACACTGATGTTTTTCCGGTTCCTAAGAGAATCGCGGAGATAATTAAGAGGGAATGGGACAGACCGGGTATCCTGTTCTCACCCTCTCCTAATTTCAAGAAAATGTATCCCATATCTGACACTGTTCGGGACTCCCTAAGGTGGAAGAAGCTATATCTACCCTGGCTAAGCGTACAACTATTCCTATTGAGGACAGTTGTGCTTTTAAATACCCTATGGATAAGAAATTGGAGGGTCTTCTAAAGAAATTGTTTATTCATCAGGGTTTCCTTTTACAACCAACGGCCTGCATTGTACCAGTTACCACTGCGGCGGCCTTCTGGTTTGATGCTTTAGAAGAGTCTCTTAAGACTGAGACTCCTTTAGAGGATATTTTAGACAGAATTAAGGCTCTGAAGCTGGCTAATTCTTTTATTACAGATGCCACCTTTCAGATTGCTAGTTGGCAGCTAAGAATGCCGGATTTGCTATTTTAGCGCGTAGAGCGTTATGGTTAAAATCTTGGTCTGCTGATGTGTCATCTAAGTCAAAGCTTTTGGCTATTCCTTTCAAAGGAAAACCCTATTCGGGTCTGACTTGAAAGAGATCATTTCTGACATTACAGGAGGTAAGGGTCATCTCCTACCTCAGGATAGAACTGCTAAACTGAGGGGTAAACAAAATAATTTTCGTTCCTTTCGGAACTTTAAAGGAGTCCCCTCTTCTTCCTCTTCTTCCGCCAAGCAGGAAGGGAATTTTGCTTAGGCCAAGTCCGTCTGGAGACCCAACCAGGCTTGGAATAAGGGTAAACAACCCAAGAAGCCCGCTGCTGCTACCAAAACAGCATGAAGCGGCGGCCCCCGATCCAGGACCGGATCTAGTAGGGGGCAGACTTTCTCTCTTTGCCCAGGCTTTGGTAAGAGATGTTCAGGATCCTTGGACACTGGAAATCGTGTCCCAAGGGTATCAGCTGGAATTCAAAAGTTCTCTCCCAAGGGGGAGGTTTCTTCTTTCATGATTGTCTGCAGACCAGACAAAAAGAGAGGCGTTCTTACGTTGTGTAAAAGACCTCTCTACTATGGGAGTAATTTGTCCCATTCCAAGACTGGAACAGGGACAGGGGTTTTAGTCAAATCTTTTCGTGGTCCCCAAAAAGGAGGGCACGTTTCGACCTATTCTAGATCTAAAGAGTCTAAATAAGTTTCTCAGAGTCCCATCCTTCAAAATGGAGACTATTCGAACAATTCTGCCATTGATCCAGGAGGGTCAATATATGACTACAGTGGACTTGAAGGATGCATAACTTCATATTCCTATCCACAAGGGTCATCATCAGTTCCTAAGGTTTGCCTTCCTGGACAAACATTTTCAGTTCATGGCTCTTCCCTTCGGGTTGGCCACAGCACCCAGGATCTTCACAAAGGTTTTAGGGTCCCTTCTGGCGGTTCTCAGGCCGCGGGGTATTGCAGTGGCGCCTTATCTGGACGATATTCTGATCCAGGCGTCGTCTTACCATCTGACGAATTCTCATACAGACATGGTCCTGTCCTTTCTGAGGACTCACGGGTGGAAGGTGAATCTAGAAAAGAGTTCATTAATTCCACAGACCAAGGTTCCCTTCCTGGGATCTTTAATAGATTCCCTATCCATGAAATGTTTTTTGACAGAGGTCAGAAAGTTAAGGATTCTGAATACATGCTGAGCCCTTCAGTCCAATCCTCGGCCATCAGTGGCCCAGTGCATGGATGTAATTGGATTGATGGTGGCGGCAATGGACATCATTCTGTTTGCTCGTTTTCATCTCAGACAACTACAGCTGAGCATGCTCAGACAGTGGAATGGAGATTATGCAAATTTGTCTCCTCAGATAGATCTGGATCAGGAGACAAGAGACTCTCTTCTTTGGTGTTGTCTCAGGATCATCTGTCCCAAGGGACTTGCTTCCGCAGACCCTCATGGGTGATAGTGACGACAGACGCCAGCCTTCTAGGTTGGGTGCAGTCTGGAATTCCCTGAAGGCTCAGGGTGTGTGGACTCAGTCGGAGTCACTTCTTACAATCAGTATTCTGGAATTGAGAGCAATATTCAATGCGCTTCTTGCGTGGCCTCAGTTGGCTTCGTCCAAATTCATTCGCTTTCAGTCAGACAACATCACGACTTTGGCTTACATCAATCATCAGGGAGGAACAAGGAGTTCCTTAGCGATGACAGAAGTATCCAAGATAATTTGATGGGCGGAGGCTCACTCTTATTATCTGTCGGCAATCTACATCCCAGGAGTGGACAACTGGGAAGCGGACTTTTTAAGCAGACAGACATTTCATCCGGGGGAGTGGGAACTCCATCCGGAGGTCTTTGCCACTCTGGTTCTCAGATGGGGCAGACCGGAGTTAGATTTGATGGCGTCTCATCAGAATGCCAAGCTTCCAAGATACGGATCCAGGTCCAGGGATCCTCAGGCCGAACTAATAGATGCCTTGGCAGTGCCTTGGTCGTTCAACCTAGCTTATGTGTTTCCACCGTTTGCTCTCCTTCCCCGGGTGATTGCTCGGATCAAACAGGAGAGGGCTTCAGTAATTCTAATCGTGCCTGCGTGACCTTGCAGGACTTGGTATGCCGATCTAGTGGACATGTCCTCTCTGCCGCAGTGGAAGCTTCCATTGAGGCAGGATCTTCTCATTCAGGGTCCCTTCCAACACCCAAATCTAGTTTCTCTGCAGCTGACTGCTTGGAGATTGAACGCTTGATTTTATCTAAGCGAGGGTTCTCTGATTCGGTCATTGATACTTTGATTCAGGCACGTAAGCCTGTTACTAGAAAGATTTACCATAAGATATAGCGTAAATATCTTTATTGGTGCAAATCCAAGAGCTACTCATGGAGTAGAGTTAGGATTCCCAGGATTCTGTCTTTTCTCCAAGAAGGATTGGAGAAAGGGTTATCAGCAAGTTCCTTAAGGGGACAAATCTCTGCTTTGTCAATTTTACTACAAAAACGTTTGGCAGATGTTCCAGACGTTCAGTCTTTTTGTCAGGCTCTGACCAGAATCAAGCATGTGTTTAGACCAATTACTCCACCCTGGAGTTTGAATTTAGTTCTTAATATTCTTCAAGGGATTCTGTTTGAACCCATGCATTCCATAGATATTAAGACGTTATCTTGGAAAGTTTTGTTTTTGGTTGCTATTTCTTCTGCTCGTAGAGTTTCTGAGCTTTCAGCGTTGCAATGTGACTCGCCTTATCTTATCTTCCATTCTGATAAGGTGGTTTTACGTACTAAACCTGGGTTCCTTTCTAAGGTTGTTTTAAATAAGAATATTAATCAGGAAATTGTTGTTCCTTCCTTATGTCCTAATCCTTCTTCTAAGAAGGAGCGTCTATTGCATAACTTGGACGTGGTCCGTGCCCTGAAGTTTTACTTGCAGGCGACCAAGGAATTTCGTCAATCATCTTCATTATTTGTTGTTTTTTCTGGAAAGCGTAGGGGCCAGAAAGCTACGGCTACCTCTCTTTCTTTTTGGCTGAAGAGTATCATCCGTCTGGCATATGAGACTGCTGGACAGCAGCCTCCTGAAAGAATTACGGCTCATTCTACTAGGGCTGTGGCTTCCTCATGGGCATTTAAAAACGATGCTTCTGTTGAACAGATTTGCAAGGCTGCAACTTGGACGTCTCTTCACACTTTTTCTAAATTTTACAAATTTTATACTTTTGCTTCTTCTGAGGCTGATTTTGGGAGAAAGGTTCTTCAAGCAGTGGTGCCTTGAGGATGAAATCCGTAGACTCGTCATATCTTGTAAAAGAAAAGGAAATTTTTGCTTACCTGATAAATTTGTTTCTTTTACGATATGACGAGTCCACGGCCCACCCTGTCATTTCTAATACAGGTATTTATTTTTCGTTAACCTCAGTCACCTCTGCACCTTTGGCTTTTCCTTTCTCTTCCTAACTTCGGTCGAATGACTGGAGGTGAAGGGAAGGGAGGAGCTATATATACAGCTCTGTTGTGGTGCTCTTTGCCACTTCCTGTTAGCAGGAGGATAAATCCCACAAGTAAGGATGAAATCCGTGGATTTTTCATATCGTAAAAGAAACAAATTTATCAGGTAAGCATAAATTTCCTTTTTGTACAAATTTAATTTGTTTATGTGAGATTTCCTTCACTAAGGAAATACTATTTTAATGTCACTGTATAATTTTCCTTGCCAAAGAATGGAACAAAGGTCTGTTCCTAAATACTGTATATTGTTTTTTTAAGTAAATCTCTATAATGCTTAAAGTGACAGTGTCATTTTAAATATTTTAAATACTTTAATTCCCAAAAATAATTTTTAGCCTCATTTCTCCCTGGGAGATGCTGTTTAGGCTCTGCCACAGCTTTCTCCTCAATCGTCCCAAGCCTTTTTGTTTTATGGTGTCACATGCAGTGCCCTGTGGTTCCTCTCAATCTCCTGTAGGAGTTATTTGCTTGCAGAATTGTCTGCCCAGAGGGCTTTTGGCGTCTGTGGCTTTATCTGTCTTTCCAATCTTAAAGGGACATCGCAAGAGGTTATTTATTGAATCAGATAGTAAGGTTTCTGCTCCGCTTGCTGCTATGCTTTTTGTCCTTCTTATAGTTTTATGAGCAGGATAGTCGGTAGCATCCGAGGGTTAAACCTCCGATTTGGACATTGTAATTCCTTCATCTGGTACTGAAGTAGTTCTTTTCAGATTTAAGCCTGAACTCCTTTTTATTTAGGAAGGTTTGGCTACTTGGTAAACTTCCACTCTCCTGTCGTTGTCAATCCTCAAGTTTCTAGGGAATTTTTTATTTACTAGGATTCATTTGTAAAATAGTTCCTGTTCTCGACCGTGTTAGGAGAATTTTCTCAGGTATGGGAGAAGTCAAGGATCCCTTTTCCCCTTCTCCTGTCTGTAATAAGCTGTCTCCTTTAATTTTCATGGTGCTTAAAGTAGTAAGGGCCATTGATATTCTGGTCAAGAGAACTTATTTTAGGATAGATGTTCGTTTAAGAACCTTTTATGGACATGCATCCTTTTTGTGTGATGCCTTGTCTGATTCCATTTTGGTAGACTCCATGAGGAGATCAATGTCAGAAAGGCTGTTAGGCCAATATTTTATTTCTGTTACTGCTTTTCGTTCCTTTGTAACTCAGGAGAAGTCTTCCCCTTTATCTTCCAAGCAGGAGCAGTCCAAGTCCTCTTGGATACCAAGTCAGTCTTGGATAAGGGGGGACGTAATTAATGAAAACCACAGCTAACTCTCATCTAGCATGAAGGTTTGCCCCAGAACCAGGATTGGATCCTGGAGGGGGCAGTCTATCTCAGTTTTTCTCTTGCCTGGATACTAGATTTCCTAGATCCCTAAGGGGCTGTATATTTAGTTTCCAGGAGTAGGTTCTTATTCTCAAGTTTATCTGTAGCCCAGATAAAAAGAGAGGCGTTTTGAATCGGTTATTGAGACCACGTTTCGGGCTCATAAACCTATCGCTAGGAAGATTTACTATAGGATATGGCAGGATCTCAAGGATCTTTTTTTCTTCTTAAAGTGTCAGTAAACCTAAAAATTATGTTATATAATTCTGCACATAGTCCCGAATTATATAACATTATATTAGTGTTATCGTTATAAAACTTAATGTTCCCTTTGAATTTTTTATAAATATGACTGTTTCTCCGACCTGCTCTCTGTGCTCTTCTGAGCAGGTCTGTTTTTATTACACAGCGTCATAACACTAAGTGCAGCTCGCTCCTGCTCTGTCTGACAGCAGGAGCGAGCTGCACTTAGTGTTATGATGCGGTCGGGCCGGGCTGTGACTATACAGTTGGCCCAATGCGCTGTGTAATAAAAACAGACCCGCTCAGAAGAGCACAGAGAGCAAGTCTGAGAAACAGTCATATTTATAAAAAATTCAAAGGGAATATTACGTTTTATAACGATAACACTAATATAATGTTATATAATTCTGCACTATGTGCAGAATTATATAACATTCTTTTTTAGGTTTACTGGCCCTTTAAGGTTGTTTCGGTCAGAGATTTGATTCAGGAGCTTGTTGTTCCTTCTCTCTGTCCTTATCTTTCTTCTCATAAAGAACGTCTGTTGTACAACTTAGATGTTGTGCGGGCCCTTAGATTTTATCTACAGGCTACAAGGTACTTTCGTCAGTCTTCTGTATTGTTTGCTGTTTTTCTGGCATTAAGGCCAGAAGGCTTCTGTCACTTCTCTGATTCCCAACAGTAATTATTGATGATCCATGGACTCCCTGTTTTTTTAGACAGTTTTTTTTTATATAAACCTCAGGCACCTCTGCACCTTGTGGTATTTCCTTTCTCTCCTTTTCCTTCGGTCGAATGACTGGGGTTTGTTGGAAGGGAAGTGATACTTAAAGGGACACTGAACCTATTTTTTTCTGATTCAGATAGAGCATGCAATTTTAATTAACTTTCTAATTTACTCCTATTATCAATTTTTCTTCGTTCTCTTGCTATCTTTATTTAAAAAGCAGGAATGTAAATCTTAGCAGTCAGCCCATTTTATGTTCAGCACCATGGATAGCGCTTGCTTATTGGGGGCTTACATTTACCCACCAATAAGCAAACATAACCCAGGTTCTCAATTAAAAATGGTCCGGCTCCTATGCATCACATTCCTGCTTTTTAAGTAAAGATAGCAAGAGAACGAAGAATAATTGAAAATAGGAGTAAATTAGAAAGTTGCTTAAAATTGTATGTTCTCTATCTGAATCATGAAAGAAAAAAATGTGGGTTCAGTGTCCCATTAACAACTCTGCTGTGGTGCTCTTTGCCTCCTCCTGCTGGCCAGGAGTGATTTTCCCAACAGTAATTATTGATGATCCGTGGACTCACCGTGTCAGGAAAGAAATACATTTATCAGGTAAGCATACATTTTGTTTTTAGCCTTCAAAACTAAAACCAGGCATTTTCCTGTTGTGCTATGTTTAAAAAAAACTTGAACTCTTGCATAAAAAAACCCCAACAAAAAAAATAAAAAATATATATATATATATATATATGTTTTGTCATTACATATATGAATTGATTGCTACATGTTATAATACACAAATATTTTTTTTCTAATGGTCGTGAGTCCACAAAATCCTTATTCTTTCATATGGGAATACATCACCTGGCCACTAGGAGGAGACAAAGAAAAGTTTTAAGGAGAACCAACATGAGCAATGAGACTGTTTTATATCCCCATAAATGATTAGAATCAGTCTGTTACATTGTTGTAGTAAAAAATACCTCTACTTAACCCCTTAGTGACCAGACAATTTTTCAATTTTCTTACCGTTAGGGACCAGGGCTATTTTTACATTTCTGCGGTGTTTGTGTTTAGCAGTAATTTTCCTCTTACTCATTTACTGTACCCACACATATTATATACTGTTTTTCTTAAAATATACAGAAAGAGGTGTATATGTGCGCTAAACAGCTAAGGGGTTATTAAATATCTTTTCAGACGTGAGTATCTCTAATCAATTAGCCCGAATAGTTTACTAATTATAATAATCAAATGGAAACAAAATCAGAGGGTATGTAATATAAAATGTTTATATTTATTGCTATGCAAGATTCTAAAATAATAGTAAGAAGGTTTGTGACTAGTGATGTCGCGAACTTAAAATTTTCCGTTCGCGAACAGCGAACGCGAACTTCCGCAACTGTTCGCGAATGGGCGAACCGGGCAAACTGCCATTGACTTCAATAGGCAGGCGAATTTTAAAACCCACAGGGACTCTTTCTGGCCACAATAGTGATGGAAAAGTTGTTTCAAGGGTACTAACACCTGGACTGTGGCATGCCGGAGGGGGATCCATGGCAAAACTCCCACGTAAAATTACATAGTTGATGCAGAGTCTGGTTTTAATCCATAAAGGGCATAAATCACCTAACATTCCTAAATTGTTTGGAATAACGTGCTTTAAAACATCAGTTATGCTGTTGTATCGATCAGGTAGTGTAAGGGTTACGCCCGCTTCACAGTGACAGACCAAACTCCCCGTTTAACGCACCGCAAACAACCGCAAACAGTCCATTTGCACAACCGCAAACTCCCCATTTGTACAAGGTTGGATACCAAGCTAGCCATGTCCCGTTCCTTGTCCTCACTGATGTCATTGAAGGTCTCTTCCTCCACCCAGCCACGTACAACACCAAGGGTCCCTGAAAGGTGACAACAAGTCCCCTTGGACGCCTGCTGTGTTTGGTCTTCCACCTCCTCAAAGCCACCTTCCTCCTCTGACTCCTCTTCTTCAGACTCCTCTCTCTGCATTGCCTCTCTCTGCATTATTATAAGGTGTGTTAAGTAGTACTATTCATATCAGTTTAATCCCTGTTCCTATCAGGGGACGTGTATATGGCATGGATTTTAGGAACTTGGTGATGAAAAAAGATGCTTGGTCGGTCCTCCTACTTCAAATTTGGGGCACTGCGCGTGCAATCGTGGCCGGACTTTTAGCCGACGAACATTTGGCAGACGGACATTTGGCCGAAACACAAGTGGCTGTCAGATAACAGTCCGGCCACGAGATAGATAGATTTGATAGATAGATAGATAGATACATAGATTAGATAGATAGATCAATAGCTGCAATAGATACATTTGTTAGATACGATAGATAGATAGATAGATTTGATAGATAAATAGATAGATTTGATAGATAGATAATTTCCCAGACAGAGAATTACAAGACATGCGGTCTGGGACCCATGGTAAGGTTCCCAGAGGCAGTTGCGGTGCCAGGGGACGTGTATATGGCATGGATTTTAGGAACCGGGAGATGGAAAAAGATGCTTGGTCGGTCCTACTTCAAATTTGGGGCACTGCGCGTGCAATCTACTGTGTCACCAGATATTTTGCATACGAAGAGAGAAGCGCTCTACCAGGAACGAACAACAGCTTAGTGGCTTGTTCTATGGCGATTTACCACCCGGAAGCAGCCTCTCTTAGACCAGATATGAGTGGTGTGTTAAGTAGTACTATTCTTATCAGTTTAATCCCTGTTACGTCCCCTATCAGGGGACGTGTATATGGCATGGATTTTAGGAACCGGGAGATGGAAAAAGATGCTTGGTCGGTCCTCCTACTTCAAATTTGGGGCACTACACGTGCAATCTACTGTGCCACCAGATATGAGTGGTGTGTTAAGTAGTACTATTCTTATCAGTTTAATCCCTGTTACGTCCCCTATCAGGGGACGTGTATATGGCATGGATTTTAGGAACCGGGAGATGGAAAAAGATGCTTGGTCGGTCCTCCTACTTCAAATATGGGGCACTGCGCGTGCAATCGTGGCCGGACTTTTAGCCGACGGACATTTGGCAGACGGACATTTGGCCGACGGACATTTGGCCGAAACACAAGTGGCTGTCAGATAACAATCCGGCCACAAGATAGATTTGATAGATAGATAGATAGATAGATACATAGATTAGATAGATAGATCAATAGATGCAATAGATACATTTGATAGATACGATAGATAGATAGATTTGATAGATAAATAGATAGATTTGATAGATAGATAATTTCCCAGACAGAGAATTACAAGACGTGCGGGCTGGGACCCATGGTAAGGTTCCCAGAGGCAGTTGCGGCGCCAAGGGACGTGTATATGGCATGGATTTTAGGAACCGGGAGATGGAAAAAGATGCTTGGTCGGTCCTCCTACTTCAAATTTGGGGCACTGCGCGTGCAATCTACTGTGCCACCAGATATGAGTGGTGTGTTAAGTAGTACTATTCTTATCAGTTTAATCCCTGTTATGTCCCCTATCAGGGGACGTGTATATGGCATGGATTTTAGGAACCGGGAGATGGAAAAAGATGCTTGGTCGGTCCTCCTACTTCAAATTTGGGGCACTGCGCATGCAATCTACTGTGCCACCAGATATGAGTGGTGTGTTAAGTAGTACTATTCTTATCAGTTTAATCCCTGTTACGTCCCCTATCAGGGGACGTGTATATGGCATGGATTTTAGGAACCGGGAGCTGGAAAAAGATTTTTGCGGCACTGCGTGTTCAATTGTGGCCGGACTTTTAGCCGACGGACATTTGGCCGACGGACATTTGGCCGACGGACATTTGGCCGAAACACAAGTGGCTGTCAGATAACAGTCCGGCCACGAGATAGATAGATTTGATAGATAGATACATAGATTAGATAGATCAATAGATGCAATAGATACATTTGATAGATACGATAGATAGATAGATAGATTTGATAGATAAATAGATAGATTTGATAGATAGAGAATTACAAGACGTGCGGGCTGGGACCCATGGTAAGGTTCCCAGAGGCAGTTGCGGCGCCAGTAACGTCCAGTAAAAAATTCCCAGCTCCGCAGAGGCTGTCCTAGCACCCCGGTCATACAAATACTCGTTAACGGCTTTTTCTTGTTGGAACAGGCGGTCGAACATTAGGAGTGTTGAATTCCAACGTGTCAGGCTGTCGCAAATCAAGCACCTCACTGGCATGTTGTTTCGCCACTGGATATCGGAAAAGTGCGCCATGGCCATGTAGGAACGCCTCAAATGGCCACACACCTTCCTGGCCTGCTTCAGGACATCCTGTAAGCCTGGGTACTTATGCACAAAGCGTTGTACGATCAGATTACACACATGTGCCATGCACGGCACATGTGTCAACTTGCCCAATTTCAATTCCGCCACCAAATTACTTCCGTTGTCAGAAACCACTTTGCCGATCTCCAGTTGGTGGGGAGTCAGCCACTGATCCACATGTGCGTTCAGGGCGGACAGGAGTGCTGGTCCGGTGTGACTCTCTGCTTTCAGGCAAGTCAACCCCATGACGGCGTGACACTGCCGTATCCGGGATGTGGAATAGTTCATGGGGAGCTGGGGGGGGTGCCGTTGATGTGGAGCAAGACGCAGCAACAGAAGAGGACTCAGCCGAGGAGGTTATGGAAGAGGATGGAGTAGAAGGAGTAGAGGAGGTGGCAGCAGGCCTGCCTGCAAGTCGTGGCGGTGTCACCAACTCCTCTGCAGAGCCACGCATTCCATGCTTGGCAGCCGTCAGCAGGTTTACCCAATGCACAGTGTAGGTGATATACCCATGCTTTGCAGACCAGCTATCAGTGGTCAGATGGACTCTTGCCCCAACACTGTGTGCCAGACATGCCATTACTTCCTTTCGCACAATCGAGTACAGGTTGGGGATTGCCTTTTGTGCAAAGAAATTTCGTCCGGGTACCTTCCACTGCGGTGTCCCAAAAGCTACAAATTTTTTGAATGCCTCAGACTCCACCAGCTTGTATGGTAAAAGCTGGCGGGCTAAGAGTTAAGACAAGCCAGCTGTCAGACGCCGGGCAAGGGGGTGACTTTGTGACATTGGCTTCTTACGCTCAAACATGTCTTTGACAGACACCTAACTGTGGGCAGATGAGCAGGAACGGCTCCGGAAGAGAGACGGAGTGGCGGATGGTTGAGAGGGGGCAAGGAAGACAGCAGTGGTTGACGTGGCTGAACATGCTGGACCAGGAGGAGGATGGCAGCTTTGAGTTTTGTGTGCTGCTTCTACTCGTGTTGATCCCATAGGCGTTTGTGATGTGCGATCATGTGCCTTCGCAAAGCAGTTGTACCTAGGTGGGTGTTGGAATTCCCACGACTCAGTTTCTTTTGGCACAGGTTGCAAATGGCATCGCTGTTGTCAGAGGCAGACACACAAAAAAAATGCCACACTGCTGAGCTCTGCGATGACGGCATTCTGGTGGTGGCAACAGCATGCGTTGATTGGCGCTGTCTGGCTGATCCCGGGTGCCGATGTATGCTGTCTGACTGTGCCACTAGCTCCTTGCAACGACCTCCCCCTGCTTCCAACTCGTCTCCTCCTCCTCCTCTCTGTCTCCCCATCTGAACTTTCCCCCTGTTCTTCTTCTCTTCTAGCGGGCACCCACGTGACATCCACGGACGCATCGTCATCATCAACCGCTTCACTTGTATCTGACAAATCAACAAAGGAAGCAGCAGCGGGTACAACATCATCATCATCACACCGTACGTCCATGTCTGTAATGCTGCCTGACTGAGACATATCACTGTTATCTACATCCTCTGTCAATGATGGTTGCGCATCACTCATTTCTTCCAACTGATGTGTAAATAACTCCTCTGACAGATCAAGTGAAGCGGCTGTGGTGCTAGTGTTGGTGGTGGCGGCAGGCGGGCGAGTGGTAACTTGAGAGGTGCCCGAAGATAAGCTGGAGGAGGATGGTGCGTCAAGGTTCGGAGCGGAAGCTATAGAAGATTGGGTGTCCTGTGTTAAAAAGTCAACTATGTCCTCAGAACTTTTCGAGTTCATGGGACGTGGCTTCTGAACACTGGGCATTATTCTAGGGCCAAAGGGAATCACAGCACCACACCCACGACGGCACCTGCGGGGTGGCCTGCCTCTGCCTGTCATTTTTTTAAATGTACACTTACACTACTATTAAACAAGATATGAGTGGTGGCACTGGGCAAGTGGGCACAGTATACGCTGTGAGCCTGACACAAAAAAGCAGACTGATGTTTCACAGTCCAAAAAGTTTTTATTTTTTTAAATGTACACTTACACTACTATTAGACAAGATATGAGTGGTGGCACTGGGCAAGTGGGCCCAGTATAAGCTATGAGCCTGACACAAAAAAGCAGACTGATGTTTCACAGTCCAAAAAGTTTTTTTTGTTTTTAAATGTACACTTACACTACTATTAAACAAGATATGAGTGGTGGCACTGGGCAAGTGGGCACAGTATACGCTGTGAGCCTGACACAAAAAAGCAGACTGATGTTTCACAGTCCAAAAAGTTTTGTTTTTTTTAAATGTACAATTACACTACTATTAAACAAGATATGAGTGGTGGCACTGGGCAAGCGGGCCCAGTATAAGCTGTGAGCCTGACACAAAAAAGCAGACTGATGTTTCACAGTCCAAAACGTTTTTTTTGTTTTTAAATATACACTTGCACTGGGCAAGCGAGCACAGCATACACTGTGAGCCTGACACAAAAAAGCAGACTGATGTTTCACAGTCCAAAAAGTTTGTATTTTTTTAAATGTACACTTACACTACTATTAAACAAGATATGAGTGGTGGCACTGGGCAAGTGGGCACAGTATAAGCTTTGAGCCTGACACAAAAAAGCAGACTGATGTTTCACAGTCCAAAAAGTTTTTTTTTGTTTTTAAATGTACACTTACACTACTATTAAACAAGATATGAGTGGTGGCACTGGGCAAGTGGGCACAGTATGCGCTGTGAGCCTGACACAAAAAAGCAGACTGATGTTTCACAGTCCAAAAAGTTTTTTTTATTTTAAAGGTACACTTACACTACTATTAAACAAGATATGAGTGGTGCAACTGGGCAAGTGGGCACAGTATACACTGTGAGCCTGACACAAAAAAGCAGACTGATGTTTCACAGTCCAAAAAGTTTTTTTTTTTTTTAAATGTACACTTACACTACTATTAAACAAGATATGAGTGGTGACACTGGGCAAGTGGGCACAGTATACTCTGTGAGCCTGACACAAAAAAGCAGACTGATGTTTCACAGTCCAAAAAGTTTTTATATTTTTAAATGTACACTTACACTACTATTAAACAAGATATGAGTGGTGGCACTGGGCAAGTGGGCCCAGTATAAGCTGTGAGCCTGACACAATAAAGCAGACTGATGTTTCACAGTCCAAAAAGTTTTTTTTTGTTTTTAAATTTACACATACACTACTATTAAACAAGATATGAGTGGTGGCACTGGGCAAGTGGGCACAGTATACGCTGTGAGACTGACACAAAAAAGCAGACTGATGTTTCACAGTCCAAAAGTTTTTATTTTTTTAAATGTACACTTACACTACTATTAAACAAGATATGAGTGGTGGCACTGGGCAAGTGGGCACAGTATACGCTGTGAGCCTGACACAAAAAAGCAGACTGATGTTTCACAGTCCAAAAAGTTTTTTTTGTTTTTAAATGTACACTTACACTACTATTAAACAAGATATGATTGGTGGCACTGGGCAAGTGGGCACAGTATATGCTGTGAGCCTGACACAAAAAAGCAGACTGATGTTTCACAGTCCAAAAAGTTTTTATTTTTTTAAATGTACACTTAAACTACTATTAAACAAGATATGAGTGGTGGCACTGGGCAAGTGGGCACAGTATACGCTGTGAGCCTGACACAAAAAAGCAGACTGATGTTTCATAGTCCAAAAAGTTTTTTTTGTTTTAAATGTACACTTACACTACTATTAAACAAGATATGAGTGGTGGCACTGGGCAAGTGGGCACAGTATACGCTGTGAGCCTGACACAAAAAAGCAGACTGATGTTTCACAGTCCAAAAAGTTGTTTTTTTTAAATGTACACTTACACTACTATTAAACAAGATATGAGTGGTGCCACTGGGCAAGTGGGCACAGTATAAGCTGTGAGCCTGACACAAAAAAGCAGACTGATGTTTCACAGTCCAAAAAGTTTTTTTTGTTTTTAAATGTACACTTACACTACTATTAAACAAGATATGAGTGGTGGCACTGGGCAAGTGGGCACAGTATGAGCTGTGAGCCTGACACAAAAAAGCAGACTGATGTTTCACAGTCCAAAAAGTTTTTTTTGTTTTAAAGGTACACTTACACTACTATTAAACAAGATATGAGTGGTGGCACTGGGCAAGTGGGCACAGTATACGCTGTGAGCCTGACACAAAAAAAGCAGACTGATGTTTCACAGTCCAAAAAGTTTTTTTTGTTTTTATATGTACACTTACACTACTATTAAACAAGATATGAGTGGTGGCACTGGGCAAGTGGGCACAGTATACGCTGTGAGTCTGACACAAAAAAGCAGACTGATGTTTCACAGTCCAAAAAGTTTTTTTTAAAAAAATATACACTTACACTACTATTAAACAAGATATGAGTGGTGCCACTGGGCAAGTGGGCACAGTATACGCTGTGAGCCTGACACAAAAAAGCAGACTGATGTTTCACAGTCCAAAATTTTTTTTTTAAAATTTACACTACTGTTACACCAGATATGAGTGGTGGCACTGGGCAAGTGGGCACAGTATACGCTGTGAGCCTGGCACACACGCTGGCAGGCAGGCAACTGCAATTAGATTACACAAGCAGACTGATGTTTCACAGTCAAAAAAGTTTTTTATTTTTAAATTTACACTACTGTTACACAAGATATGAGTGGTGGCACTGGGCAAGTGGGCACAGTATACGCTGTGAGGCTGGCACACATGCTGGCAGGCAGGCAACTGAAATTAGATTACACTAGCAGACTGATGTTTCACAGTCGAAAAAGTTTTTTTTTTTTTAAATTTACACTACTATTACACCAGATATGAGTGGTGGCACTGGGCAAGTGGGCCTGGCACACACGCTGGCAGGCAGGCAACTGCAATTAGATTACACTAGCAGACTGATGTTTCACAGTCGAAAAAGTTTTTTTTTTTAAAATTTACACTACTGTTACACCAGATATGAGTGGTGGCACTGGGCAAGTGTGCCTGGCACACACGCTGGCAGGCAGGCAACTGCAATTAGATTACACAAGCAGACTGATGTTTCACAGTCAAAAAAGGTTTTTTTTTTTTTTTAAATGTACACTACTGTTACACCAGATATGAGTGGTGGCACTGGGCAAGTGGGCCTGGCACACACACTGGCAGGCAGGCAACTGCAATTAGATTACACTAGCAGACTGATGTTTCACAGTCAAAAAAGTTTTTTTTTTTAAATTTACACTACTGTTACACCAGATATGAGTGGTGGCAATGGGCAAGTGGCTTGGCAGGCAGGCAACTGCAATTAGATTACACAGGAGACCCCCCCCCCAAAAAAAAATAGACTGATGTTCTAGCCCTAAAAAGGGCTTTTTGGGGTGCTGTCCTTACAGCAGAGATCAGATGAGTCCTTCAGGACTGTAGTGGACACTGAATACACTAGCCTAGCTATCAATTTCCCTATTAAATCACCAGAAGCTACACTGTCTCTCCTCTCATTAACAATGCAGCTTCCGAATGAATCTAAAATGGCTTCTGTCCAGGAGCTGGGAGGGTCTGGGAGGGAGGGTCTGCTGCTGATTGGCTGGAATGTGCCTGCAGACTGTGAGATACAGGGTCAAAGTTTACTCAATGATGACGAATAGAGGGCGGATCGAACATCGCATATGTTTGCCCGCCGTTGCGAACGCGAACAAGCTATGTTTGCCGGGAACTATTCGCAGGCGAACTATTCGCGACATCACTATTTGTGACATACACAAATCTGTTTAAAACACAATATACAACTGAATATAAAACTTTATCTTATATATGACCGGTCATATATATATAAACATTTCTATTTAATCAGTATCCACCTTATAACCTTATACATCACAGATATTTCAATTTCTTGTGCATCACGAATATTTTTTTCACAAATTATATATTTTTTAGCTCTGTGATATTTAAAAAATCATTTTTGCTAAAAGTACATATAAAGTCCTTGATATTTTTTATATAGACTCTTGTCCTTATCGTAGATATACAGTGGATATTAAGGGGCATATTTATCAAGCTCCGAATGGAGCTTGATGCCCTGTGTTTCTGGCGAGCCTGTAGGCTCGCCAGAAACAGCAGTTATGAAGCAGCGGTCACAAAGACCGCTGCTCCATAACTTTCCACCTGCTCTGAGCAGACGGACAGACATCGCCGGAAATCAACCCGATTATTGACACCCCCCTGCTGGCGGCCCATTGGCGCAAGTCTGCAGGGGGCAGTGTTGCACCAGCTGCTCTTGTGAGCTGCTGGTGCAATGCTGAATACGGCGAGCGTATTGCTCGCCGTATTCAGCGAGGTCTGTCGGACCTGAGCCGCACTGTCGGATCAGGTCCGACAGACCTTAATAAATAGAGGCCTAAAAGTCTACACACTCCTGTTAAAATGTCAGGTTTCTGTGATGTAAAAAAATGAGACAAAGATTAATAATTTCAGAACTTTTTCCACCTTTAATGTGACCTATAAACTGTACAACTCAATTGAAAAGCAAACTGAAATCTTTTAGGTGGAGGGAAAAAAACAAAAAAAAACTAAAATAATGTTGTTGCATAAGTGTGCACACCCTCTTATAACTGGGGATGTAGCTATGTTCAGAATTAAGCAATCACATTCAAAATCATGTTAAATTGGAGTCAGCATACACCTGCCATCATTTAAAGTGCCTCTGATTAACTCCAAATAAAGTTCAGCTGCTCTAGTTGGTCTTTCCTGAAATTTTCTTAGTCACATCCCACAGCAAAAGCCATGGTCCACAGACAACTTCCAAAGCATCAGATAGATCTCATTGTTAAAAGGTATTAGTCAGGAGAAGGGTACAAAAGAATTTCAGAGGCATTAGATATACCATGGAACACAGTGAAGACGGTCATCATCAAGTGGAGAAAATATGGCACAACAGTGACATTACCAAGAACTGGACATCCCTCCAAAATTGATGAAAAGACGAGAAGAAAACTGGTCTGGGAGGCTACCAAGAGGCCTACAGCAACATTAAAGGAGCTGCAGGAATATCTGGCAAGTACTGGCTGTGTGGTACATGTGACAACAATCTCACATATTCTTCATATGTCTGGGCTATGGGGTAGAGTGGCAAGACGAAAGCCTTTTCATACGAAGAAAAACATCCAAGCCATGCTACACATCTGAAGTCTCCAAAAAGCATGTGGGAAAAGGTGTTATGGTCTGATGAAACCAAGGTTGAACTTTTTGGCCATAATTTCAAAAGATATGTTTGGCGCAAAAACAACACTGCACATCTTCAAAAAAAACACCATACACACAGTGAAGCATGGTGGTGGCAGCATCGTGCTTTGGGGCTGTTTTTCTTCAGCTGGAACTGGGGCCTTAGTTAAGCTAGAGGGAATTATGAACAGTTCCAAAGACCAGTCAATATTGGCACAAAACCTTCAGGCTTCTGCTAGAAAGCTGAACATGAAGAGGAACTTCATCTTTCAGCATGACAACGACCCAAAGCATACATCCAAATCAACAAAGGAATGGCTTCACCAGAAGAAGATTAAAGTTTTGGAATGGCCGAGCCATAGCCCAGACCTGAATGCAACCGTATTATTTTATTTTTATATTTTTTCTTCCCTCTACGTAAAACATTTCAGTTTGTTTTTCAATTGAGTTGTACAGTTTATAGGTCACATTAAATGTGGAAAAAGTTCTGAAATGATTTATCTTTGTCTCATTTTTTTACATCACAGAAACATGACATTTTAACAGGGGTGTGTAGACTTTTTATATCCACATATATTGTAGACAAGCAATAGTCCAATTAATGTCGTGGACAGATGTGTAAAATCTTAATAGATTTTTGCCGAATTGTTAAATGTCCAGTTGTTCAATGGCTTTATTTTACAGACTTTGTTAAAAGATAATATTATCCTCAGAAGAGTACCACACTAAAACGAGCAGTTACACCTCTATGTGCCTACCTTGATTCAGTTTGGGAACTTTCCGTGCGTTCAGCAGGGCACAGGTGTCTATGCAGCTCTGTTTATTTGGCTTTCCGGGTTGGTGACATCACTATCTGCATACACTACTATGGGAAGTAGTTCTGTGACGATTCTTATATCCTTACTCTTCACAGAGTTTTAGTGGATTACTTTTTTGAGAAATGAAGTCCCTTTTAAATCCGTTTCAATCCTTCAACTGGATAATGTGACTTCAATGTCAGCAATCTCTATTTATACCATCAACGCGTTTTGCCGTTTTATATTCAGTTGTATATTGTGTTTTAAAAAGATTTGTGTATGTCACAAACCTTCTTACTATTATTTTAGAATCTTGCATAGCAATAAATATATACATTTTATATTACATACCCTCTGATTTTGTTTCTATTTGATTATTAAAATTAGTAAACTATTCAGGCTAATTGATTAGAGATACTCACTAGTCTGAAAAGATATTTAATAACCCCATAGCTGTTTAGCGCACATATACACCTCTTTCTGTATATATTTTGTATTTATCCTGTATGTTTTTTTGGGAGCAGATTAGCATATGTGCAGGGGTTTACTTGCGCACCATTTAACATTCTACCTTATACTGTTTTCTTCTATAAAGGTAAGACGAGTCCACAGATTCATCCTTTACTTGTGGGATATTATCCTTCCCTACAGGAAGTGGCAAAGAGCACCACAGCAGAGCTGTCTATACAGCTCCTTCCTTAGCTCCACCCCCCAGTCATTCTCTTTGCCTACTCTAAGTACTAGGAAGGGTAAAGTGAAAGAGGTGATAAAATATTAGTTTTTAATTTCTTCAAGCAAGAGTTTGTTATTTTAAATGGTACGGTGTGTACTATTTACTCTCAGGCAGCAGATGGATGAAGACTGCTGCCTGGAGGATGATGATCTTAGCATTTGTAACTAAGGTCCATTACTGTTCCCACAGAGGCTGAGGAGTACAGGAAACTTCAGTGTGAGGAACGGTTTCATGCTATACAGCAATGAGGTATGTTCAGTCATATTTTTCTGGAGAGACAGTGTATTTCAGAAAGGCTGACATTATACCCAGGAGGGTAAGGGTAAGCAGTACTCCTAGAGCTAAAAGAAGGGCATTACTTAGCTTGCATATGGGGCCAGTTTCTAATATGGTTGACACTGAATCAAATGTTTGTGAGCAAACTTTTTTTGTTGATTGGGAGTGCTTAACGTTTTTGTGGGCAATAAATGTTTTTTGGGCAATTTTATTAGGACACACATGGCTTAATTTTCGGGTCTTAGGACCCACATGGCTAGTTATAACTGCTCTGGTGCGGTTCTTTAAGGCTGAGGAAACATCGAGTGAGATGGGCGGGGCCTATTTTCGCGCCTCAGATGCGCAGTTAGTTTTGTCAGTAAGCAGCAAGCTCTAACTCCTGAGGGCCCTGGTGGATGTTTTGTGCCAAATCAAAGTTTTTACACCATACTTTCGATCCTTGAGGGCAGGTAGGGCCACAGCAGAGCTGTGGCAAGGTGCTGAGAGTGTTTTTTCCGGATCTGGGCCTATTTTCGATCCGGTTTGGAAATTATGGGGTTAATTGTTAAAAAAATTTGTGGTGCAATCCTAACTACCTATAGTGTGTCTACATACAAAATTTTGAAAAAATTGGTGCATGTTTAGGCTGTTTTGCAGAATGTGTATACTTTTTTTTCTTTTAAAGGCACAGAACCGTTTTTTAAGATTGTTGTTTTTTTCACTAAATAAAGTGTTTTCATGCTTGTTTGTAGTCATTACTAGCCTGTTCAACATGTCTGACATTGAGGAAAGTCAATGTTCAATATGTTTAGAAGCCATTGTGGAACCTCCACTTAGAATGTGTCCCTCATGCACTGAAAGGTCAATAAATTGTACAGAACATATTTTAGCTACTAAAAGTATGTCGCAGGATGATTCTCAGTCAGAAGAGAATCAGGTTTTGCCATCTAATTCTCCCCAAGTGTCACAAACGTTAACGTCCGCACAAGCGACGCCAAGTACTTCTAGTGCGTCTAATTCTTTCACCCTGCAAGATATGGCCACAGTTATGAATACTACCCTCACATAGGTTTTATCTAAGCTGCCTGGGTTGCAGGGGAAGTGCAGTAGGTCTGGTGTGAGAACAAACGCTGAGCCCTCTGACGCTTTATTAGCCATATCCGATGTACCCTCACAATGTTCTGAAGTGAGGGATTTGCTGGCTGAGGGAGAGATTTCTGATTCAGGAAATATGTTCCCTCAGACAGATTCAGATATGACGGCTTTTAAATTTAAACTAGAACACCTCCTCTTATTGCTCAGGGAGGTTTTAGCGACTCTGGATGATTGTGACCCTATTGTAGTTCCAGAGAAATTGTGTAAAATGGACAGATTCCTAGAAGTTCCTGCCTACACTGATGTTTTTTCCGGTCCCTAAGAGGATTTTGGAAATTGTTACTAAGGAGGGGGATAGACCAGGTATTCCGTTCGCTCCCCCTCCTACTTTTAAGAAAATGTTTCCCATATCTGACGCCATGCGGGACTCGTGGCAGACGGTCCCTAAGGTGGAGGGAGCTATTTCTACCCTGGCTAAGCATACAACTATACCTATTGAGGACAGTTGTGCTTTCAAAGATCCTTCGGATAAAAAAATTAGAGGGTCTTCTGAAGAAAATATTTGTTCACCAAGGTTTTCTTCTCCAACCTATAGCGTGCATTGTTCCTGTAACTACTGCGGCATCCTTTTGGTTCGAGGCTCTGGAAGAGGCTCTTCAGGTTGAGACCCAATTAGATGATATTCTGGATAGAATTAGGGCTCTCAAGCTAGCTAATTCTTTCATTACAGATACCGCTTTTCAATTGGCTAAATTAGCGGCGAAGAATTCAGGTTTTGCCATTTTAGCGCATAGAGCATTATGGCTTTAGTCCTGGTCTGCTGATGTGTCATCAAAATCTAAGCTTTTAGCAATCCCTTTCAAGGGTAAGACCCTATTCGGGCCTGAACTGAAAGAGATCATTTCAGACATCACTGGAGGGAAAGGCCATTCCCTTCCTCAGGATAAGACGAATAAGATGAGGACCAAACAAAATAATTTTCGTTCCTTTCGGAACTTCAAAGGTGGTCCCTCTACCTCTTCCCCTGCCGCAAAGCAAGAGGGGAATTTTGCTCAATCCAAGTCAGTCTGGAGACCTAACCAGACTTGGAACAAGGGTAAACATGCCAAGAAGCCCGCTGCTACCAAGACAGCATGAAGGGGTGGCCACCGATCCGGGACCGGATCTAGTAGGGGGCAGACTTTCTCTCTTCGCTCAGGCTTGGGCAAGAGACGTTCAGGACTCCTGGGCTTTAGAAATAGTAATTCAGGGGTATCTTCTAGATTTCAAAGATTCTCCCCCAAGGGGGAGATTCCATCTTTCTCAATTGTCTGTAAACCAGACAAAAAGAGAGGCGTTCTTACGCTGTGTAGAAGACCTATATACCATGGGAGTGATCTGCCCAGTTCCAAAAACAGAACAGGGGCAAGGGTTCTACTCCAATCTGTTTGTGGTTCCCATAAAAGAGGGAACCTTCAGACCAATTTTGGATTTCAAGATCCTAAAAAAATTCCTCAGAGTCCCATCCTTCAAGATGGCGACCATTCGGACTATTTTGCCAATGACTAGGAGGGTCAATATATGACCACCGTGGACTTAAATGATGCGTATCTACACATTCCTATCCACAAAGATCATCACCAGTTCCTCAGGTTCGCCTTTCTGGACAAGCATTACCAGTTTTTGGCTCTTCCCTTCGGGTTGGCCACAGCTCCCAGAATTTTCACAAAGGTGCTAGGGTCCCTTCCAGCGGTTCTAAGGCCGCGGGCATAGCTGTGGCACCTTATCTGGACAATATCTTAATCCAGACGTCCACTTTCCAACTAGACAAGTCTCACACGGACATCGTGGTGGCTTTTCTAAGATCTCACTGGTGGAAGGTGAACGTACAAAAGAGTTCACTTATCCCTCTCACAAGGGTTCCTTTCCTGGGAACTCTGATAGATTCGGTGGACATGAAAATTTTTATGACAGAGGTCAGGAAATCAAAATTTTTATCCATCTGCCGAGCTTTTCATTCCATTCCTCGCCCGTCAGTGGCTCAGTGTATGGAGGTAATCTGCTTAATGGTAGTGGCAATGGACATAGTTCCTTTTGCTCTCTTGCATCTCAGACCACTGCAACTTTGCATGCTCAAACAGTGGAATGGGGATTATGCAGATTTATCTCCTCAGATAAATCTGGACCAAGAGACCAGAGACTCTCTTCTTTGGTGGTTGTCACAGGATCATCAGTCCAAGGGAATGTGTTTCCGCAGGCCAGTGTGGGTCATAGTGACGACGGACGCCAGCCTATTGGGCTGGGGTGCAGTCTGGAATTCCCTAAAAGCACAGGGATTGTGGACTCAGGAGGAGGCTCTCCTCCCGATAAATATCTAGAACTGAGAGCGATATTCAACGCGCTTCAGGCGTGGCCTCAGCTGGCGTCGGCCAGATTCATAAGATTCCAGTTGGACAATATCACGACTGTAGCATATATCAATCATCAGGGGGGAACAAAGAGTTCTCTAGCGATGATAGAGGTTACCAAAATAATTCGATGGGAAGAGACTCACTCTTGCCATCTATCAGCAATCTATATCCCAGGAGTGGAGAACTGGGAAGCGGATTTTCTAAGTCGTCAGACTTTTCATCCGGGGGAGTGGGAACTCCATCCGGAGGTGTTTGCACACTTGATTCGGCAATGGGGCACACCAGAATTGGATCTGATGGCATCTCATCAGAACGCCAAACTTCCTTGTTACGGGTCCAGGTCAAGAGATCCTCAGGCAGTACTGATAGATGCTCTAGCAGGACCCTGGTCGTTCAACCTGGCTTATGTGTTTCCACCATTTCCTCTCCTTCCTCGTTTGATTGACAGTAGAGAGCTTCGGTGATTTTGATAGCACCTGCGTGGCCAAGCAGGACTTGGCATGCAGACCTGGTGGACATGTAATTTCTTCCACCATGGACTCTGCCATTGAGACAGGACCTTCTGATTCAAGGTCCGTTCCAGCATCCAAATCTAGTTTCTCTGCGGCTGACTGCTTGGAGATTGAACGCTTGATCTTATCCAAGCGGGGTTTTCTTGGAGTCGGTCATAGATACCTTGATTCAGGCTCGAAAGCCTGTCACCAGGAAAATTTATCATAAGATATGGCGTAAATATCTTTATTGGTGCGAATCCAAAGGCTACTCATGGAGTAAGATCAGGATTCCTAGGATTTTGTCCTTTCTCCAAGAAGGATTGGAGAAGGGGCTATCAGCTAGTTCCTTAAAGGGAAAGATATCTGCTTTATCAATTCTACTGCACAAACGTCTGGCAGATGTTCCAGACATTCAGTCGTTCTGTCAGGCTTTAGTTAGAATCAAGCCTGTGTTTAAACCTGTTGCTCCGCCATGGAGTTTGAATTTAGTTCTTAAGGTTCTTCAAGGGGTTCCGTTTGAACCTATGCATTCCATAGATATTAAGCTTCTATCTTGGAAAGTTCTGTTTTTAGTTGCTATGTCTTCGGCTCGAAGAGTTTCTGAACTATCTGCATTGCAATGCGGCTCGCCTTATCTTGTTTTCCATGCTGATAAGGTGGTTTTGCGTACCAAACCTGGATTCCTTCCTAAGGTTCTAACTAATAAGAATATTAATCAGGAAATTGTTGTTCCTTCTCTGTGTCCTAATCCTTCCTCTTGGAAGGAGAGTCTATTGCACAACTTGGACGTGGTTCGTGCTTTAAAGTTTTACTTGCAAGTGACCAATGATTTTCGTCAAACATCTTCTTTGTTTGTTGTCTATTCTAGAAAACGTAGAGGTCAAAAAGCTATGGCTACCTCTCTTGCCTTTTGGCTGAAGAGCATCATCCGTTTGGCATACGAGACTGCTGGACAGCAGCCTCCTGAAAGAATTACAGCTCACTCTACTAGAGTGGTGGCTTCCACATGGGCTTTTAAAAATGATGCTTCTGTTGAACAGATTTATAAGGCTGCGACTTTGTCTTCGCTTCATACCTTTTCCAAATTTTACAAATTTGATACCTTCGGAGGCTTTTTTTGGGAGTAAAGTTCTTCAAGCAGTGGTGCCTTCTGTTTAACCATCTGTCTTAGTGTAAAGAATATTCCAGCCTCCAATTTCTTTAAAAGACCTTTATTTCATATAGGGTCCTGAGTAGAAATTACAACGTTTCAAGCCTAAACAGGCTCTTAATCATGTATAATTGAATACACACAGGTACATGTCTTTATAAACCCTTACCTGTTTATTCAACATCCTGTGTTAAGCTAATTGCACAACAGTGCCATCTTGTGGATATAAAATTCAATGCAACACAAAGTTATCACAGGATGTGCACAAACATACAACAAAACATTTACTTAAAAAACACATATATCTATGTGCAAAATTTAAAAGAGGTACATAACACAACTTTTTAGAAAAAAATGTGTGGTTCAACTCATGTTTTCTTACATATTATTCAGAATATATACATAATTCTATTCTCAATAATTATTCAGTAAAAAAGACTCCAATCAAAATCCTTGTTCATGCCTTTTGGTCTCATTGATTCCAATTTATATACCCAAAACATTTCCCTCATCTTCAACAAATGTTCTCTATCTCCACCCCTTCTAGGCATATCTACCTGTTCTAAGATTTGAAACCTAAGTTGGCTGATATTATGAGCCATAGAGAGGAAGTGAGAGGATACGGGAGCTTCTTTATTTTTACATCTAATGTTGGATTTATGCTCAGTTATCCTCTCCCTTACCTCTCTACAGGTCTCACCAATATAAATTTGGCCACATGGGCATTTGATAAGGTAGATATAGTATGTAGCTCTACAAGTTAAATATTTGTTAATTTTAAATCTCTTCCCAGTGGTGGGATGATAAAAACTCCCTTGATCATGGAACTGCAGTTGCTGCAATTCAGGCATGGGTAGCAACCTAGTTTCTTAGGCCCAATAGTTCTCTGGCTTTCTTGTTTATGGCTATCAATGTCTGAATGCACCAACATATCTCTAATGCTCCTGTTCTTTTTATAAGCCACCATTGGGTTTTCTCTGAATTCAATAATTTTTGGGTGGCACTCTCTTAATATATCCCAATTCTTCTTTAGAATACCAGTGACTTTGTTGCTCAACCTATTAAATTGTGTAACTAAAATCAAATGATTAGTTTTTGGTTGCTTACTTATCTTATCTGTTCACTCCAAAATCATATCCAATTGTTTAGAAACAAGCAGAGGAGGATAATTTCTATCTATGAACTTACTGGCCATCTGCTGCAGTCTATATTTACATTGGTCCTGATCTGTTACTATTCTTTTAACTCGAGTAAATTGACTCTTAGGGATTGATTGAAAAATGTTTTCTGGATGACAACTCCCATATTTTAACAAATTATTCCTGTCTGTACTCTTAACATAGAGGTCTGTATGTAAGAACCCTCCCTTGTTATACACAAACATATCCAAATATTCAACTCCTACTTCATTCATGTTCAATGTAAATTTAAGTCCCATAACTGAGTCATTAAGATCTTGTACAAATGACAAGAGGCTACCAACATCGCCCCCCACACGCCAAACACATCATCAAAATATCTTCACCAGGAGGCCCCATATAGTTGGAATAATGGATGGGAATATACAAAATATTCCTCAAAATTATTCATGAAAATGTTGGCGTATGTGGGGGCGACGTTGGAGCCCATTGCCGTCCCTTGTCTTTGTAATATACATCACCAAATAAAAAATAATTTTGATATAGTATAATAGTAAGTAATTCAACAAGAAAGCCAATTTCCATCTCAGTTTAATCACCATTTGATCTCAAGACATTCTCAACTGCTGTACCCCCACTAGTGTGTTTTATAGAGGTGTATAGACTAGAAACATCCAAAGTATATAAAATACATTTACTTCCAACAAATCCAAGATCTTTAAGTTTAGCTAGAAAGTCCCTGGTATCTATGAATATATGAATTTGCTTGTTTTACAAATGGCTGCAATACCCTGTCTAAAAAGACAGAGATAGAGGAAAAAATGGAGCCCATACCTGCCACAATTGGCCTACCAGGGGGCTTTTTTGGGGCTTTATGAATTTTGGGTAATACATATATCACTAGCCTAATTGGATTAGTAACATATAAATCCTCTCCAAATGTTTTTGTTTTTATTCCCCTTTTGACTGCACGATCCAAAATGCTCTTAAATTCTTTATTGATCTCAATAGTTGGATCTCGGCTTAATTCAGCCAACTTAGGTTTCAAATCTTAGAACAGGTAGATAGGCCTAGAAGGGGTGGAGATAGAGAACATTTGTTGAAGATGAGGGAAATGTTTTGGGTATATAAATTGGAATCAATGAAACCAAAAGGTATGAACAAGGATTTTGATTGGAGTCTTTTTTACTGAATAATTATTGAGAAAAGAATTATGTATATATTCTGAATAATATGTAAGAAAACTTGAGTTGAACCACACATTTTTTTTAAATGTTGTGTTATGTACCTCTTTTAAATTTTGCACATACATATATGTGTTTTTTTAAGTAAATGTTTTGTTGTATGTTTGTGCACATCCTGTGATAACTTTGTGCTGCATTGAATTTGATATCCACAAGATGGCACTGTTGTGCAATTAGCTTAACACAGGATGTTGAATAAACAGGTAAGGGTTTATAAAGACATGTACCTGTGTGTATTCAATTATACATGATTAAGAGCCTGTTTAGGCTTGAAACGTAATTTCTACTCAGGACCCTATATGAAATAAAGGTCTTTTAAAGAAATTGGAGGCTGGAATATTCTTTATACTTGGATTGACTGGGACCTGGCAAGTCCCATATTCCGTGCCCCACTACAAGCAGAGAATGTGTGCTGTTTTTCTAACCTTTTGGTAACCATCTATCTTGTCCCTCCCGTTCATCCGTGTCCTGTAGCTTTAGTATTGTATCCCACAAGTAAAGGATCAATCCGTGGACTCGTCTTACCTTTATAGAAGAAAACTAAATTTATGCTTACCTGATAAATTGATTTCTTCTATGGTAAGACGAGTCCACGGCCCGCCCTGTCATTTTAAGACAGATTATATTTTTTTGATTTAAACCCAGTCACCTCTGCACCTTGTAGTTTCTCCTTTTTCTTCCTGTACCTTCGGTCGAATGACTAGGGCAGTGTTTTTCAACCAGTGTGCCGTGGCACACTAGTGTGCTGTGAAAGATCCTCAGGTGTGCCACGGCAGACTGACAACAGTGTGACATATTTTTTAAACTTTGCTTGTTTTTTACTCCCAGTGCATGGGTAGTTTGTAGGAGGCATGGCATAACAGCACAATACATACAGTATGTGTGTGTTTGTGTGTATGTGTATATATATGCTGTATTAGGCTACAATGTGTGATTTTTTTTTAAATTTTAGGATGGTGGTGTGCCACAGGATTTTTTAATGTAAAAAAGTGCGCCACGGCAAAAAAAAAAGGTTAAAAATCACTGGACTAGGGGGTGGAGCTAAGAGGAGCTATATAGACAGCTCTGCTGTGGTGCTCTTTGCCACTTCCTGTAGGGAAGGATAATATCCCACAAGTAAAGGATGAATCCGTGGACTCGTCTTACCATAGAAGAAATCAATTTATCAGGTAAGCATAAATTTAGTTTTTCTTGCCATTAAATGGACTTTCTAAATATGCCATTATTTTCATAATATCATATAATTTACTATAAAAAAATATATAAAATATGATGAAAAAAACACACTTTTTCTAACTTTGACCCCCAAAATCTGTTACACATCTACTACCACCAAAAAATCACCCATGCTAAATAGTTTCTACATTTTGTCCTGAGTTTAGAAATACTCACGGCTAGATTTAGAGTTGGGCGGTAGCCGTCAAAACCAGCGTTAGAGGCTCCTAACGCTGTTTTTTACCGCCCTCTGGTATTTGGAGTCAGTCAGGAAAGGGTCTAACGCTCACTTTCCAGCCGCGACTTTTCCATACCGCAGATCCCCCTACGCCATTTGCGTATCCTATCTTTTCAATGGGATCTTTCTAACGCCGGTATTTAGAGTTGTGGCTGAAGTGAGCGTTAGAAATCTAACGACAAAACTCCAGCCGCAGAAAAAAAACAGGAGTTAAGAGCTTTCTGGGCTAACGCCGGTTTATAAAGCTCTTAACTACTGTGCTCTAAAGTACACTAACACCCATAAACTACCTATGTACCCCTAAACCGAGGTCCCCCCACATCGCCGCCACTCTATTACATTTTTTAACCCCTAATCTGCCGCTCCGTACACCGCCGCCAGCTAAATTATCCCTATGTACCCCTAATCTGCTGCCCCTAATACCACCAACCCCTATATTATATTTATTAACCCCTAATCTGCCCCCCTCAATGTCGCCTCCACCTGCCTACACTTATTAACCCCTAATCTGCCGACCGGACCGCGCAGCTATTATAATAAAGTTATTAACCCCTAATCCGCCTCACTCCCGCCTCAATAACCCTATAATAAATAGTATTAACCCCTAATCTGCCCTCCCTAACATCGCCGACACCTAACTTCAAACATTAACCCCTAATCTGCCGACTGGAGCTCACCGCTATTCTAATAAATGTATTAACCCCTAAAGCTAATTCTAACCCTAACACCCCCCTAAATTAAATATAATTTTTATCTAACGAAATAAATTAACTATTATTAAATAACTTATTCCTATTTAAAGCTAAATACTTACCTGTAAAATAAACCCTAATATAGCTACAATATAAATTATAATTATATTGTAGCTATTTTAGGATTAATATTTATTTTACAGGCAACTTTGTAATTATATTAACCAGGTACAATAGCTATTAAATAGTTAATAACTATTTAATAGTTACCTAGTTAAAATAATTACAAAATTACCTGTAAAATAAATCCTAACCTAAGTTACAATTAAACCTAACACTACACTATCAATAAATTAATTAAATAAAATACCTACAAATAAATACAATTAAATAAACTAACTAAAGTACAAAAAATAAAAAAGAACTAAGTTACAAAAAATAAAAAAATATTTACAAACATTAGAAAAATATTACAACAATTTTAAACTAATTACACCTACTCTAAGCCCCCTAATAAAATAACAAAGCCCCCCAAAATAAAAAATGCCCTACCCTATTCTAAATTAAAAAAAGTTCAAAGCTCTTTTACCTTACCAGCCCTGAAAAGGGCCCTTTGCGGGGCATGCCCCAAAGAATTCAGCTCTTTTGCCTGTAAAAAAACCACATACAATACCCCCCCAACATTACAACCCACCACCCACATACCCCTAATCTAACCCAAACCCCCCTTAAATAAACCTAACACTAAGCCCCTGAAGATCTCCCTACCTTGTCTTCACCTCACCGGGTCCTGATCTGTCCAGAAGAGGGTCCGAAGTCTTGATCCAAGCCCAAGCGGGGTGCTGAAGAGTGACGTCCATCCTCGGGCTGAAGTCTGGATCCAAGCGGCGGCTGAAGAAATCCATCATCGGGCTGAAGTCGGAAGTCCATCATCGGGATGAAGTCTTCTATCAAGCCGCATCTTCAATCTTCTTTCTTCCGGAGCGGAGCCATCTTCTTCCCAGCCGACTCGGATCCATCCTCTTCAAGCGACGCCTACTAGCCAAATGACGGTTCCTTTAAATGACGTCATCCAAGATGGCGTCCCTCGAATTCCGATTGGCTCATAGGATTCTATCAGCCAATCGGAATTAAGGTAGGAAAATTCTGATTGGCTGATGGAATCAGCCAATCAGAATCAAGTTCAATCCGATTGGCTGATCCAATCAGCCAATCAGATTGAGCTCGCATTCTATTGGCTGATCGGAACAGCCAATATAATGCGAGCTCAATCTGATTGGCTGATTGGATCAGCCAATCGGATTGAACTTGATTCTGATTGGCTGATTCCATCAGCCAATCAGAATTTTCCTACCTTAATTCCGATTGGCTGATAGAATCCTATCAGCCAATCGGAATTCGAGGGATTCCATCTTGGATGACGTCATTTAAAGGAACCGTCATTCGGCTAGTAGGCGTCGCTTGAAGAGGTTGGATCCGTGTCGGCTGGGAAGAAGATGGCTCCGCTCCGCTCCGGAAGAAAGAAGATTGAAGATGCGGCTTGATAGAAGACTTCATCCCGATGATGGACTTCCGACTTCAGCCCGATGATGGATTTCTTCAGCCGCCGCTTGGATCCAGACTTCAGCCCGAGGATGGACGTCACTCTTCAGCCCCCCGCTTGGGCTTGGATCAAGACTTCGGACCCTCTTCTAGACAGATCGGGACCCGGTGAGGTGAAGACAAGGTAGGGAGATCTTCAGGGGCTTAGTGTTAGGTTTTTTTAAGGGGGGTTTGGGTTAGATTAGGGGGTATGTGGGTGGTGGGTTGTAATGTTGGGGGGGGGTATTGTATGTTTTTTTTTACAGGCAAAAGAGCTGAATTCTTTTGGGCATGCCCCACAAATGGCCCTTTTCAGGGCTGGTAAGGTAAAAGAGCTTTGAACTTTTTAAATTTAGAATAGGGTAGGGCATTTTTTTATTTTGGGGGTCTTTGTTATTTTATTAGGGGGCTTAGAGTAGGTGTAATTAGTTTAAAATTGTTGTAATATTTTTCTAATGTTTGTAAATATTTTTTTATTTTTTGTAACTTAGTTCTTTTTATTTTTTGTACTTTAGTTAGTTTATTTAATTGTATTTATTTGTAGGTATTTTATTTAATTAATTTATTGATAGTGTAGTGTTAGGTTTAATTGTAGATAATTGTAGGTATTTTATTTAATTAATTTATTGATAGTGTAGTGTTAGGTTTAATTGTATATAATTGTAGGTATTGTATTTAATTAATGTATTGATAGTGTAGTGTTAGGTTTAATTGTAACTTAGGTTAGGATTTATTTTACAGGTAATTTTGTAATTATTTTAACTATTTTAGCTATTAAATAGTTATTAACTATTTAATAGCTATTGTACCTGGTTAAAATAAATACAAAGTTGCCTGTAAAATAAATATTAATCCTAAAATAGCTATAATATAATTATAATTTATATTGTAGCTATATTAGGGTTTATTTTACAGGTAAGTATTTAGCTTTAAATAGGAATAATTTATTTAATAAGAGTTAATTTATTTCGTTAGATAAAAATTATATTTAACTTAGGGGGGTGTTAGTGTTAGGGTTAGACTTAGCTTTAGGGGTTAATCCATTTATTACAGTAGCGGCGAGATTCGGTCGGCAGATTAGGGGTTAATAATTGAAGTTAGGTGTCGGCAATGGTAGGGAGGGCAGATTAGGGGTTAATACTATTTATTATAGGGTTATTGAGGCGGGAGTGAGGCGGATTAGGGGTTAATAACTTTATTATAGTAGCGGTGCGGTCCGCTCGGCAGATTAGGGGTTAATAAGTGTAGGCAGGTGGAGGCGACGTTGTGGGGGGCAGATTAGGGGTTAATAAATATAATATAGGGGTCGGCGGTGTTAGGGGCAGCAGATTAGGGGTACATAGGGATAATGTAGGTAGCGGCGGTTTACGGAGCGGCAGATTAGGGGTTAAAAAAAATATGCAGGTGTCAGCGATAGCGGGGGCGGCAGAATAGGAGTTAATAAGTGTAAGGTTAGGGGAGTTTAGACTCGAAGTACATGTTAGGGTGTTAGGTGCAGACGTAGGAAGTGTTTCCCCATAGAAAACAATGGGGCTGCGTTAGGAGCTGAACGCTGCTTTTTTGCAGGTGTTAGGTTTTTTTTCAGCTCAAATGGCCCCATTGTTTTCTATGGGGATATCGTGCACGAGCACGTTTTTGAAGCTGGCCGCGTCTGTAAGCACCGCTGGTATCTAGAGTTGCAGTGGCGTTAAATTATGCTCTACGCTCCCTTTTTGGAGCCTAACGCACTGAAAACGCAGCCATTCTGTGAACTCTAAATACCAGCGGTATTTAAAAGGTGCGGGGGAAAAAAAGCATGCGTAGCTAACGCACCCCTTTGGCCGCAGAACTCTAAATCTAGCCGTCAATGTTTACATGTTCTTTGCTTATTTTGCAAGTTATAGGGCAATAAGTAGCACTTTGCTATTTCCAAACCATTTCTTTTTTCAAAATTAGCGATAGTTACATTGTAACACTGATATCTGTCAGGAATTTCTGAATAACTCTTCACATGTATATATTATTTTTTTAGTAAACAACCCAAAGTATTGATCTAGGCTCATTTCATGCCACCATTTCACCGCAAAATGAGATCAAATAAAAAAAAAAAGTTAAATTTTTCACAAACTTTTTCACAAATTTTAGGTTTCTCACTGAAATTATTTACAAACAGCTTGTGCAATTATGACACAAATCGTTATAAATGCTTCTCTGGGATCTCCTTTGTTCAGAAATAGCAGACATTTATGGCTTTGGCATTACTTTTTGGTAATTAGAAGGCCGCTAAGTATCGCTGCGCACCACACTTGTATTATGCCTAGCAGTGAAGGGGTTAATTAGGGAGCTTGTAGGGTTAATTTTAGCTGTAGTATAGTAGACAACCTAAAGTAGTAATCTAGACCCATTTTGGTATATTTCATGCCACCATTTCACCGTCAAATGAGATCAAATAAATAAAAAAAAGTTCAATTTTTCACAAACTTTTTCACAAATTTTAGGTTTCTCACTGAAATTATTTACAAACAGCTTGTGCAATTATGACACAAATTGTTATACATGCTTCTCTGGGATCCCCTTTGTTCAGAAATAGCAGACATTTATGACTTTGGTGTTGCTATTTGTTAATTAGAAGGCTGCTAAATGCCGCTGCGCAACACACTTGTATTATGCCCAGCAGTGAAGGGGTTAATTAGGTAGCTTGTAGGGTTAATTTTAGCTTTAGTGTAGAGATCAGCCTCCCACCTGACACATCCCACCCCTGATCCCTCCCTGACCCCTCTCAAACAGCTCCCTTCCCTCCCCCACCTCACAATTGTCACCGCCATCTTAAGTACGGGCAGAAAGTCTGCCAGTACTAAAATAAAAGTTTTTTTTATTATTATTATTATTATTATTTTTTTATAACCTCCCTGACCCCCAAACAGCTTTCTAACACTCCCCCCTCTAACACCCAGTTTAAAAATAAATAAATCATTTTTCTGTACTATAACAGCCCCCGCTCAATTCCCTACCCCCCTCCCAGATCCCTTTCGGTAATCAAGGGACAGCTGAGCCAACCGCCTCTGGGGGTTCCATCCCCCGAGAGGAGAGTTCCCTACCGCTCCATACTTCTACACATGCGGGTAACCCTACACATGCGGGTAACCCAGTTTATGATTATTCCTCCATGCAGTGTGGCGTGTTCCCTCTGGAGGTTGCAGCACGTTTTCGCTTCCACATTTTTTTGGCAATTATTCGTCTGTAGAGTCCAGACGTTTATGCGCGTTTGTGCTCGTGTCCTATTGTCCCGGGTCTACCACCTTGGGGAGGGCCTGTACAGTTCCCTGTGGGTGTAACTGTCCTTGAGTGTTGTGCCTTTTGTTATAGAGTGGCGCGTCTTCGCGTCTTACTCATATTTTTCAGTTATTAAATTATCTTTTTCTCGGATACGGGAATTTTCAGTCTGCTTCGAATGGTGCACCTCATTAGACATGTGGGAATGATGTAATCTCCTGACTGTTCTTTTTTGAGATCCTTCCCAGTTTTTTGAAAGATTAGGGATCCGTTTGGCTGGTCCTGCGGTAAGCCTGTTTTCTTATTGGACGTTAACCTGTGGATTGCCTTATATTTTCTTTTATCCGATTAGGATGTCTTTTAATTTGTTTATTATTTTCCTTCGGGAATCTTAAACTTGGATCGATACTCTCTGTTACTTCTACGGAAGTGTTTTTGGGGACATATTAGTCCTATGTTTGTCTGTTTTCCCTTTCTCCAACATTGGTGTGTCCGGTCCACGGCGTCATCCTTACTTGTGGGATATCTCTTCCCCAACAGGAAATGGCAAAGAGTCCCAGCAAAGCTGGCCATATAGTCCCTCCTAGGCTCCGCCCACCCCAGTCATTCTCTTTGCAGTTGCACAGGCAACATCTCCACGGAGATGGTTAAGAGTTTTTCTCATACAGACATCGTTCTGGCCTTTCTCAGATCACACGGATGGAAGGTGAACATAGAAAAGAGTTCTCTGTCTCCGTCAACAAGAGTTCCCTTCTTGGGAACAATAATAGATTCCTTAGAAATGAGGATTTTTCTGACAGAGGTCAGAAAGTCAAAACTTCTAAGCACTTGTCAAGTTCTTCATTCTGTTCCACGTCCTTCCATAGCGCAGTGCATGGAAGTAGTAGGGTTGATGGTTGCAGCAATGGACATAGTTCCTTTTGCACGAATTCATCTAAGACCATTACAACTGTGCATGCTCAAACAGTGGAATGGGGACTATACAGACTTGTCTCCAATGATTCAAGTAGATCAGAAGACCAGAGATTCACTCCGTTGGTGGCTGACCCTGGACCATCTGTCCCAGGGAATGAGCTTCCGCAGACCAGAGTGGGTCATTGTCACGACCGACGCCAGTCTAGTGGGCTGGGGCGCGGTCTGGGAATCCCTGAAAGCTCAGGGTCTATGGTCTCGGGAAGAGTCTCTTCTCCCGATAAACATTCTGGAACTGAGAGTGATATTCAATGCTCTCAGGGCTTGGCCTCAACTAGCAAAGGCCAGATTCATAAGGTTCCAATCAGACAACATGACGACTGTTGCGTATATCAATCATCAGGGGGGAACAAGGAGTTCCCTGGCGATGAAAGAAGTGACCAAAATAATTCAATGGGCGGAGGATCACTCCTGCCACCTGTCTGCGATCCACATCCCAGGTGTGGAAAACTGGGAGGCGGATTTTCTGAGTCGTCAGACATTCCATCCGGGGGAGTGGGAACTCCATCCGGAGATCTTTGCCCAAATAACTCAATTATGGGGCATTCCAGACATGGATCTGATGGCGTCTCGTCAGAACTTCAAGGTTCCTTGCTACGGGTCCAGATCCAGGGATCCCAAGGCGACTCTAGTAGATGCACTAGTAGCACCTTGGACCTTCAACCTAGCTTATGTATTTCCACCGTTTCCTCTCATTCCCAGGCTGGTAGCCAGGATCAATCAGGAGAGGGCCTCGGTGATCTTGATAGCTCCTGCGTGGCCACGCAGGACTTGGTATGCAGACCTGGTGAATATGTCATCGGTTCCACCATGGAAGCTACCTTTGAGACAGGACCTTCTTGTTCAGGGTCCATTCGAACATCCAAATCTGGTCTCCCTCCAGCTGACGGCTTGGAGATTGAATGCTTGATTCTATCGAAGCGTGGGTTTTCAGATTCTGTGATAGATACTCTGGTTCAGGCCAGAAAACCAGTAACTAGAAAGATTTACCATAAAATATGGAAAAGATATATCTGTTGGTGTGAATCCAAAGGATTCCCATGGAATAAGATAAAAATTCCTAAGATTCTCTCCTTTCTACAAGAAGGTTTGGAGAAAGGATTATCTGCAAGTTCTCTAAAGGGACAGATCTCTGCTTTATCTGTCTTACTACATAAAAGACTGGCAGCTGTGCCAGATGTTCAAGCATTTGTTCAGGCTCTGGTTAGGATCAAGCCTGTTTACAGACCTTTGACTCCTCCCTGGAGTCTAAATCTAGTTCTTTCAGTTCTTCAAGGGGTTCCGTTTGAACCTTTACATTCCATAGATATTAAGTTACTATTTTGGAAAGTTTTGTTTTTGGTTGCAATTTCTTCTGCTAGAGAGTTTCAGAGTTATCTGCTCTGCAGTGTTCTCCGCCCTATCTGGTGTTCCATGCAGATAAGGTGGTTTTGCGTACTAAGCCTGGTTTTCTTCCAAAGGTTGTTTCTAACAAAAATATTAACCAGGAGATAGTTGTACCTTCTTTATGTCCGAATCCAGTTTCAAAGAAGGAACGTTTGTTACACAATTTGGACGTAGTCCGTGCTCTAAAATTCTATTTAGAGGCTACAAAAGATTTCAGACAAACATCTTCTTTGTTTGTTGTTTATTCTGGTAAAAGGAGAGGTCAAAAAGCGACTTCTACCTCTCTTTCCTTTTGGCTTAAAAGCATCATCCGATTGGCTTATGAGACTGCCGGACGGCAGCCTCCTGAAAGAATCACAGCTCACTCCACTAGGGCTGTGGCTTCCACATGGGCCTTCAAGAACGAGGCTTCTGTTGACCAGATATGTAAGGCAGCGACTTGGTCTTCACTGCACACTTTTGCCAAATTTTACAAATTTGATACTTTTGCTTCTTCGGAGGCTATTTTTGGGAGAAAGGTTTTGCAAGCCGTGGTGCCTTCCGTTTAGGTAACCTGATTTGCTCCCTCCCTTCATCCGTGTCCTAAAGCTTTGGTATTGGTTCCCACAAGTAAGGATGACACCGTGGACCGGACACACCAATGTTGGAGAACACAGAATTTATGCTTACCTGATAAATTACTTTCTCCAACGGTGTGTCCGGTCCACGGCCCGCCCTGGTTTTTTAATCAGGTCTGATGAATTATTTTCTCTAACTACAGTCACCACGGTACCATATGGTTTCTCCTATATATTTCCTCCTGTCCGTCGGTCGAATGACTGGGGTGGGCGGAACCTAGGAGGGACTATATGGCCAGCTTTGCTGGGACTCTTTGCCATTTCCTGTTGGGGAAGAGATATCCCACAAGTTAGGATGACGCCGTGGACCGGACACACCGTTGGAGAAAGTAATTTATCAGGTAAGCATAAATTCTGTTTTTTCTCCTCTGAGGGAGAATTTATGCAGCTTAATGGTTAGGACCCGGGTGCAGGCTGGTCCTGTTGGGTTCCTCTCTGTCTTGTGGCTGTTCAGACACGTGGCGCCATTCTGATTGGCTGGTCCGGTCGAGGTGCCGAGTGCTCATGTTATCATTGTCTCAGTCCTTATAGTCTTAAATTTGTATGACTGGGTCAGTCGAGTTTCTGCTGCGTCATTTTCTATGGCGTCTGGTATGTCGGACCGTAGTGTTCCTATCCCATGTGGTGGAGAGTTGGAGGGCTTAGCGCCTTTTTTCCCGCCGAGTGAGCATTTTGGCCTTTTTCTTTTGAGGCTCGAGGATTGTCATTGGAGTTGGTCCTCAGCAGCTAGTAGTTGAAGGGTAGTTCGGCTGCCTTGCAGCGGTGGGGTTGCAGAATGTAACCAGCTGCAGCTATTGCACATTGACTGTGTACTGTCTATGTAAGGAACCTTCCCCTTTAAGGGCACTTCCTCACCTCTCTGCTATATAAGGGCTCCTCCCACTACGTGTCCTCACTGGATTATTGAAGTACTGAAGTAACCTCATCTGATCTAGCCTCAAGCTGCATCCTGATAGAGTTCCTGGCAACTATTCTGGAGTTCACATCGGATCCTCAGAAGGAGGTCGTTACCTACCTTCCCTTACTTCCTTCTGCCTGCTGGAGATCTCACTTGGTTTTGCTGAATTCCCCTGTGCTTTAGTTCCTCCAGATTAGGCATCCATTACAAGGCTACTGATTCTCTCTCCTTGCTCAGCCCGGCTTTCGGTGACGTCATCAGCTACGGCCCAGACGTCCGTCTCCCTTCTCAGTGAATAGGTCTGTCACCATACATCAGCATATACCGTAAGTCTCTATATGCACTTAGTTCTCAGCTGCACATGTTATATATCCTTCTTGCTTACCTGACTGTTTTAGTGCTGTTGGTATATGTAAAGTGTTTAGCTCTGACTCTTTACTGTTGCAACCTATTCCATAAAATATACCTGTGCTTACTTAATTGTGAGGAATCTGAATCAAATTCATACTGCCTAAAGTTACAGCCACATTTACCTTAGATGTTGTAGCTATACTTAAGGCTATACTAAGACCGTTCAGTTACCCTTGCCATGCAGTATTTGGGTTAACCAAACTGTCATACTCACATATTTGAATAACTCCTTTTTGATAACAGTTTCTATTAAAGGAATTTTAAGTTTGTTACAGTCTATCTGTTTTTCTGAGACTTTTCCCTCTTCCTTTGTAGTCTCCATGTTACTTCTCCTTTTAGGGGCCTGGGAGATGTTTGTTCGCTGTTAGGGACACTGGGCGTGGTCTCCTTGGGTTTGCTTGGGGTTCCTCCATGAATGGGGGTTGGTTTGCGCCCCTTTCTCCTTGTGACCATCAACTTGTTCGGAGGTGATGTGGAGACAAGCCTTTGCTCGAGTGGCTTTGACCTCGAGGTATCCCCTTGCCTTATTGTCCTGAGGCTGTTAGTGAGTCTAGAAGCTCTAGCGTCATTGTACGACTTTTACCGCATTGGCTCCTTGGAGAGTGGGACTTCGGCAGGGGGTGGTCTCTTCCTTAGGTCAGGACTTGCAAGTTTTTCTCGTTATCTGGGGTGATCTGGATATTGCATTAGTATCCACTGTGGTCTGGGTTGTTATTCAGACTGGGTGTTAAGTTTGCAGGTTTTATTTGTCTAAACAGTTGGGGGTTCGAACCTGTTTTCCCTGGGGCTTCCGGTTGCTGGGTTTCATTCAGCATTTTCCCTTGTGGATCCCGTTGTGGGTTGTTACCGGACCTTTAGGCTCCAGGGTTAATTTGGGATTCCCCAGTTCCTGGAAACTTGGGCTATGTCCTTTTACTCGGATTTCTTGACCTGGTCTTGGTTGTCCAGGTTTTCTGAATGTCGTTGCTCATTGGGCTTGTGTTGCACCTTATACGGTTTCCCTTGGTCAGCTTGCTGTAGTATCCATTGAATTCACTGCTCTGCAGGTGAATGGACTTGCAGTGTCTCTGCTGCTACTATTGCACATTGGTTACATGTTAGCAGGCTAGTTTTTAGGGGAATCACTTTCAACAGGGCTTTTGAGTTGGGGATTGATCTCTCCTTTAACCGGTGCTGCCTATTAGCCTTTTCCCCTTTTTGGGAGAGAGGTTAGTCTCCTTTTTATGGAGATGTGGTCCTTTTCTTAAGGATTCTCCTGGTTCAGGAGTTGGGACCTGTGAGTTTCCCTAGCTGAGAGGGATTTTCTCTCTGAGTTACGTTCCATTTGGAGTCTTGCTGGCTCCGTGTCTAAATTGGACCTTTTTGCTAGATCCTTTGGGTCTACGGCCCTGTTGTCTGTTCTAAGGAGTCAGGTTGCACCCATGCTCTGTTGGATTGGCTGAGGCAATTCTTCCGCTAGTTTTTGAGCTGGTTTTGGGGTTCTTCTGTTCCCCTATTTCAGACCTGCCATTGCTGGGGCTGGAATGGCTGGGAGTGGGTTTTGAGAGCCGTCATCTTCAGGATCTAGGTGGTCATAGTAGCTAGCTAGGTCCCTAAGCTTACAAGCAGAGGGTCTAGGATTGCTCCACCTCAGGTTCGGGGTGTCATTTCTCTTTCTTGGGGGACCTCGTGGAGGTTATGATTCCCCCTTTTTTGGAAGACCTGTGTGTGCCCTCTGTCTGGGAGTTGTCTTTTGCAATCTGCTCTTTTGCTGGCCACTTTTGCTCATCCTGAGGATGGGGGTGTGTTCTTGACTCAAAGTTTTTCGCCTGGGTCTGTTACACGTTTTTTTGTAGCGGAATACTTCAGTGTTCCAAGTTTGGACTATGTGAGGACTCCGTCTTCTGTCGTCTTTTGGTGTTTTTGCACGACGTTTGAGAGAAAGTTTTCTCTGTTTCTATGCCCAGTCCTATACCTCCGGTTTCCCTGGTCTAGTCTCCCCTTGTCTGTCGGGACCCATTTGGGCCCTTGTGAGCTGGGCTCACTCTGGGGGGCTTTTCCTTTTATGGATCTTGTGACCTTTCGTTTTTTTCCCTTTGGTTCTTCCTGGCCCTCTCCCTTTGGGAGTTTAGGCTGGTGTTCCCTTCTTTAGTGAGGGGTGAGTGGGGAGGAACCGACTGTTGGTGCGATGGTGTCTCCTTTAGGCCTATTGGCTCAGTTGAGTCTGATTTTGTGCTCTCTAGCTAGGCTCTGGACTACCTGCGGGTCAGTTTCCTCTGGGCTTTTCCTTTCAAAGTTTTCTCGGCTTCGACCGAAGCTGGGGTTTTTGTGGGCAGTGGTTTCAGGCTTGGTGCCCTAAGAATGGGCCACCTATTGTACCCTCCCATATTGGCATTCAGTGTCCTCTATAGCTTGGGTATTGTTTTCCCAAAAGTAATGAATGCAGCTGTGGACTCTTTCCATTTAAGAAGAAAAACATAAATTATGCTTACCTGATAATTTTCTTCTGATGGAAAGAGTCCACAGCTCTCCACCCGTAATTTTTATGTGGAGTGTCCTTATTTTATTCTTCTGGCACCTTTCACCCTGATATTTGTTCTACTGTTCCTTGTTCCTCAGCAGAATGACTGGGGGATGAGGGGAGTGGGAGGAGTATTTAAGCCTTTGGCTGGGGTGTCTTTGCCTCCTCCTGGTGACCAGGTTCTTATTTCCCAAAAGTAATGAATGCAGCTGTGGACTTTCCATCAGAAGAAAAGAAAATTATCAGGTAAGAATAATTTATGTTTTTTAGATACTGGCCTTTAATTTGTTAAATTTTACAATCACTTTAATTGGAATAATTGTGCTATGTATTATTCGTCATTTTAAAAGGATTTTACCTTTTATTTATTTTTTTTAAACTTAATTTGTGTCCATTTTTGTCACTGTCCTATCTAGCAATTCTAGCTTGATAAAACTTCTAGAGATGGTCTTCCATTCAGTGAAAGTTGCAGAAAGTTTGTTTTGCCCATGCTCAGAAAAGAACAAAATGAAGCTCAACTTATGTTACTAACATTTTAGCTCCCTCATTTCCCTGAGGGCAGTGGCTACACTGAGAATTTCTAAATGCTCATTTTGCAAGAAAACAAGTAATATGTTTGCTAAATTTGTACACTATCTGTTTCTTTTTAAGTTTACTTTTATTTAGCATATTTGTTTTTACTAAAGGAGCACTGTTTCATACCCCTTTGTGACGATAACCATATAACCATTTAAAGTAGATAATTTGTGTTACCAGTAAACTGGGTATTGTACCTAATAAGCATATTTATGCGGTTACCTAAAATGTGAGATATATTTTTAAACAGATTACAATATTTGAGTTGGTGCAGTTTAGCAAGCTGTACTGTATAACCTGGTGTCAGATATGACGTTTTCTGACGTATTAATAGAACTTCACATTTTCTACTGCAATCAACACATACATTAAATATATATATTTTTCTTTATATAGGGAATGATCATTTAAGTGTTTTCCAAAGAAGAGGCGATACTTCTGGAATGAGAGCACATAGTGTGCAGAGTCTTCTTGATTTTTGCATGGATTCTAGCAAAGCAGAAGCAGGAAACAGAACTGGTTTTAAACAGAGCACTGCGTTACATAAAGCAAAGACATCTCATCGTGAGAAGAAAATTGATTATGTTACTATCAATAACTTCTCTGAATTAGAACCATCAGAAATTGTTTTGAAACTAGCTGCACCAGGAAGTGGACTGAAGGAATTTCTGAATGAAAGCAATGTTGAATTTCAATTGTTAAAGGGTTTCCTTAAAATATTAAATATATCCATTACATGCATAACCAACCGTCAAAGCCTAATATATATTCTTAGTAAAATACAAGGTTCTATTTTCATAAAACAGGTGCTCCCTCTCCACATTTTGGATGTTATGAGTAACGGCTCTCAGCAAGATAAAGGATTTTCATTTATTGATAATATTATTGTCTTACTCAAAGAGTTAGTAAGCAATTTTCCATCTAGTTCTTTTGCAGAAGTAATGATTGTGGAAACCTTGTTAAAAAAGGGTATGGATGATATGCTACAAAGTGGTAAGAATTTTCCAGAAGAAATTCAGAAAAAACTTACTGAGCTACAATCATTTCTCCAGTACCTACAACAGAAAAAGCAAGAAGGAACACTGAAATCCGATAACTATGTTTATATGGTGGGAAGTAGGGGGGACATACAAGATAATGATTTTAGGAGTATGTCAATTTATCCAACAGACAAGGACATTTATTTGGATCAAAATCCCTTAATGCGCCCAAACATTGTAAATGGATCATATCCTGATGCTAAATCTTACCTTGACACCCATTTTCGTCTACTAAGAGAAGACTTTATACGTCCTCTTAGAGGTGGAATTTCTCAACTTATAAGTATCAAACAAAAGGACTTGGCTAAAGCAAAATTTGATGATATTCGACTCTATTTTGATACCAAGATTTCATCTCCTTTATGTACTAAAGCTGGAATAGTTCACCAGGTTGAATTTAGCATAGCCAATCTGAAACAAGTCCTCTGGGAGAGTTCACGCCGTCTACTGTATGGATCTCTTGTTTGCCTCTCCAATGACAACTTTAAAAACATGTTTTATGCTACGGTAGCTGATAGGAATGTTAAAGATCTTAAAATGGGAATTATTACCTTAATGTTTACTGAAGAAAGTCGTCAGAAGCTCGCACAGTATTCCATAGAGGATCGTTTTTTAATGGTAGAAACAACAGCTTATTTTGAAGCATACCGCCATGTTTTAGAGGGACTGAAAGAAATGGTAGACAGTGAGATTCCTTTTCAAAACTACATAGTTAACTGTGATACGGAAATGTATGCACCATCATATGTGTCAGAAAACAGAACTGATTATAGACTGCCAAATGCTATCAAAGGAAGCCACTCTAACACTGATGAGACTGTGAACTTCCTGAAATATTATTTGCACAACAAACTTAGAGAAACTACTAGAAATGAGAGTAAATTTGATGTGCTTGATTTTACAACTTGGCCAACTAAAGAGGAACTAGATCTGGATAGATCCCAGTTTAAAGCATATCAAGTAGCTTTAACAAGTGAACTTTCCATTATACAAGGTCCACCAGGCACAGGTAAGCACTATATTTTACCATTTATTTGTGTCTGAAAAAAGCAAGCAAGTGTTAAAAAAAACCCTTATATAATATGTTATATAGCCATATGACTCATAAGTATTATCTGTTAATGGACTAGTATAATGTAAAGTAATAACATAGTTTACTTTTCTTTCATCATTTGTTGAGTGTCCACTAGCTATTATATGTGGGATTAAAGTCCAGTCCTATAGGAGGAGGCAAAATACCCCACATAACTTTAATCCCTTCTACTTTCCCATGATTCCTTAGTCAATTATTTGCCTCCAGAAAGGAATGATAGTGAAACATAAAGTGCTGATTTGCACATTGTTTAAAATGGGTTCTCAAGCTGATTTAAGACCCATAATCCTCCTCAAAGAACCTACAAACAGAATGGGCCAGTCTAAAAGAAACAGTATTATGCAGCTAAGGTGACCACGGTAGACAAAGGTGCTGACATGTAAGTACCTTGCACCTTCATAGCCCGGATATTAGCATGAACATGTACACATGTTTCACATAGCCGGGGAACATAATTATATATACCAGATAAAGCTACATAGAGCTAATTTTTGAGGTTTTCTTCACTTCAGTGCAGACCTCAGGGGGTTAACTTTTTGGCAGCCAAACAGAGAGCTCTTCCCCTCAAATCCTGTGGCCACCTTGCTGACACACTGCAAGTTCTCCACAGAGCCTAGGAGTGGTAAGCACCCTCAATAATAATAACAATAGCCATGCATAGATTTATATTTATTTCCTAAGATATGGTGAGTCCACAACGTCATCAATTACTGTTGGGAATATCACTCCTGGCCAGGAGGAGGAGGCAAAGAGCACCACAGTCAAACTGTTAAGTATCACTTCCCTTCCTACAAACCCCAGTCATTCTCTTTACCTTTAGCGCATGGTCGAGGTGAAGTTTTGGTGTCTGAAGAAAATTGGATTCATCTCACTTCAATCTAGATTTTATTATTTTAGAAAGCCATAGTAGGTTTGCTCTGATCTTTTTCTTTTCTCAAGGATTGGGTCTAGCCGTACTCCACGTTAGTCTCTTCAGTAGGGCAGTGGTGGCTTTAAAGCAGTTAGGAAAATGCAGCAAGGCCCACCTTACAAGTTCCTAACATTTTTGCTGCCCATGGTATAGAAAGCCAGATTTGGTTACTCTGTTCTTTCTTTTCTCTACAGGTCTCTGTGAAGGGTGGCGTCCTCTCATACCATGTAGGCTGTCCTCCTGCCGGATGGCTAGACTGTAGGTAAGTGCCTTTTTCGTCTTCTGTGTGGGAGACTGGCATTAAAAGGGTTAAGGAGCCTTCTCTGCAACATTATGTGGGACAGATATATCCTTTAGAAGGATATTTTAGGCAGGATGCAGGTACTTTATGGTGACAGGAGACTAGGGGTTAATAAGGATTCCCCTGATTGTTTGGGCTTATGTGTAAGTTTAGAGGCACCTAAGGGGTTAACGACAACTCTTATTTATTTCTTCTGTTATGTGTGATCAGTCCACGGGTCATCATTACTTCTGGGATATAACTCCTCCCCAACAGGAAATGCAAGAGGATTCACCCAGCAGAGCTGCATATAGCTCCTCCCCTCTACGTCAGTCCCAGTCATTCTCTTGCACCCAACGACTAGATAGGATGTGTGAGAGGACTATGGTGATTATACTTAGTTTTTATGACTTCAATCAAAAGTTTGTTATTTTACAATAGCACCGGAGCGTGTTATTACTTCTCTGGCAGAGTTTGAGGAAGAATCTGCCAGAGTTTTTTACTATGATTTTAACCGGAGTTGTTAAGATCATATTGCTGTTCTCGGCCATCTGAGGGAGGTAAAGGCTTCAGATCAGGGGACAGCGGGCAGATGAATCTGCATTGAGGTATGTAGCAGTTTTTATTTTCTGAATGGAATTGATGAGAAAATCCTGCCATACCGTTAAAATGACATGTATGTATACACTTCAGTATTCTGGGGATGGTATTTCACCGGAACTACTCTGTTAAAGGTCACTAATCCTTTTATCATGTTAAACGTTTTTTACTGGAATGTAGAATCGTTTACATTGCTGAGGTACTGTGTGAATAAATATTTGGGCATTATTTTCCACTTGGCAGCCTTTTTGCTTTTATTGTGACAGTTTCGTTTCTCTTCACTGCTGTGTGGGAGAGGCAGGGGCCGTTTTTGGCGCTCTTTGCTACGCATCAAAAAATTCCAGTCAGTTACTTTTATATTTCCTGCATGATCCGGTTCATCTCTGACAGATCTCAGGGGTCTTCAAACTTCTTTTAAGGGAGGTAAATTCTCTCAGCAGAGCTGTGAGAATTCTTATAGTGACTGTGAATAAAAACGTTGCTTTGTATTTTTTATGTCAAATTTAATTATTGTTATTTTACTAATGGGAACAAACCTTTGCTAAAAGTTGTGTTGTTTTAAAGTTTGATGCTATAACTGTTTTTCAGTTCATTATTTCAACTGTCATTTAATCGTTTAGTACCTCTTTGAGGCACAGTACGTTTTTGCTAAAAAAGATTATAACCAAGTTGTAAGTTTTTTTTGCTAGTGTGTTAAACATGTCTGACTCAGAGGAAGATATCTGTGTCATTTGTTCCAATGCCAAGGTGGAGCCCAATAGAAATTTATGTACTAACTGTATTGATGCTACTTTAAATAAAAGTCAATCTGTACAATGTGAACAAATTTCACCAAACAGCGAGGGGAGAGTTATGCCGACTAACTCGCCTCACGCGGCAGTACCTGCATCTCCCGCCCGGGAGGTGCGTGATATTATGGCGCCTAGTACATCTGGGCGGCCATTACAGATAACATTACAAGATATGGCTACTGTTATGACTGAAGTTTTGTCTAAATTACCAGAACTAAGAGGCAAGCGTGATCACTCTGGGGTGAGAACAGAGTGCGCTGACAATGCTAGGGCCATGTCTGATACTGCGTCACAGCTCGCAGAGCATGAGGACGGAGAGCTTCATTCTGTGGGTGACGGTTCTGATCCAAACAGATTGGACTCAGATATTTCAAATTTTAAATTTAAATTGGAGAACCTCCGCGTATTACTAGGGGAGGTCTTAGCAGCTCTCAACGATTGTAACACCGTTGCAATACCAGAGAAACTGTGCAGGTTGGATAAATACTTTGCGGTACCGGCGAGTACTGAAGTTTTTCCTATACCTAAGAGACTAACTGAAATTGTTACTAAGGAGTGGGATAGACCCGGTGTGCCGTTCTCACCCCCTCCAATATTTAGAAAGATGTTTCCAATAGACGCCACCACTCGGGACTTATGGCAAACGGTTCCCAAGGTGGAGGGAGCAGTTTCTACTTTAGCTAAGCGTACCACTATCCCGGTGGAGGATAGCTGTGCTTTCTCAGATCCAATGGATAAAAAATTAGAGGGTTACCTTAAGAAAATGTTTGTTCAACAAGGTTTTATATTGCAACCCCTTGCATGTATCGCGCCGATTACGGCTGCGGCAGCATTTTGGATTGAGTCGCTGGAAGAGAACCTTAGTTCATCTACGCTAGACGACATTACGGACAGGCTTAGAGTCCTTAAACTAGCTAATTCTTTCATTTCGGAGGCCGTAGTACATTTAACCAAACTTACGGCTAAGAACTCAGGATTCGCCATACAGGCACGTAGGGCGCTGTGGCTAAAATCCTGGTCAGCAGATGTTACTTCTAAGTCCAAATTACTTAATATACCTTTCAAGGGGCAGTCTTTATTTGGGCCCGGTTTGAAAGAAATTATCGCTGACATTACAGGGGGTAAGGGCCACGCCCTACCCCAAGACAAAGCCAAAGCTAAGGCTAGACAGTCTAATTTTCGTCCCTTTCGGAATTTCAAAACAGGAGCAGCATCAACCTCCACTGCACCAAAACAGGAAGGAGCTGTTGCTCGTTACAGGCAAGGCTGGAAGCCTAACCAGGCCTGGAACAAGAGCAAGCAGGCCAGGAAACCTGCTGCTGCCCCAAAGACAGCATGAATCGAGAGCCCCCGATCCGGGACCGGATCTAGTGGGGGGCAGACTCTCTCTCTTCGCCCAGGCCTGGGCAAGAGATGTTCAGGATCCCTGGGCACTAGAGATCATATCTCAGGGATACCTTCTAGACTTCAAATTATCTCCCCCAAGAGGGAGATTTCATCTGTCAAGGTTGTCAACAAGCCAGATAAAGAAAGAAGCGTTTCTACGCTGCGTACAAGATCTGTTATTAATGGGAGTGATCCATCCGGTTCCGCGGTCGGAACAAGGACAAGGGTTCTACTCAAACCTGTTTGTGGTTCCCAAAAAAGAGGGAACTTTCAGGCCTATCTTAGATTTAAAGATTCTAAACAAATTCCTAAGAGTTCCATCGTTCAAAATGGAAACTATTCGGACAATTTTACCCATGATCCAAGAGGGTCAGTACATGACCACTGTGGATTTAAAGGATGCTTACCTTCACATTCCGATCCACAAAGATCATCACCGGTATCTAAGGTTTGCCTTCTTAGACAGGCACTACCAGTTTGTAGCTCTTCCATTCGGATTGGCTACGGCTCCAAGAATCTTCACAAAGGTTCTGGGTGCCCTTCTGGCGGTACTAAGACCGCGAGGGGTTTCGGTAGCTCCGTACCTAGACGACATTCTAATACAAGCTTCAAGCTTTCAAACTGCCAAGTCTCATACAGAGTTAGTTCTGGCATTTCTAAGGTCGCATGGATGGAAAGTGAACGAAAAGAAGAGTTCTCTCTTTCCTCTCACAAGAGTTCCATTCTTGGGGACTCTTATAGATTCTGTAGAAATGAAGATTTACCTGACAGAAGACAGGTTAACAAAGCTTCAAAATGCATGCCGTGTCCTTCATTCCATTCAACACCCGTCAGTAGCTCAATGCATGGAGGTGATCGGCTTAATGGTAGCGGCAATGGACATAGTACCTTTTGCACGCCTACATCTCAGACCGCTGCAATTATGCATGCTAAGTCAGTGGAATGGGGATTACTCAGATTTGTCCCCTACTCTGAATCTAAATCAAGAGACCAGAAATTCTCTTCTATGGTGGCTTTATCGGCCACACCTGTCCAGGGGGATGCCATTCAGCAGGCCAGACTGGACAATTGTAACAACAGACGCCAGCCTACTAGGTTGGGGCGCTGTCTGGAATTCTCTGAAGGCTCAGGGACTATGGAATCAGGAGGAGAGTCTCCTGCCAATAAACATTCTGGAATTGAGAGCGGTTCTCAATGCCCTTCTGACTTGGCCCCAGTTAACAACTCGGGGGTTCATCAGGTTTCAGTCGGACAACATCACGACTGTAGCTTACATCAACCATCAGGGAGGGACAAGAAGCTCCCTAGCAATGATGGAAGTATCAAAGATAATTCGCTGGGCAGAGTCTCACTCTTGCCACCTGTCAGCAATCCACATCCCGGGAGTGGAGAACTGGGAGGCGGATTTCTTGAGTCGCCAAACTTTTCATCCGGGGGAGTGGGAACTTCATCCGGAGGTTTTTGCCCAAATACTTCGACGTTGGGGCAAACCAGAGATAGATCTCATGGCGTCTCGCCAGAACGCCAAACTTCCTCGCTACGGGTCCAGATCCAGGGATCCGGAAGCAGTTCTGATAGATGCTTTGACAGCACCTTGGAACTTCGGGATGGCTTATGTGTTTCCACCCTTCCCGCTGCTTCCTCGATTGATTGCCAAAATCAAACAGGAGAGAGCATCAGTAATTCTAATAGCACCTGCATGGCCACGCAGGACTTGGTATGCAGATCTAGTGGACATGTCATCCTGTCCGCCTTGGTCTCTACCTCTAAGACAGGACCTTCTGATACAGGGTCCATTCAAACATCAAAATCTAACTTCTCTGAAGCTGACTGCTTGGAAATTGAACGCTTGATTTTATCAAAACGTGGTTTTTCTGAGTCGGTTATTGATACCCTGATTCAGGCTAGGAAGCCTGTTACCAGAAGGATTTACCATAAAATATGGCGGAAATACCTATACTGGTGCGAATCCAAAGGTTACTCCTGGAGTAAGGTTAGGATCGCTAGGATATTGTCTTTTCTACAAGAAGGCTTAGATAAGGGTTTATCAGCTAGCTCATTAAAGGGACAGATTTCAGCTCTGTCCATCTTGTTACACAGGCGTCTGTCAGAAGATCCAGACGTCCAGGCTTTTTGTCAGGCTCTAGCTAGGATCAAGCCTGTGTTTAAGGCTGTTGCTCCGCCATGGAGTTTAAACTTAGTTCTTAACGTTTTACAGGGTGTTCCGTTTGAACCCCTTCATTCCATTGATATAAAATTGTTATCTTGGAAAGTTCTGTTTTTAATGGCTATTTCCTCGGCTCGAAGAGTTTCTGAGTTATCAGCCTTACATTGTGATTCCCCTTATCTGATTTTTCACTCAGACAAGGTAGTTCTGCGTACTAAACCTGGGTTCTTACCTAAGGTAGTCACTAACAGGAACATCAATCAAGAGATTGTTGTTCCATCCCTGTGTCCAAATCCTTCTTCAAAGAAGGAACGTCTTCTACACAATCTGGATGTAGTTCGTGCCCTCAAGTTCTACTTGCAGGCAACTAAAGATTTTCGCCAAAATTCTTCCCTGTTTGTCGTTTATTCTGGACAGAGGAGAGGTCAAAAAGCTTCTGCTACCTCTCTCTCTTTTTGGCTTCGTAGCATAATACGTTTAGCCTATGAGACTGCTGGACAGCAGCCTCCTGAAAGAATTACAGCCCACTCCACTAGAGCTGTGGCTTCCACTTGGGCCTTTAAGAATGAGGCCTCTGTTGAACAGATTTGCAAGGCTGCAACTTGGTCTTCGCTTCATACTTTTTCCAAATTTTACAAATTTGATACTTTTGCTTCTTCGGAGGCTATTTTTGGGAGAAAGGTTCTTCAGGCAGTGGTTCCTTCTGTATAATGAGCCTGCCTATCCCTCCCGTCATCCGTGTACTTTTGCTTTGGTATTGGTATCCCAGAAGTAATGATGACCCGTGGACTGATCACACATAACAGAAGAAAACATAATTTATGCTTACCTGATAAATTCCTTTCTTCTGTTGTGTGATCAGTCCACGGCCCGCCCTGTTTTAAGGCAGGTAAATATTTTTTAAATTATACTCCAGTCACCACTTCACCCTTGGTTACTCCTTTCTCGTTGATTCTTGGTCGAATGACTGGGACTGACGTAGAGGGGAGGAGCTATATGCAGCTCTGCTGGGTGAATCCTCTTGCATTTCCTGTTGGGGAGGAGTTATATCCCAGAAGTAATGATGACCCGTGGACTGATCACACAACAGAAGAAAGGAATTTATCAGGTAAGCATAAATTATGTTTTTTATTCTTATGTGTGGGGCTTGTATCTATAGCTCTCTGAGGGTTTAGCTTCACAGTATTGAGACAGGTTTGAGTGCGCACTATGTATTTCCATCTTAATGGGAGGAGAGTCCACTACTTCATTCATTACTTGTGGGAAATAAGAACCTGGCAACCAGGAGGAGGCAAAGACATCCCAGCCAAAGGCTTAAATACCTCCCCCACTCCCCTCATCCCCCAGTCATTCTTTGCCTTTCGTCACAGGAGGTTGGCAGAGAAGTGTTGGATGATTTGGAGTACACTCTTATGGAGGGTAGTACTTTTCAAAATGGGACTGGAGTTTTAAGTAATCCTGTCAGCCTCTCAGTAAGAGCATGGATGAAAGTTAGAGTCCGGAGATGCAGGGAGTGTCGTCTCTGCGAAACCGTCCCAACTCATGTGAACAGCTCCTTGGCAATCAGCGTTGACAAGTTACTCTGCCTGCCTTTATTCACTCAAGTCCATGTCAGGAGCGATGCTACTAACCTGTCACACTTGAAGGGCCGTGTTCCTGTTCCATGGCATAGATTCTGGTAAGATCGTTTCATTTATACACATATGATAACGCAAGAAGATAGGATCACAGTGTGTCTCCTTTTATCTATATAGAATCAAGGGTTAATATTATTAGTCAGTTAAATTAATCCACCAATCAGCAAGAACAACCCAGGTTATTCACCAAAAATGGGCCGGCATCTTGCTTTTCAAATAAAGGTACCAAGAGAATGAAGAAAATTTGATAATAGGAGTAAATTAGAAAGTTGCTTAAAATTGCATGCTCTATCTGAATCACTAAAGAAAAAATGTGGGTTCAATGTCCCTTTAAAGGCGCAAGCTATGGAGGACTCTGATATGTTAGAGGATACTCCCTCTTTAATTAAATCTAATACCTGTGTTTATTGTGAGTCTAGGGTACTATTCAAACCTTTTAATGGTCCCAAAGAAGCAGGGCAAGTTCCGCCCAATTCTGGACCTAAAGTGCCTAAACAAGTTTCTGTCAGTCCCATCGTTCAAAATGGAGACAATCAGATCGATCCTGCCCCTAGTTCAAGAGGGGCAATTTATGACAACAATAGACTTGAAGGATGCCTACCTTCACGTGCCAATTCACAAGGACCACGTCAGGTTCCTAAGATTCGCATTTCTGGACCAACACTTCCAGTTTGTGGCCCTACCATTCGGTCTTACGACGGCCCCAAGCGTCTTTACGAAGGTTCTAGGTGCGCTGCTCTCAGTAGCAAGAGCCAGTGGTATTGCGGTGGCTCCTTATCTGGACGATATTCTGGTCCAGGCTCCGTCCTGCAGTCTTGCGGAGGACCACTCAAGGGCTCTTCTTCTCATTCGATCCCATGGATGGAAGATAAACGAAGGAAAGAGTTCTTTGGTTCAAAGCAACAGGGTGGAGTTCCTGGGTACGATAAATGATTCCATATCTATGAAGATATTCTTGACAGATCAGAGACGTTCCAATATTGCGTCCAGCTGTCTTGCCCTTCAGACCTCCTCAAGGCCATTTGACAACATCGGACAACATTACCTCAGTGACTTATATAAACCATCAGGGGGGAACGAGAAGCTCCCTAGCCAAGAGGAAAGTATCTCGGATTCTGGAATTGGCAGAGACTCACAATTGTTGGCTTTCAGCAATCCACATTCCGGGTGTGGACAACTGGGAAGCGGACTTTCTCAGCAGACAATCGTTTCTTCCGGGGGAAAGGTCTCTCTATCTCGAGGTGTTTGCGGAGATCTACAACAGATGGGGGATGCCGGAGATATACCTCATGGCGTCCAGACTCAACTTCAAGCTACCCAGATACGGGTCCAGGGACCCACAGGTCCGGGTCCAGGGACCCACAGGCAGAGCTGATAGATACCTTAGCGGTGCCTTGGGAGTTCAACCCAATTTACTTTTTTCCACCGTTGTCACTTCTTCGAGTGGTGGCCCGCATCAAACAGAAGCTAGCTTCGACCATTCTGATTGCTCCATTGTGGCTGTGGATGACGTGGTTTGCGGATCTGGTGGGGATGTCATCGTCTCCTCCATGGAGGTTACCCTGTCGCAGAGATCTGCTGGTTCAGAGTCCCTTTCTACACCAAAATCTCGATTCTCGGAGGCTGACTGCTTTGAGATTGAACGCCTAGTCTTGGCTAAGATAGGTTTTTCTGAGAGAGTAATTGATACTCTCATCCAGGCCATGAAGCCGGTAACTCGTCGCATCTATCATAAGGTGTGGATGACCTACTTATCCTGGTGTGAGGAATGTGGATATCCCTGGCACAAGGTTAGGGTATCCAGGATTCTGGCCTTTCTCCAGGATGGACTGGATAAGGGTCTTGCTGCCAGTTCCTTAAAGGGACAGATTTCGGCGTTATTGGTGCTGTTACACAAGAAGCTAGCGGAGCTTCCTGATATTCAGTCCTTTGTTCAGGCTCTGTCTAGGATCAGACCTGTCTTTAGAAATTCTGCTCCTCCTTGGAGCTTAAACTTGGTTCTTAAGGTTTTGCAGAGGGCTCCGTTTGAGCCTATGCATGTGCTTGACATTAAGATTCTTTCCTGGAAGGTACGATTTCTTCTGGCTATTGCATCGGCTTGCAGAGTCTCTGATTCAGCGGCCTTGCAATCTGAGCCCTCCTACCTGTTTTTTCACACTGATAAGGCTGTGCTTCGCAATGGGTTGGGATTTCTTCCCAAGGTGGTGTCAGATCGTAACATCAATCAGGAGAAGGTAGTTCCTTCCTTGTGTCCTAACCCTTCTTCATCTAAGGAAAGGTTACTGCATAACTTGGTTGTGGTTTGAGCCTTTAAAGTTTTATCTTCAGGCCACAAAAGATTTCAGACAGACTTCGTCTTATTTGTGGTGTATTCAGGGAAGCTTAGGGGGCCTCTTCCACTTCTCTGTCTTTTTGGTTGAGGAGCATTATCCGTTTGGCCTATGAGACAGTGGGACATAAGCCTCCTCAGAGGATTACGGCTCACTCAACTAGAGCTGTTGCCTCTTTTTGGGCCTTTAAGAACGAGGCCTCTGGAGCAGATTTGTAAGGCAGCTACTTGGTCCTCCTTACTTTTTTACAAAGTTTTACAAATTTTATGTTTTTGCTGCGGCGGAAGCTGTTTTTGGGAGAAAAGTTCTGCAGGCTGTGGTGCCCTCAGTATAGAGTCCGCCTCCTTTTACCCCTCCTGTTTTTGTTCATTCAGTGTCCTCTAGAGCTTGGGTATTTATTCCCACAAGTAATGAATGAAGCAATGGACTCTCCTCCCATTAAGATGGAATACATAAATTATGCTTACCTGATAATTTCATTTCCATCTGTGGGAGGAGAGTCCATTGCTGCCGCCCGTTTGCTCCGGTGGGCGGACCTAAATTTAATATTCTTCTGGCACCATTTATACCCTGATATTTCTCCTACTGTTCCTTGTTCCCTTGGCAGAATGACTGGGGGATGAGGGGAGTGGGGGAGGTATTTAAGCCTTTGGCTGGGGTGTCTTTGCCTCCTCTTGGTGGCCAGGTTCTTATTTCCCACAAGTAATGAATGAAGCAGTGGACTCTCTTCCCACAGATGGAAATGAAATGATCAGGTAAGCATAATTTATGTTTTTTGCTGTGCAGTGCGATAGCGGTTTCCTAGCGGTCCTTTAAAGGAGTTTACCGCCACACTGCCTTGTGAATAGAGAGCAGCCTCAGAGTCAGCAAAATTGAACTTTACTTGGGCTTGTTCACATGGTAGAATGAAGCGCAATGTTAGAAAATAGTTGAGCGCTTTATTCCCATGCTGTTGCCGTGTCTCGCCTCCTTCTCTGAGAAGGAGCTGCTGAGCCATTTCAGTCTCTTGCTGGGTCCAGTCATGTGACCCAGCCTCTCTCAGCCTCCTCCGGTTGAGAACGGAGCTTACACAGCTTTTTATTAAACAGTGCAATGTTAAATTTAAAATACTATACAATGCAAACTATATTGTAGATGTAAAATGTTCCTTATCAAGTTTATGGAGAAAGTTTATTAGGATATTGTGTACTTTATATTATATGAGCACAAACATCACTGCCTATACTGTGTTTATTACAACGTCCCTTAAATTAACTGTTTGTTTTAAAGTGACAGTCTTGTTTTTTCTTTATAATATTAATATATTCAAATATTACATTTGAATTTACTTTTGCCTCAGTTTTTCTTTTGCAGAAAATTCAGTTTTTTTTTTTAGACACTAATATTGTTTTCAAATATGCAATTATGTGTGTTCTTTTTTCGCTGGATCTCTTGAGATAGAGATAACGTGTTGCCTCTGAGCCCATGGTATCTCAGGATGATGCTGTTTAGACAATGCCACAGTTTTCTCCTTACACGTCCCAAGCCTCTATGGCATCTGGCGTCACCTGCAGTGCCCTGTGGTTCCTCATTATCTTCTGGAAGAGTTATTTGCCTGCAGAATTTGCTGCTCGGGTATCTTTTGGGTATCTGTGGCATTATCTGTTTTTCCTATTCTTAGGGGAAAATCACAGGAGGAATATTAGAGATTCAGATTGTAAGGTTTCTGTACCGCCTGCTGCTACACAGGTTGCCCTCCCTCATAAGTCTGATGAGGAGGATACGTCAGTAGCCTCTGAGGGTAAAATCTCAGATTTAGACAGTATAATTCCTTTATCTGATGCTGAAGTAGTATCCTTCAGATTTAAGCTTGAACACCTTCATGTATGATTTTTTTTTGGCTGCCTTGGAGCAACTCCGATACGTCTGCCGTTGTCAATCCCTAAAGAATCTAGTAAACTTTATAAATACTAGGATTCCTCTGTGGAAGTTTTTCCTGTACCAGACCGTGCTAGGAGATTTTTCACAGGAATGGGAGAGCTACTCTTGGAGTTTCCCCATCTCCTGTCTTTAAAAAGATGTTGTTGTCTCCATTAAATATCATGACACACGGTGCCTACAGTAGTAGGACATTTCTACTCTGGCTAAGAGAACTAAGATTCCTAGAGAGGGTATCTGTTCTTTTCAGGATCAATGGACTAAGCTGAAGGCTTACATGGAAGTTTGTTTTGCCACTGTGTCAAGTGCGGCATCATATTGGTGCGTCGCCATGTTTGATCCAATTGGTAGGGACTCCTTTAAGGAGGAGATCCAGAACAGAATTAAGGCAAGAGTCTTTACAAAGGATCTGGGGGCTCTGCTCGCAGTGGCCAGAACCAGGGGTATAGCAGTGGCACCTTACTTAGACGATATTCTGGTTCAAGCACCATCCTGTCATCTGGCAGAGGACCATTTGAAAGCCCTTCTTTCTCTTCTTCGATCTCTTGGATGGAAGATAAACTTAAAAAAGAGTTCTCTTATTCCCAGTACCAGGGTGAAATTCCTGGGTATGATAATAGACTCCATATCCATGAGGATATTTCTTACAGACCAAAGACGTTCCAAGTTAACGTACAAATGTCTTGCCCTCCAGACTTCCTTAAGGCCCTCTGTGGCTCGGTGTATGGAGGTAATTGGTCTCATGGTGTCCTGCATGGACATCATTCCTTTTGCCAGATTCCATCTCAGACCTCTTCAGCTGTGCAGGCTGAAACTGTGGAATGCCGATCATTCGGATCTGTCTCAACAGATTTATCTGGACAACCAGTCGAGAAAATCGCTCTTCTGGTGGCTCTGTCCAGATCACCTGCCCCAAGGGACATCCTTCTTGAGACTATCCTGGTAAAATGTGACTACGGACGCAAGTCTCTCGGGATGGGGAGCTGTTTGGGGTGGCAGGAAGGCACAGGGCCTCGAGAGGAATCCTCCTGATCAACATTTTGTAACTTCGAGCGACCTTCAATGCTCTGAAGGCTTGGCCTCTTCTGGGTTGGTCCCAGTTTATCAGATTCCAATTAGACAACATAACCTATGTGGCTTACATCAACCATCAGGGGGGGAAACAAGGAGCTCCTTAGCAATGAGGGAAGTATCTCAAATTCTGGAATGGGCGGAAGCCCACAACTGCTTGCTTTCAGTGATCCACATTCCGGGTGTGGACAACTGGGAAGCAGATTTTTCAGCAGACAATCCTTTCATCCAGGGGAATGGTCTCTCCATCCCGAGGTGTTTGCGGAGATTTGTAACAGATGGGGGACGCCGGAGATAGACCTCATGGCGTCCCAACTCAATTCCAAGCTACCCAGATATGGGTCGCGGTCCAGGTATCCTCAGGCAGAGCTAATAGATGCATTAGCAGTGCCTTGGAGGTCCAGTCTGATCTACATTTTTCCACCGTTACCACTTCTCCCTCGTGTAGTGGCCCGCATCAAACAGGAGCAAGCATCAGTGATTCTAACTGCTCTATCGTGGCCACGGAGGATGTGGTTTGCGGATCTGGTGGGGATGTCCTCATCTCCTCCATGGAGGTTACCTTGTCGCAGGGATCTGCTGGTACAAGGTCCTTTTGTTCATCAAAATCGAGATTCTCTGAGACTGACTGCGTGGAGATTGAACGCTTAGTCCTAGCCAAGAGAGGTTTCTCTGAGAGAGTTATTGATACTCTCATTCAAGCTCGTAACCCGGTTACTCGCTGCATCTATCATAAGGTGTGGAGGACTTACTTATTCTGGTGTGAAGAGCGTGGATTCACTTGGTATAAAGTCATGCGGGTAGATTACGAGTTTTGTTGGTAAAGCTGTGCGGTGCTAACGAGCAGTTTCTGCTCACCGCTCACCTACAGACAGCGCTGGTATTATGGGTTTTTACAAACCCGGCGTTAGCCGCAGAAAAGTGAGCGGAGAGCAAAATTTAGCTCCACATCTCACCTCAATACCAGCGCTGCTTACGGTAGCGGTGAGCTGGCTAAACGTGCTCGTGCACGATTTCCCCATAGGAATCAATGGGGGAGAGCCGGCAAAAAGACACCTGCAAAAGAGCAGCCTAAAGCTCCTAACGCAGCCCCATTGATTCCTATGGGGAAATACATTTTATGTTTACACCTAACACCCTAACATGAACCCTGAGTCTAAACACCCCTAATCTTACACTTATTAACCCCTAATCTGCCGCCCCCGACATCGCCGACACCTACATTATATTATTAACCCCTAATCTGCCGCTCCGGACACCGCCGCCACCTACATTATACTTAAGAACCCCTAATCTGCTGCCCCCAACATCGCCGACACCTACATTATATTTATTAACCCCTAATCTGCCGCCCACAATGTCGCCGCAACCTACCTACAATTATTAACTCCTAATCTGCCGCCCCCAACGTCGCCGCCACTATATTAAAGTTATTAACCCCTAAATCAAAGTCTAACCCTAACCCTAACACCCCATAACTTAAATATAATTTAAATAAATCTAAATAAAATTACTATAATTAACTAAATTATTCCTATTTAAAACTAAATACTTACCTATAAAATAAACCCTAAAATAGCTACAATATAACTAATAGTTACATTGTAGCTATCTCAGGGTTTATTTTTATTTTACAGGCAACTTTCTATTTATTTTAACTAGGTACAATAGTTATTAAATAGTTATTAACTATTTAATAGCTACCTAGTTAAAATAAAGACACATTTACCTGTAAAATAAAACCTAACCTGAGTTACAATTACACCTAACACTACACTATAATTTAATTAATTCCCTAAATTAAATTCAATTAATTACAATTAAATACAATTATCTAAAGTACGAAAAAAACACAAACACTAAATTACAGAAAATAATAAAATAATTCTAAGTTTTTTAAACTAATTACACCTAATCTAATCCCCCTAATAAAATAAAAAGCCCCACAAAATAATAAAAAGCCCTACCCTATACTAAATTACAAATAGCCCTTAAAAGGGCCTTTTGCGGGGCATTGCCCCAAAGTAATAAGCTCTTTTACCTGTAAAAAAAAGTACAATACCCCCCCAACATTAAAACCCACCACCCACACACCCAACCCTACTCTAAAACCCACCCAATCCCCCCTTAAAAAACCTAACACTAACCCCTTGAAGATCACCCTACCTTGAGAAGTCTTCACCCAACCGGGCCGAAGTCCTCAACGAAGCCGGGCGAAGTGGTCCTCCACACGGGCAGAAGTCTTCATCCAAGCCGGGAAGAAGAGGTCCTCCAGACGGGCAGAAGTCTTAATCCAGACGGCATCTTCTATCTTCATCCATCCGGAGCGGAGCGGGTCCGTCTTCAAGACATCCGACGCGGAGCATCCTCTTCATCCGGAGTCTTCTTACTAAATGACGGTACCTTTAAGTAATGTCATTCAAGATGGCGTCCCTTCAATTCTGATTGGCTGATAGAATTCTATCAGCCAATCGGAATTAAGGTAGAAAAAATCCTATTGGCTGATGCAATCAGCTAATAGGATTGAAGTTCAATCCTATTCGCTGATCCAATAAGCCAATATGAATGAGCTCCCATTCTATTGGCTGATTGGAACAGCCAATAGAATGCAAGCTCAATCCTATTGGCTGATTGGATCAGCCAATAGGATTTTTTCTACCTTAATTCCGATTGGCTGATAGAATTCTATCAGCCAATCAGAATTGAAGGGACGCCATCTTGGATGACGTCACTTAAAGGTACTGTCATTTAGTAAGAAGACTCCGGATGAAGAGGATGCTCCGCGTCGGATGTCTTGAAGATGGACCCGCTCCGGATGGATGAAGATAGAAGATGCCGTCTGGATGAAGACTTCTGCCCGTCTGGAGGACCTCTTCTTCCCGGCTTGAATGAAGACTTCTGCCCGTCTGGAGGACCACTTCGCCAGGCTTCGTTGAGGACTTCGGCCCGGTTGGGTGAAGACTTCTCAAGGTAGGGTGATCTTCAAGGGGTTAATGTTAGGTTTTATTAAGGGGGATTGGGTGGGTTTTAGAGTAGGGTTGGGTGTGTGGGTGGTGGGTTTTAATGTTGGGGGGGTATTGTACTTTTTTTTACAGGTTAAAGAGCTGATTACTTTGGGGCAATACCCTGCAAAAAGCCCTTTTAAGGGCTATTTGTAATTTAGTTTAGGGTAGGGCTTTTTTTTATTTTGGGGGGCTTTTTTATTTTATTAGTGGGATTAGATTAGGTGTAATTAGTTTAAAAAAATTGTAATTATTTTATTATTTTCTGTAGTTTAGTTTTAGGGAATTAATTTAATTATAGTGTAGTGTTAGGTGTAATTGTAACTTAGGTTAGGTTTTATTTTACAGGTAAATTTGTCTTTATTTTAACTAGGTAGTTATTAAATAGTTAATAACTATTTATTAACTATTGTACCTAGTTAAAATAAATACAAAATTGCCTGTAAAATAAAAATAAACCTGAAGATAGCTACAATGTAACTATTAGTTATATTGTAGTTATCTTAGGGTTTATTTTATACGTAAGTATTTAGTTTTAAATAGGAATAATTTAGTTAATGATAGTAATTTTATTTAGATTTATTTAAATTATGTTTAAGTTAGGGGGGTGTTAGGGTTAGACTTAGGTTTAGGGGTTAATACATTTAATATAGTGGTAGCGACGTTGGGGGCGGCAGATTAGGGGTTAATAAATGTAGGTAGGTGGCGGCGATGTTAGGGCCGGCAGATTAGGGGTTAATAATATTTAACTAATGTTTGAGGGGCGGGAGTGCGGCGTTTTAGGGGTTAATATATTTATTAAAGTGGCGGCGATGTCCGGTTTGGCAGATTAGGTGTTACATTTTTTATTTAACTGTTTGCGATGTGGGGGACCTCGGTTTAGGGGTTAATAGGTAGTTTATGTGTGTTAGTGTACTTTTTTGCACTTTAGTTAAGAGTTTTATACTACGGCGTTAGCCCATAAAACTCTTAACTACTGACTTTCAAATGCGTTAGGGATCTTGGAGGTAGAGGGTGTACTGCTCACTTTTCGGAAGACTCGTAATATCGGAGTTAGGAAAATCCCATTGAAAATATAGGATACGCAATTGACGTAAATGGATTTGCGGTATTTTCGAGTCGAGCCAAAAAAGTGAGCGGTACACCTGTACCTGCAAGACTCGTAATACCAGCGGGTGTTAAAAAGCAGCGTTGGAACCTCTCAACGCTGCTTTTTAACCCTAGCGCAAGACTCGTAATCTAGCCGATGGTTTCCAGAATTCATTCCTTTCTCCAGGATGGTCTGTAGAAGGGCCTTTCTGCTAGCTCCCTTAAAGTGAATTTAAATTTTGATGATAAAGTGCCCAATTTTTTAAAATTCGATTAAAAGCAGGGGCACTTTAATTCATCAATTTACATTTCACTCGTGTTGTGAAAATACTTACCTTTTAATCTTGACTGCCGCTCCAGCTTCCCCAGTCAGAAATGATGGATCGGTCATCCTCCAATCACGGCTTCCCCCCAGGGGAATCAGTGTCTGATTCAATGCATTGATTGGAGGAAGCCAGATTCCTCATTTTAGACCCAGGAAGAGGCTTTGCAACGGGTGGAAGAAGCGATGCAGCGGCTGTGAAGATGAAAAGGTAAGTATTTTCACACTTTATCATCAAAATTTACATTCACTTTAAGGGACAAATTTCTGCGGTTTTACTGCACAAGAGTCTCGCTGAGCTTTTAGGTGTCCAGTCTTTTGTTCAGGCTCTGAATAGAATCAGGCCTGTGTTTAGATCTAGCGCTCCTCCTTGGAGTTTAAATCTGGTTCTTAAGGTTTTGCAGAAGGCTCCGTTTGAGCCTTTGCATGTAGTTGACATTAAATTACTGTCCTGGAAGGTTCTTTTCTACTGGCTATTGCCTCGGCGTGCAGAGTATCTGAGATGGCTGCCTTCCAATGTGAGCCCCCTTACCTAGTATTCCATGCTGATAAGGCTATGTTTCGTACTGGGTTGGGTTTTCTTCCTAAGGTTGTTTCAGATCGTAACATCAATCATGAGATTGTGGTTCCATCCTTGTGTCCTAATCCTTCTTCGAAGCAACGGTTAATTCATAATTTGGATGTGGTTTGGGCCTTAAAGCTCTATCTTCAGGTCACGAAGGAGTTTAGACAGACTTCTTCTTTGTTGTCTATTCTTGGAAGCGTAGGGGGCAGAAGGCCTTGTATACTTCCTTATCTTTTTGGTTGAGGAGCATAATTTGCTTATCTTATGAGACAGCGGGACATAAGCCTCCTCAGAGGATTAAGGCTCATTCATCTCGAGCTGTGGCTTCCTCTTGGGCCTTCAAGAATGAGGCCTCTATTGATCAGATTTGTAGGGTGGCTACCTGGTCCTCTTTTACATACCTTTTCAAAATTTTACAAGTTTGATGTTTTTGCTTCGGCTGAAGCAGCTTTTGGGTGAATTGTTTTGCAGTCTGTGGTGCCCTTAGAATAGGGTCCGCCTCTCTCTTTACCCTCCCGTTTCATTCAGTGTCCTCTAGAGCTTGGGTATATGTTTCCCACAAGTAAGGAATTCTTCTGGCACCATTTATACCCTGATATTTCTCCTACTGCTCCTTATTGCCTCGGCAGAATGACTGGGGGATGAGGGAAGTGGGGGAGGTATTTAAGCCTTTGGCTGGGGTGTCTTTGCCTCCTCCTTGTGGCCATGGTAAGTATTTCCCACAAGTAAGGAATGAAGCCGTGGACTCTCCTCATACAGAAGGAAAGGAAATTATCTGGTAAGCATAATTAATGTTTTTAATAGTTCCTGCATAGTCTCACAGGATCTGGTATACAGACCTAGAGGAGATGTATTTCTTCCACCTTGGTGGTTCTTGAGGAAGGACCTTCTAATTCAGGGTCTATTCTTTCATCCAACTTTCGTTTTCTCTGAAGCTTTCTGCTTGGAGATTGAATGCTTAGTTCTGTCTAAGCATGATTTTTTCTGAATCGGTCATGGAGACCATGATTCAGGCTTGCAAACCTGTTACTGGTAACTTTTACCGTAAGGTATGGCATAAATTCCATGATTGGTGTGAATCCCAGTACTACTCTTGGAAGTAGAGTCAGGATTCCTAGGGGTTTTGCCCTTTCTCCAGGAAGGTCTGGAGGACAGTTTGTCAGTCAGTTCTCTAAAGGGTCAGATTTCTGAGTTATCCAAGTGTCTGGCGGATGTGCCAGATGTGTAATCTTTTGTCAAACTCTGGTTAGTATCAGGTCTGTGTTTAAGTCTGTTGCTCCTCTTGGAGCTTTAACCTTGGTTTTAAGGGTTTGCAGCAGGCTCAGTTTGAGCCATAGCATTCCATAAATTTAAAATTTTTATCTTGGAAGTTTTCTTTTTTTGCTATATCTTCTGCTCGTAGAGTTTAGGTACTCTCGGCTTTGCAGTGTGATTCGCCTTATCTTATTTCGGATAAGACGGTTATTTATCCTAAGTGGAAATATTGTTTGGGATTTGTTGTTCCCTCTCTGTGTCCTCATTCTTATCTCTTGAGGAACGTGTGTGCACAATTTGGATGTTGTGCATGCTTAATATTTTTTATTCTGTTTTTGTTTGTTTTCTGTGTAACAGAAAACTACTGCTACTTCTCTTTTCTCTGGTTGAGAAGTTTAATTTGTTTGCTTTTCAGACTGCAGGGCTGCAGTCTCCTGAGAGAGTTATGGCTCATTACACAAGGGCTGTCTCTTCTTCTTCGGCTTTCACAGATGTAACTTTTGTGGATCGGTTTTGCAAGGCTGCAACTTGGTTTTCTTTGCATGCTTTTTCAAAATTTTATCAATTTGATTTTTCTGCCTCAGACGAGGTTTCTTTTGGAAGAAAAGTTCTTCAAGCGGTGGTGCCTTCTGTTTAGGTCTGCCTGTCTTGTTCCTCCGTAGTCATCTGTGTCCTCTAGCTTGGGTATTGGTTCCCAACAGTAATTGATGATGTTGTGGACTCACCATATCTTAGGAAAGAAAAGAAAATGTAGGAGGAGGGGAAGTAATAAGTGTCTGTGTAAGATTCTTCTATCAAGATTTCTTTTTTATTTTAAAGTCAGGGCAGGCTTGCTCTGATCTTCCATCACAATCTGGGTATAGCTGTATTCCACGTTAGTCTCTTCAGCAGGGCTGTGCTAGCTTTAAAGCAGTTAGGAACTTGTGGGTCGGGCCTCACTGCGTTTTCCTAACATCTTGCTGCCCTCTCTCAGAATGCCAGAGTAGGCTTACTCTGTTCGTTTCTTTTGTCTTAGGTCTCTGTGAGGAGCGGCTTCCTCTCATACCAGGGAACTGTCCTCCTGCCGGACAGTCAGGAATGCAGGTAAGTGGCATTTCTTCTACAAGATACGACGAGTCCACGGATTCATCCTTACTTGTGGGATATTATCCTCCTGCTAACAGGAAGTGGCAAAGAGCACCACAGCAGAGCTGTATATATAGCTCCTCCCCTCCACCTCCAGTCATTCTCTTTGCCTGTGTTATACTAGGAAGAGGTAAAGTGAGGTGTTAGTTTTATTGTCTTCAATCAAGATGTTTTTTATTTTAAATGGTACCGGTGAGTACTGTTTTTCTCTCAGGGGGATATGGAAGAAGATTTCTGCACTGAGGTTGATGATCTTAGCAGCTGTAACTAAGATCCATGTTGGTTCCCACAGAGATTCTGGAGGTAATACAAGAGGCATCTTCAGTGTGGAGAACAATTTATGCTACAAGCAGCATTGAGGTATGTGCAGCCCTTATTTTCTGAGGAGACTTGGTATATCAGAACTGGCTGACAATTATTTCCCTGTAGGGAAGGGGTAAGCAGTAGACCTGTGTTACAGAGGGGGTGTTACTGAAACCTGTGACTTTATTTTTTATTCAGTTGACATTTGGGCTCATAATATGCTGAGTGCTACATTATAAGAGACACTGGGAGATATGTTTAGCGTTTTTTTTTTTTTTTTTTAAAACACTATGACCGTATTGAGGGTCTTAGGGGTTAAAATCCACATGGCTTATATGGGAAATCGCTTCACCATGCGGTTGTTCAGGCCTACTCGGTCATCGGTCCTGATGGGCAGAGCTTCATTTCGCGCGCTCAGACGCGCTATGTATTCTGGCTGGGAAGCAGCAGGCATTGACTCCGGTGGAGCCTAAGCAAAGTTTTCCATCTCCAGATTGTTATCGAGTCCTTTCGAAGTACCCTGGGGGCAGGTAGGCGCCACAGCGAGGTGCAGAGGGTATTTTTGCTGTTTTTAACATATTGTGGCTATTAATACACTTTAGCAGCTAATCGCTCCCTTAATATTTATGGTGCAATCATTTTTGGAGCCAATATTTAGTTTTAGTTACTTCTGATAAGTAAATTAACGTTTTACAGCAGTTTTGGAAAAATTGTACTCTTTTTTATCCTTAAAGGCACAGTACACGTTTTTCAATCAAATTACTCCCTTATTACTTGGGGTGCAATAATTTAGTTTTTTGTTACTTTTGATAAGTACACTAACGTTTTAAAGCAGTTTTGGAAAAATTGTATGCTTTTTTTATTCTTAAAGGCACAGTACACGTTTTCAAAATAAGTATTTTAGCAATCACTAAGGCCTAGATTTAGAGTTTTGTCGGTAAAGACCCGCGTAGCGAACGCGGCTTTTTTTCCTACCACTGCTTCCAAACAACGCTGGTATTGAGAGTTGTCTGAGGGACTGCGTTAGGCTCCAAAAAGGGTGCGTTGAGCTGAATTTACCGCCACTTCAAAGCTCAATACCAGTGTTGCTTACGGTAGCGGTAAGCTGCCAAAACGTGCTCGTGCACGATTCCCCCATAGGAAACAATGGGGCAGTTTGGGCTTAAAAAAAACTAACACCTGCAAAAAAGCAGCGTTAAGCTCCCAACGCAGCCCCATTGTTTCCTATGGGGAAACACTTTCTAAGTCTGCACCTAACACCCTAACATGAACCCAGAGTCTAAACACCCCTAACCTTACACTTATTAACCCCTAATCTGCCGCCCGCTAACACCACCGACCCCTGTATTATATTTATTAACCCCTAATCTGCCCCCCCAACGTCGCCGCTACCTTACCTACACTTATTAACCCCTAATCTCCCGCCCGCAACGTCGCCGCTACTATAATAAATTTATTAACCCCTAAACCTAAGTCTAACCCTAACCCTTACACCCCCCTAAGTTAAATATAATTTTAATCTAACGAAATAAATTAAATCTTATTAACTAAAGTATTCCTATTTAAAACTAAATACTTACCTGTAAAATAAACCCTAATATAGCTACAATATAACGAATAATTATATTGTCGCTATTTTAGGATTTATATTTATTTTACAGGCAACTTTCTATTTATTTTAACTAGGTACAATAGCTATTAAATAGTTATTAACTATTTAATAGCTTAAAACAAAGGTAGTATTAGAAAAACCCAATGCGCTGGTATGAAACCACACTACACATAAAAAACAGGCAATCCCAAAGCCTGCGGTTATCTTATTGCAATAGGAAAGGGGTCTATATGTGAGCGCCTGAATGTGTTGGATCACAGACTGGCTAAAGGTTTTTAAAATCTGGCTGGAGAGTATAAAAAATGTTTATATATAATGAAAAGTCTCCAATAAAAGTTAATATTTAAGATTTGAGATAAAATTGGGAATGAATCAGCCCACGTTTTAAATAAACACAAACTATAGTTATTTGTTGAAATGAATCAATAAATTTATTATAATAATTAAAATGAATGTCACAAATATATAAAAACACAATAATAGAGTCCCTAATTGGTACCAATATCTAAAAACTAGGATAAATCTGGTTTTTAGATATTGGTACCAATTAGGGACTCTATTAATGTGTTTTTATATATTTGTGACATTCATTTTAATTATTATAATAAATTTATTGATTCATTTCAACAAATAACTATAGTTTGTGTTTATTTAAAACGTGGGCTGATTCATTCCCAATTTTATCTCAAATCTTAAATATTAACTTTTATTGGAGACTTTTCATTATATATAAACATTTTTTATACTCTCCAGCCAGATTTTAAAAACCTTTAGCCAGTCTGTGATCTAACACATTCAGGCACTCACATATAGACCCCTTTCCTATAACTATTTAATAGCTACCTATTTAAAATAATTACTAAATTACCTGTAAAATAAATCCTAACCTAAGTTACAATTAAACCTAACACTACACTATCAATAAATTAATTAAATAAATTACCTACAATTACATACAATTAAATAAACTAAACTAAATTGCAAAAACAAACAAACACTAAATTACAAAAAATAAAAAAAGATTACAAGAATATTAGGCTAATTACACCTACTCTAAACCCCCTAATTAAATAAAAAAGCCCCCCCAAAATAATAAAGGTCCCTACCCTATTCTAAATTAAAAAGTAATCAGCTCGGGGCGTGTCCAAGAAGCGACTGTGAATGGTCGCACTTTCTTAGTGCTCCTGCCGATTGCCTTGTAACCCGCCGGTGTAGGGCAACTTTTACAGCGACTAACCTTATAAAAGATTGGCACTACTGATACAGTGATCTGTGGGATGAAAATTGGTTGGCTCCCTGTACTTTTGACGCTGGAACACAAGAACGGACAGTTAAAGCCTGGAGCGGCGGCTCAGGACAGGCAGCGCTTCCCCCCTTGGTTTTCCGAGGGTAATTGTCAGGACTGGAGACATTAACATTTCAATCTCTCATTCCATCTCAGCTTTACTGAACAAAAAAACAAAAAGGATTTTTTGGAGAAAAGAAACATGGAGACGGCAAAGAACTTTCATACTGCGTAGCAAATATGGCAGCCATGATGGAACCTATCTTTGTGAACCGCATTGACGCTATTATGATGAGGCTGGAACATCGCTTTCTGGACTTAATACACAGAGCTCCCTGGGACTTTCTGACACAATCGCACTTGGCATATTTCAGCATAGGGGACAGAGCACAAGTCAGTGAGGAGAAGGTTGTGAGGGCTGGAGCCGCGGCCAAGGGCGCTCCCGCGGTTTCCCCTCTACAAAACAAAAGGGAAATCTCAATGAGCACAGCATCGACCTCACCGGCGATACCCCAAAAGATAAAGCCCCGACAAACCAACAAGCTACAAAAGAGGGATAAGCTACAGAGGAGTCTCTTATATACAACCCCTCTCAGCGCTGATGCGATAAGTAATCACAGCAGTGGCGGCGATGCAGAAAGTATTAAGGCTGCTAACCGAATCAAGAGGCCCAATACTCTTAACCAAGCTGTCCCGCGGCATGAGATTGAAGTACCCTTTAAGCAGGGAAACAGAGGAAAATTCAGGCTTGACACATACACTGATAACACTTTATCTTTAACGGATGGGGCTCTATCCTGGCAGCTGGACATGCCTTGCAATCCCGGTAGAAAAAACTTTAACGAACAGTTCGTATCGCAGTTTTATTGGGACAAATTAATGCCAGCATGATGAACCAGTGGTATTGTAAAAGCAGCTACACAATGTTAGTTTAAATATGTATTAATCTTGTTTACCTATGCTAATGTTTCAGTGTTTATATCAGTTGTTATCCTTGTCTTTGTTTACCCAGTTGACCACATGCATTTTTCTGAGGTCTGTTATCAGTGAGCCCTTATGAAACGCTCGGTACTGCCGACACAGTGGAGGCATTGCGGATGTATTAACACCCTATTAAATCTCTAAATGTTTCCTATGGGGTTATGGGGGGGACCCCGGGGGTGACATACATATACAATTGACAAAGGGATATTGAAATAGACGCTGCCTCAGACTATGGGAAGAAAGGGTAGATTAAGATGGCAACAACAGCGCCCCTCTTGTGGTCTACGGCCGGGACCACAGTTGGGTGTACAGAACATTGAATAAATCTTTTCAAGCTGTGTTGTGTCTAAAAAGAAAACTTTATGAGCAGTATCAGAGTTATTATTACACTACGAATAACTGAAAGTGTCTGTAGATAATTACATAGGCCTAACAAGGTGAAATAGGTCAGCTGGGATTTTGGTTTTGTGTAGATTTGCTACTTCCAAGCTTGTTATGTAGTTCTCCAGTTTGCATGTTTGAATGGTTAATTTTTTGTGTGGGAACCAACTGATAGTAAAGCATCCAGTCCTGACCGGTGCACCTATATAAACTTGGGACAGAAATTAATAATCTCATAATGTTTTTCAATATGGTGCATGACGGTAAAACGTTGATTCTCCTACCTATCACATGTTTGTTAACACCCCCGAACATCATATTAGCCTGGAAACAGATCCATGAGAGGTCTATATTTTATTCATAGGGGGGCTAGTAAAAGAGTTGTTAATATTAATATATAGCTAAAGTCAGCTCTGTAATACAAGACCTTGTGAGTTTGCACTTAACATTTAAGATATGTCACCATTTCTCTTACTATCTCTCAAAATTATATGTAAAAATGGACTCTTTGGTCTCACATCACTATTACATGAACAGGCATTCGATCCAACCTATTATGTAACTAATACGATTTATATCATGTATAACTGTTTTATGACTTGTATGTTTTTTTAGACTCTAATAAAGCTCTTTTTAAAAAAAAAAAAAAAAAAAAAAAAGTAATCAGCTCTTTTTTTGCGGGGCATGCCCACAGTAATCAGCTCTTTTGCCTGTAAAAAAAAAATACAACCCCCCCCAACATTAAAACCCACCACCCACATACCCCTACTCTAACCCAAACCCCCCTTAAATAAACCTAACACTACCCCCCTGAAGATCTCCCTATCTTAAGTCGTCTTCACCCAGCCGGGCCGAAGTCTTCATCCGATGGGGCAGAAGAGGACATCCAGACCGGCAGAAGTCTTCATCCTATCCGGGCAGAAGAGGACATCCGGACCGGCAGACATCTTCATCCAAGCGGCATCTTCTATCTTCATCCATCCGCAGCGGAGCGGAGCCATCTTCTTTCCAGCCGAGGCGGATCCATCCTCTTCAACCGACGCCTACTCGCCGAATGAAGGTTCCTTTAAATGACGTCATCCAAGATGGCGTCCCTCGAATTCCGATTGGCTAATAGGATTCTATCAGCCAATCGGAATTAAGGTAGGAAAAATCTGATTGGCTGATTGAATCAGCCAATCAGATTCAAGTTCAATCCGATTGGCTGATCCAATCAGCCAATCAGATTGAGCTCGCATTCTATTCGCTGTTCCGATCAGCCAATAGAATTCGAGCTCAATCTGATTGGCTGATTGGATCAGCCAATCGGATTGAACTTGAATCTGATTGGCTGATTCAATCAGCCAATCAGATTTTTCCTACCTTAATTCTGATTGGCTGATAGAATCCTATCAGCCAATCGGAATTCAAGGGACGCCATCTTGGATGGCGTCATTTAAAGGAACCTTCATTCGGCGAGTAGGCGTCGGTTGAAGAGGATGGATCCGCGTCGGCTGGAAAGAAGATGGCTCCGCTCCGGATGGATGAAGATAGAAGATGCCGCTTGGATGAAGATGTCTGCTGGTCCGGATGTCCTCTTCTGCCCATCGAATGAAGACTTCGGCCCGGCTGGGTGAAGACGACTCAAGGTAGGGAGATCTTCAGGGGCGTAGTGTTAGGTTTATTTAAGGGGGGTTTGGGTTAGAGATATGAGATAGGGGTATGTGGGTGGTGGGTTTTAATGTTGGGGGGGTTGTATTTTTTTTACAGGCAAAAGAGCTGATTACTTTGGGGCATGCCCTGCAAAAAGCCCTTTTAAGGGCTGGTAAAAGAGCTGATTACTTTTTAATTTAGAATAGGGTAGGGACCTTTATTATTTTGGGGGGCTTTTTATTTTATTAGGGGGCTTAGAGTAGGTGTAATTAGCCTAATATTCTTGTAATCTTTTTTTATTTTTTGTAATTTAGTGTTTGTTTGTTTTTGTAATTTAGTTTAGTTTATTTAATTGTATGTAATTGTAGGTAATTTATTTAGTTAATTTATTGATAGTGTAGTGTTAGGTTTAATTGTAACTTAGGTTAGGATTTATTTTACAGGTAATTTTGTAATTATTTTAACTAGGTAGCTATTAAATAGTTAATAACTATTTAATAGCTATTGTACCTAGTTAAAATAAATACAGAGTTACCTGTAAAATAAATATAAATCCTAAAATAGCTACAATATAATTATTCGTTTGTAGCTATATTAGGGTTTATTTTACAGGTAAGTATTTAGTTTTAAATAGGAATACTTTAGTTAATAAGATTTAATTTATTTTGTTAGATTAAAATTATATTTAATTTAGGGGGTGTTAGGGTTAGGGTTAGACTTAGCTTTAGGGGTTAATACATTTATTATAGTAGCGGCGAGGTCCGGTCGGCAGATTAGGGGTTAATACTTGAAGTTAGGTGGTGGCGATGTTAGGGAGGGCAGATTAGGGGTTAATACTATTTATTCTAGTGTTTGCGAGGCGGGAGTGCAGCGGTTTAGGGGTTAATACATTTATTATAGTGGCGGCGAGGTCCGGTCGGCAGATTAGGGGTTAATTAGTGTAGGTAAGGTAGCGGCGACGTTGGGGAGGGCAGATTAGGGGTTAATAAATATAATATAGGGGTTGGCAATGTTGGGGGCAGCAGATTAGGGGTTCATAGGGATAATGTAGGTGGCGGTGATGTGCGGTCGGCAGATTAGGGGTTAAAAATATTTATTATAGTGGCGGCAATGTGGGGGGACCTTGGTTTAGGGGTACATAGGTAGTTTATGGGTGTTAGTGTACTTTAGAGCACTGTAGTTAAGAGCTTTATATTCCGGCGTTAGCCCATAAAGCTCTTAACTACTGACTTTTATTGGCGGTAGGAGTCTTGTCGGTAGAGGGTCTACCGCTCACTTCAGCCAAGACTCTAAATATCGGCGTTAGGAAGATCCCATTGAAAAGATAGGATACACAATTGGTGTAAGGGGATCTGCGGTATGGAAAAGTTGCGGCTTGAAAGTGAGCGTTAGACCCTTTCCTGTCTGACTCTAAATACCAGCGGGCGGTAAAAAGCAGCGTTAGGACCCCTTAACGCTGCTTTTGATGGCTAACGCCAAACTCTAAATCTAGGCGTAAGTGTTTAAGAGACTATTGGTGGTTATTACTAGTCTGTTCAACATGTCTGACATTGAGGAATCTCATTGTTCTATATGTTTAGAAGCCATTGTGGAACCCCCTCTTACATTGTGTACCTTTTGTACTGAAAGGGCCTTACATTGTAAAGAGCATATTTAAAGTAAATATAGTGTGCCTAAGGATGAAGAGAATCAGGATATGCCATCCAATTCTCCCCAAGTGTCACAACCCGTAACGCCCACACAAGCGACGCCAAGTAACTCTAGTGCGTCTAATTCTTTTACTCTGCAGGAGATGGCTGCAGTTATGTCAACTGCCCTTACTGAGGTATTATCTAAATTACCAGTGTTGCAGGGTAAACGCAGTAGGTCAGGTATTACTGGGAATACTGAATTCTCTGCTGCTTTATTGGCTATTTCCGATGTACCCTCACAGTGCTCTGAGTTGGGGGTCAGTGAATTGCTGCCTGAGGGGGAACTTTCAGACTCAGGAAATGTGTTACCTCAGACAGATTCGGACGTCATGTCCTTTAAATTTAAGCTTGAACACCTCCGTTTGTTACTTCGGGAGGTTTTAGCGACTCTTGATGATTGTGACCCTATTGTGATTCCTCCAGAGAAATTGTGTAAGATGGATAAATATTTAGAGGTGCCTACTTACACTGATGTTTTTCCGGTTCCTAAAAGAATTTTGGATATTGTAAGAAAGGAATGGGATAGACCAGGCATACCGTTCTCTCCCCCTCCTAATTTTAAGAAAATGTTTCCCATATCAGATACCATCCGGGACTCTTGGCAAACAGTGCCTAAGGTGGAGGGAGCTATATCTACCCTGGCTAAGCGTACAACTATACCTATTGAGGACAGTTGTGCTTTCAAAGACCCTATGGATAAAAAGTTAGAGGGTCTTCTAAAGAAATTATTTATTCATCAGGGTTTCCTTTTACAACCAATATCTTGCATTGTTCCAGTTACTACAGCAGCAGCTTTTTGGTTTGATGCTCTAGAAGAGTCTCTGAAGGTTGAGACTCCATTAGATGACATTTTGGATAGGATTAAGGCGCTCAAGCTAGCTAATTCCTTTATTACTGATGCCGCTTTTCAAATGGCTAAATTAGCGGCGAAAAATGCAGGTTTTGCCATTTTGGCGCATAGAGCGTTATGGCTCAAGTCTTGGTCTTGTATCCCACAAGTAAGGATGAATCTGTGTCATTTTAAAGGGACATAATACTCATATGCTAAATCACTTGAAACTGATGCAGTATAACTGTAAAAAGCTGACAGGAAAATATCACCTGAGCATCTCTATGTAAAAAAGGAAGATATTTTACCTCACAATCTCCTCAGCTCAGCAGAGTAAGTTCTGTGTAAAAAGTTATACTCAACTGCTCCCAGCTGCAGGTAAAAAAATTTAAAAAAATGAAGAAATGAACAGCAGCCAATCAGCATCAGCAGTGCTGAGGTCATGAACTTTTACTGTGATCTCATGAGATTTGACTTGACTCTCATGAGATTTCATTGTAAACTTTCTTTACCTGATTGGTGAAATAAGATGAGAGTGCACGATGCTCATCCCTTCAGATGTCCCAGGACAGACACACTAAAATGCTGCTTAGAAATCCTTTACAATGGGAGGTGGCTACTGAGGAACTTTTGAGGTAAAATATCTTTCTTTTTTACATAGAGATGTTCAGGAGATATTTTCTAGTCAGCTTTTTACAGCTATGCTGCTTCACTTTCAAGTGTTTAAACATTTGGGTATTATGGCCCTTTAAGACAGATTATATTTTATTTTGTTTATTTTTACAACTTCAGTCACCTCTGCACCTTTTTAGCTTTTCTTTTCTCTTCCTAAAACTTTCGGTCGAATGACTGGAGGTGGAGGGGAGGAGCTATATATACAGCTCTGCTGTGGTGCTCTTTGCCACTTCCTGTTAGCAGGAGGATAATATCCCACAAGTAAGGATGAATCCGTGGACTCATCGTATCGTAGAAGAAATCAATTTATCAGGTAAGAATAAATTTCCTTTTTTATTCTATAATCTCTTATGGCACTTCAACAGAGGTCTGCACTATGGGGCTTAATCCTGGGGATCAGGGTTACTTTTTGGCAGGGTACTGTGTGGCGGTGAAGTTTGGGAATTGAAGATAAATTTTATTTTCTTTAATTGGTAGCTCGGAGTGGACTGCTTAATTGTGCAGTCGTCTTATGCAGAGGCTCTTAGTTTGAGATAACGACTTATTTTTATGGCTAGATGTTTCCTAGCCGGTTCCTGGCATGACGCCATTAAGGGGGCATGGCTCTACTCGCTGTGCGCCGTTTCTCTTGGCACCGTTTTTGTGAGAGAATTCAGTCGCACTGTCTTGGTTATTAGCTCCTGCATCTGTCTCTCTAGTTTCTGCTGCGGATTGAAGGAAAGCTTTGCAATCCGTGCGGGGAGGAGCAGGTAGGCACCTCAGCATACTGCTGACTTGTAGAGGTGCTGGGGACATTGTTTAAAGTATTTTTTTGTTACAATTTTTTTTTACTCAAGTTAGACAAGGAAAGATTCCTAAGGATTTTTGAGTTTATTTATTAAAGAGACAGTAACATTAATTATATAAGAAATTACAGAGAGATTTGTGTATAATTTCTTGTGCAAAATGGACTTAGAGTCTAATCCTTCTAGTCTGTGCAGACTCTGGAACACATGTAGAACCTCCTTTACCTTTTTGCTGTTCTTGTATAGATAGAACTCTTCTATATAAAGACAAGCTTTTTGATTCTGAGCCACCATTCCGTCAGGATGATGCTGTCCAGGTGTTATCACAGCCTCTCCATAATTTGGCCCAATCTGCAGCTATGTCACATGCATTGCCCTGCGGTTCTTCACAATCTCCAGATGGAGTATTTTTAAAGGCTGAGATTGCGGCCCAGGTATCTTCGGCGGTATCTGAGGCTCTAGAAGCCATTCTAATGCTGCAGGGAAAATGTAAGAGGAAGTTTATAGAATCAGATAAGGTATCAGATCCTGTTCAGGCTGACCGGACTCCTCTTTCGCATAAATCGGAGGAGGAGGATACTTCGGTGGCCTCTTAGGGTGAAATCTCAGATTCGGATAGTGTAATTCCTTCATCTGATGCTGAAGTGGTTTCCTTCACATTAAAGCTTGATCACCTCTGTGTCTTGTTAAAGGAGGTTTTATCTACCTTGGACGACTCCGATACGCCTATCGTTGTCAATTCTAAAAAGTCTAGTAATTTGAATAGATACTTTGATGTTCCCTCCCCTGGGGAGGTGTTTCCTGTGCCAGACCGTGCCACAGAGATTATTACCCGGGAATGGGAGAGACCAGGAATTCCCTTCTCCCCATCCCCTGTCTTTAGGAAAATGTTCCCGGTAGCTGACTCCTTCAAGGAGTTGTGGCAGTCGGTTCCTAAGGTGGAAGGGGCAATTTCCACTTTGGCTAAGAGAACTACTATCCCTATTGAAGATAGTTGCTCTTTCAAGGATCCTATAGATAAAAAGCTGGAGGCCTTTATAAAGAAAATATATACTCACCAGGGGTTACAATGGCAACCGGCGGTGTGCATTGCTACAGTAACCAGTGCGGCAGCCTATTGGTTTGACGCTTTGTCTGAGTCCTTGCAAGCTGAAACTCCCTTGGAGGAAATTCAGGATAGGATTAAGGCTCTCAAGTTAGCCAACTCCTTTATAACTGACGCTTCCTTGCAAGTCATTAAGTTGGGAGCTAAAATATCTGGTTTTGCAATTTTAGCGCGTAGAGCGCTATGGCTTAAGTCTTGGTCAGCAGACATTTCTTCTAAATCTAAGCTTTTGGCTATACCCTACAAGGGAAAAACCTTGTTCGGTCCAGCTCTGGCGGAGATTATCTCCGATATCATGGGCGGTAAAGGATATTTTCTGCCTCAAGACAAAAAGAATAAATCAAAGGGATGTCAGAGTAATTTTCGTTCCTTTCGTAACTTCAGAGGTAAGTCTTCCCCTGCCTCTACCAAACAGGAACAATCCAAGCCATCTTGGAAGCCTGGTCAGTCTTGGAACAAGGGGTAGCAATCCAAGAAACCTGCAGCTGATTCCAAGTCAGCATGAAGGGTTTGCCCCGATCCGGGATCGGATCAAGTGGTGGGCAGACTCTCTCAGTTCACGCAAGCATGGGAACGAGATGTCCCAGACCCGTGGGCAGTGGGCATAGTTTCCCTGGGGTGCAAGTTAGAGTTCAAAACCTTTCCTTCCAGGGGCAGGTTCCATCTCTCAAGATTATCTGTAGACCAGATTAAAAGAGAGGCGTTCTTGAAATGTGTACAAGACCTTTTCCTCTTGGTAGTGATAGTGCCTGTTCCAAGTCAAACCTGTTTGAGGTTCCTCCCCAAAAAAGGGAACTTTCAGGCCCATTCTAGATCTAAAGTTAATAAACAAATTGCCGTCCTTCAAGATGGAGACTATCCGCTCCATTCTGCCTCTGATTCAAAAAGGTCAATTCATGACCACCATAGACCTGAAGGATGCGTACCTGCATGTTCCCATTCACAGGGATCATCACAAATATCTGAGGTTTGCCTATCTAGACAAACATTTTCAGTTTGTAGCGCTTCCATTTGGCCTTGCCACAGCTCTCAGGATTTTCTCAAAGGTCCTGGGAGCTCTATTGGCAGTAATTCGGTCTCAGGGAATTGCAGTTGCACCTTATCTGGACGACATTCTGGTTCAGACGCCATATTTGCAACTAGCAGAATCCCATACAAGGATCTTGTTCGCGTTTCTTCATTCCCACGGCTGGAAGATCAATCTGGAAAAATGTTCTCTTGTTCCAACTACAAGTGTGACCTTCTTTAGAAACCATTATAGATTCTCTATCCATGAAAATATTTCTGACAGATGTCAGAAGAGCCAAGATTTTGTCCGCTTGCCTGTCCCTACAGTCGGCAACTCGACCATCAGCGGCTCAATGCATGGAGGTAATCGGGTTGATAGTGGCTTCCATGGACATAGTTCCATTTGAGAACTCTGCAGCTATGCATGCAGTCAACAAGGAACTCCCTACCATGGTGGCTGTCACAAGAACATCTGTCCCAAGTGACGTGTTTCGAGAGACCCTCCTGGGTAATTGTGACAACGAATGCCAGCTTGCTGGGTTGGGGAGCAGTCTGGGACTCGTTAAAGACACAGGCACTTTGGTCTCAGGAGGAATCTGCTTTCCCCATAAACATTCTGGAGTTGAGAGCAATCTTTAATGCTTTGACGGCTTGGCCTCAACTGGCCCTAGCCCGATTCATCAGGTTCCAGACGGACAACATAACCTCAGTGGCCTACATCAACCACCAAGGAGGTGTCACGGATCATCCAGTGAGCGGAAGGCTCACAATTGCTGTCTATCTGCCATCCACTTTCCAGGAGTGGACAATTGGGAAGCGAACTTCCTGAGCAGACAAACTTTCCATCCCGGGGAGTGGGTACTCCATCCGGAAGTGTTCTCGAGGTTAACAACCAAATGGGGATTACAGGAACTGGATCTGATGGCGCCTTGTCAGAACACCAAGCTCCCAAAATATGGCTTGAGGTCGAGAGATCCTCAAGCTTTTCTGATAGATGCTCTGGCAGTTATTGATTCTCTTTTTATCCGATTAGTCGATTAATCGAAAAAATAATCGGCCGATTAATCGATTATGAAAATAATCATTAGTTGCAGTCCTAATATATATACTGTATTGTCCCGAGTATAGGCCACACTTTTTCCCCTAATTTAATGCTTTACATTAGGGGTGTGGCCTATAATCGGGTGCAGCCTATAATCAGGTATTTTATCATTTTTTTTTTGGCTTCCTATTGGCGCAGCTCAGCCGGGAAAGTTCTTCATACATTGGCTCCTGAGTTCTGACTGCACGTGTGATCGGCACGTGTAGTCAGTGACAGCAAGGGAATCTGCAGCGCGTCAGTCACAGAGAGCGGTGCCGGCTAGTGCTGATTCCGACTGTTAAGGGAATACAGAGCCACCTGGCGCTGCAGAGAGTACAAGGCGATGATGCTGGTAAAAATACTGTAGTTGCTGGGTGACCCAACTCCCTGAAGTAACCTGCGGACATCCACTTGTGATTAAACCGCCTTATTGGTAAAGCAGTGACTTAGCTATAGCATATTTACTTACTCCACTGCTGTTAACACTAACTGCACTGTCCCAGCCCCTTTACTGCTATTAACCCAACCTTTTCCACCTGCAAAAAAAATATCTGACCCATTCCACCTTTACTCCTTTAACCTCCGTTGCAAGCTCTCCTTTCTGCTTAACTCCCTAAATCTAAACACCCATGAGACCTACCCCAACTGCAAAACCTCTTTCTAAACAAATCCCCCATTGCTTAACCTCTACAGATTCCCCATCATAAAAAACACAAAATAAAGCAAGCTCCCCCTCCCCTAAGCTTTCCTCATCTGTATCCCAGCTTTTCTGCAATGTCCTCAGATAATTACTGTTATCATAAAAATTGCCTTGTTCACTTTGTATTCTTTGTTGAAAAAAGCTAAACCTAGGTAGGCTCATACATATACATATATATATATATACTGTGTATATATATATATATATATATATATATATATATATATATATACATACATACATGCAGCAGCAGAAGAGGCTGTTTCTTCAGCTAAAAGCAATTTTTTATTCAAGTGGCATAGAGGAAAACAATAGCAACGTTTCTGGCCTAGTCAGCCCTTACTCATGCTGTAGAATACTGGTATACATCACAATGTTTAGCAAATGTGTGCCTAATCATTAACTCTTTCATTAACAGCATCTAACTTGTTAACTAGTAAGTATCACCATCTAGTGGTCAAAAGGCAGTAATACCTCTCTGGAAATAATGGTTCTGTTTGCCCTTAGAATACCAAAAGGATTATATTTGCATATTAATTTTAAATAAATAAAAAGATACAATTCTTAACCTATAAATTACATCAAAATGCGCTATTAACCATTTTATAAAAACAAATGAAGATGATAATCCCTCTTCAATCCCATTGGATGTAGAGTTCCTAGAAGCTGAATCCACCAAACTTCTCTTTTTTTAAATAAAAGCAAGTCTTTTATTCAAGTGGAATAGAGGAAAACAACAGTGACATTTCAGGCCTAGTCAGCCCTTACTCATGCTATAGAATACTGGTATACATCATTTCAAAATAGATTCCCTATTACCACCCCTTCTTTGAGGAATATGGTCTATGATCTGAAACCTAAGTTGGCTTAATGAGTGACCAGATGTGGCCAAATGTACAGAGACAGACTGTATCATGTCCCTATTTCTGATAGCTGATTTGTGGGCACTAATTCTATACCTAATGGGGCGGGTGGTCTCTCCAATATAGCCCCGCCCACAAGGACATTTCAAAAGGTATATGACATAATCTGTTTCACAAGTATATAGACCATTAATTTCTCTTAATTTCCTTTCATGAATTTGTGGCACATGAGGTCCCTTTATCATGGAATTGCATAGGGCATAGTGTAAACAGGGATATGACCCTTTTTTTGGGGTTGAAGATAGTTAATATTTTAAGTTCTAATGCTGCCCACATCTGCTCTAACTACCATATCTTTAATATTTTTAACTCTTCTATAAAAATTTATAGGGGGGTTAAAAATTAATTTATGTCTGAATTGGATTTTCTGTGTAGATACCAGTGTTTTTTTTATAAACTTAAAAATGTCTTCACTATACATGTTATATTCAGATGTGAGTTGGTTTGTCTTTTTTTCTTTCCTTTTTTATTGTCATTTTCTGTCAAAATCATCAATATAGCGAAGCCAAGTTACACAATGTTCCTCAAATCCTGTGTATGTATAAACCACTCTTTCTTCAAACCTGCTTACGAAAATGTTGGAGCCCATGGCTGTACCTTTCTTTTGCAAATAATATGTGTCATGAAATAAAAAGTAATTGAGATATAATACTATATTAAAGGGACACTGAACCCAATTTTTTTCTTTCATGATTCAGATAGAGCATGAAATTTTAAGCAACTTTCTAATTTACTCCTATTATTAATTTTTTATTTATTCTCTTGCTATCTTTATTTTAAAAGCAGGAATGTAAATCTTAGCAGCCAGCCCATTTTAGGTTCAGCACCATGAATAGCGCTTGCTTGTTGGAGGCTTACATTTACCCACCAATAAGCAAGCATAACCCAGGTTCTCAACCAAAAATGGGCCGGCTCCTATGCATCACCTTCCTACTTTTTAAATAAAGATAGCAAGAGAACGAAGAAAAATTGATAATAGGAGTAAATTAGAAAGTTGCTTAAAATTGCATGCTCTATCTGAATCATGAAAGAAAAAATGTGGGTTTAGTGTCCCTTTAAGCAACTCTTCAATAAACTCATACTGTATTGGGGTGTAGGATGTATCTTGTTTCAACAATTCAAGGACCGATTGTATACCTGCTTTATGTGGGATGGAGGTATATAGACTGACAATATCAAGAGTAAATAGAATATCCTCATCCTCAAAGTGTATACTTTCTATTTTATTAAGAAAATCACCAGTATATTTCAGAAAAGATTTCTGTTTAAAAGCTAATGGATTTAAAATTTTATCAATGAAAATCGCAAAATTTGAGAAGACAGGATCAGTGCCTGTGACAATGGGCCTCCCTGGGGGCTCTTTTAAGTTTTTATGAACTTATGAACTTTTTATGACTATATTGGAGAGATCACCCGCCCCATTAGGGATAGAATTAGTGCCTACAAATCAGCTATCAGAAATAGGGACATGACACAGCCTGTCTCTGCACATTTTTCCACATCTGGTCACTCAGTAAGCCAACTTAGGTTTCAGATCATAGACCATATTCCTCAACTAAGAAGGGGTGGTAATAGGGAATCTATTTTGTAATGATGTATACCAGTATTCTACAGCATGAGTAAGGACTGACTAGGCCCAAAACGTCGCTGTTGTTTTCCTCTGTGTCACATGAATAAAATACTTGCTTTTAGATGAAGAAATAGTGCTGTTGCCTCTTCTGTTGCTGTGGGTATACCTGGAAGGGTTTGCAGGACCCTTGGAGCAAACAAGCACTTTAGTTGAGACTGTGTATTTGTGCTGTAACTACCCCTGGACTTTTATATATATATATATATATATATATATATATATATATATATATATATATATATATATATATATACATATATATATATATATATATATATATGAGATTATATATAGTTATAGATATGTACAGATATATAGGAATATTTATTTATAAATACATAGAACATATTCCCTATGTACAGAAAATTGTAATGTGAAATATTTACAGTAAATACATAATTAAAACCTTTATTAAATATGAATATTGCAGAAATATGATTTTTATGTTTTCATTTACTTAAAGGGGCAGTATACACCAATTTTCATTTAGCTGCATGTAATAGACACTACTATAAAGAAGAATATGCACAGATACTGATATAATAATCCAGTATAAAACATTTTAAAAACTTACTTAGAAGCTCCCAATTTAGTACTGTTGATGAGATTAGCCCGGGACACCCACTTAATGGGGCTGAGAGCAGAACCTCCCCTCTTCCCCCCTCCCCTGCATATGATAAGACCCATTATACAAACAAAAGTAGTCTGAAGTCTGTATACATAACACCTGTTCTCCACTCCCTGCATTGGCTTCCAATTAAATGGCGAACATATTTTAAAATTGGCTTGCTGACCTTCAAAGCCTTAAACAACCAAGGCCCACAGTACCTGAAAGAGCTCCTGACACCCTACATCCCATCCCGTTCACTTAGGTCAGCCAACACATCCCTCCTCTCAGTGCCAAGAATAAGGACAAACTCAGAGCATTCTGCCACGCTGCCCCTACTTTCTGGAACTCTTTACCGTGCGCAATCAGAGAGGCACCGTCCTTACAGACTTTTTAAAAAAAGCTAAAGACCCACCTCTTCCATCAGGCATTCAGTCCGCTTATCTAACCTTCAGAAACTCCTAACTTTTATGTCTTATGTTGGTACAGTATATTTGTAAAGTGCTTTGAGTCTCACAGGGAGAAAAGCGCTATATACATCGCAAATTATTATTATAAATTATTATACATCAGTATACAGCTGACACTGTGGGGCTTAGTTAGAAATCTGAAAATCTGAAAATGAGCACAATGTTATTAAAAATAAGCAAAATTTTACATTTTTACAAAAACACACCCAGATGGGCTATATAAATGGATCATCTACAAAACATTTATGCAAAGAAAATTCTGGTGTACAATGTCCCTTTAAATGACTACTCAATGCAGTAGCATTGTATAATTAACAAGTGCATAATAAAAAGACAATGATTTAATACCTTGGGGTATATTTATAAAAAGTGTCAACCGAAAATACACTGGAATTCCACGTCATAATTGTTGCGAGATTGATCCAACGTAGTTATCAAAGTGTCAAGATTGGCAAATGTTGAAATATGTTACGTAACATACGATCCCGCGATCTCAATCCGACGCAGATCGATGCTTACGTCATTACAGATGTTCCGAATACACCTTTGACTCTATTTGACACTTTTCCTAATTAATCAAACATTTAACAGGTACGCTCGCGGCTATTCCGACACACTGTACCTAGTTTTAAAACCGCCACCGTTAAGGCCGCGGTTGCCATAGAAATCAATGGGAGTCTGAAAGCACCAAAAAGCTTATGTTCGATGCTGCAAGACAATGAAGTATATTACATTGATTTCTATAGTTGAAAAAAAGTTATGTTTACACCTAACACCCTAACATAAACATAAAGTTTAGTGTTTGTAATTTTTTGTAATTTGTAAAAAAAATTTTTGTGTAATTTAGTACTTTGTAATAATGTTTAATTGTATATTTAAATAATTTTAGTAGTGTTTTAATATGTAATTTAGTTTAATTAATTGGTAGTTTAATTTAATTTTAGTATAATAGTTAGGGTAGGTTAATTTATAGTTTAAAATTTGTTTATTTTAATTCTACAGGTAAGTTTTAATTTATATTAAAATAGGGATCTTGTCATTTTAATTTAAAGTTAAGGGGTTGTTAGGTTTAGGGGTTAACAGCTTAATTTAGTTTTTGGCGATGTGGGGGGCTGACGGTTTAGGGGTTAATAGGTTTAGTTAGTGGTGGTGATGTGGGAGGCCAGAGGTTTTGGGGTTTATTTAGTGGCAGTGATGTCAGGAAGCGGCGGAATAGGGGTTAATATTTATTAGTGGCGGCGATGTCGGGAGTGGCAGATTAGGGGTTAATAGGTTTATTATATTGGCGGCAATGCGGGAGGGCGGCGGTTTAAGGGTTAGTAAGTTGTTTATGGGTGTTAGTGTACTTTGTAGAAGTTTAGTTATGAGTTTAGTGAAATGGTACAAAGTTGGGAAAAACCCGAATAACAGCGTCATCGATGATTGTTCGTTAACAACAGTCCGATGCTCATTGCCCCTTACTTGGTGCGCGTGTCTTTGCCGGCTTTTCTCATAAATATGGAGAAGGTATTCAGATACGCGACCGTGATGTTTGGCGATGTTAGGCGAGCGTATTGATGCCTGCGAATGTAACATAGTTGACGCTTTGATAAATATCCCCCCTACTCTGAATTTCAAATAAGCGGTAGATTTTTTTCTAACAAATGTATTTTTTCTCCCATTTTCCATCCCCCTGTATCATGTAAAAGGCATCAGCCAATCACAAAGTAGTATACGTATACCCTGTGAGCTTGTGCGCATGCTTGGTAGGATCTTGTTCCCCAGAATGTGTGTATATAACACGACTGTATATTTGATAATGGAAGTAAATTGGAAAGTGTCTTAACTGCTTGCTCTTTCTGAATCATAAAAGTTTATTTTGTCTTGAGCAAAGGGCTCTAATGCACTTATATATATGTCTATATATGTGTAATATATATTTCTGTGTTTATATGTGTAAATATGTCTATATATGTGTAATATATATTTCTGTGTTTATATGTGTAAATATGTCTATATATGTGTAATATATATTTCTGTGTTTATATGTGTAAATATGTCTATATATGTGTAATATATATTTCTGTGTTTATATGTGTAAATATGTCTATATATGTGTAATATATATTTCTGTGTTTATATGTGTAAATATGTCTATATATGTGTAATTTATATTTCTGTGTTTATATGTGTAAATATGTCTATAATACACATATAAATACACACCCATATATATATATATATATATATATATATATATTAATACTTATACATCTTTAGTCATGTATATGTATCTCTATGTTAAAGCCCTTTGCCTGCTTTTTTTTTCTAACACCCGAGATCTCAAATGTATCAGCCCTTATAACTTTTGTGTGCAATATATTTTTTAAATAATTCTCATTAGTGTTATTTTGAGTGTAACTGTACTCTTTAATGTATTTTTTATGTGTTTTCCGAAACCTTTATGTTTTGCGAAACAGTTAACTAGAGCTCTAAAGTCGCGGTAATCATTCTAGCGTAAATCGTAATTGCGCTCACACGATCACGTTTACATTCAACGAGTGGTAAGTCCCTTATTAATTTTCTTTATATATTTGTTCTAAAGGTAAAACATATGTTGGACTGAAAATTGTGCATACTCTTCTGGCTAACTCAAAATTGTGGAAGGAAAATAAAAATCCTATATTGATTGTTTGCTACACAAACCATGCTTTGGACCAGTTCCTAGAAGGTATTTTTATTCTTATATTTTTTGTTTTCTGTGAAAAAATGTTGGTCTGAATAGTTTTTATTCTTAATTTAATTTAATTTTAAATTATATATTTCTCTTGTTAAGTGTAGTCAGTCCACGGGTCATCCATTACTTATGGAATATATCTCTTCCTAACAGGAAGCTGCAAGAGGATCACCCAAGCAGAGCTGCTATATAGCTCCTCCCCTCACATGTCATATTCAGTCATTCTCTTGCAGCCTAACTAAAGATAGGTCGCTGTGAGAGGTCTGTGGTGTTTTTTAACTTTTAAAATGTATGTTTAAAACGTTTACTGGCATGTTAATCGTTTTTTGTGAGGTACTTGGTGATAAAACTTATTGGGGCATGATTTTTACCACATGGCCATCTTTGTTTTCTGCATAGAAACAGTTATCTGAGCTTCCCCACTGTTGTAATATGAGTGGGAGGGGCCTATTTTAGCGCTTTTTTGCGCAGTAAAAATTCAGTCACAATCTGTCTACTTCATCCTCCATGATCCAGATCGTCTCTAGAGAGCTCAGGGGTCTTCAAAATTCATTTTGAGGGAGGTAATCAGTCACAGCAGACCTGTGACAGTGTGTTTTGACTGTGATAAAAACGTTAATTATTAAATTGTTATCCGTTTTTGGGTATTAAGGGGTTAATCATCCATTTGCTGGTGGGTGCAATCCTTTGCTAACTTAATACATTTACTGTGAAAAATTGGTTGCTATAACTATTTTGGTTCATTGTTATTTCAACTGTGACAGCTTTTTGTGCTTCTTAAAGGCACAGTAGCGTTTTTTATATTGCTTGTAAATTTATTTAGAAAAGTATTTCCAAGCTTGCTAGTCTCATTGCTAGTCTGTTTAAACATGTCTGACACAGATGAATCTCTTTGTTCACTATGTTTAAAGGCCAATGTGGAGCCCAATAGAAATTTGTGTACTAATTGCATTGATGTTACTTTAAATAAAAGTCAATCTTTACATGTAAAGAAATTATCACCAGACAACGAGGGGGAAGTTATGCCGACTAACTCTCCTCACGTGTCAGTACCTTCGCCTCCCGCTCAGGAGGTGCGTGATTTTGTGGCGCCAAGTACATCAGGGAGGCCCTTACAAATCACTTTGCAAGACATGGCTACTGTTATGACAGAAGTATTATCTAAATTGCCAGAATTAAGAGGCAAGCGCGATAGCTCTGGGTTAAGGACAGAGCGCGCGGATGAGGTGAGAGCCATGTCAGATACTGCATCACAGTTTGCAGAACATGAAGACGGAGAGCTTCATTCTGTGGGTGACGGATCTGATCCAGGGAGACTGGATTCAGAGATTTCTAATTTTAAATTTAAGCTTGAGAACCTCCGCATATTGCTAGGGGAGGTATTAGCGGCTCTGAATGATTGTAACACGGTTGCAATGCCAGAAAAATTATGTAGGTTGGATAGATACTATGCGGTACCGGTGTGTACTGATGTGTTTCCTATACCTAAAAGGCTTACAGAGATTATTAGCAAGGAGTGGGATAGACCTGGTGTGCCTTTTTCCCCTCCTCCAATATTTAGGAAAATGTTTCCTATAGACGCCACCACACGAGACTTATGGCAGACGGTCCCTAAGGTGGAGGGAGCAGTTTCTACTTTAGCTAAGCGTACCACTATCCCGGTGGAGGATAGTTGTGCCTTTTCAGATCCAATGGATAAGAAATTAGAGGGTTACCTTAAGAAAATGTTTGTTCAATAAGGTTTTATCTTACAGCCCCTTGCATGCATTGCGCCTGTCACTGCTGCGGCGGCATTCTGGTTTGAGTCTCTGGAAGAGGCCATTCGCACAGCTCCATTGGATGAAATTATGAACAAGCTTAAAGCACTCAAGCTAGCTAACGCATTTGTTTCTGATGCCGTCGTACACTTAACCAAACTTACGGCTAAGAACTCCGGATTCGCCATCCAAGCGCGCAGAGCGCTATGGCTTAAATCCTGGTCAGCTGACGTGACTTCTAAATCTAAATTGCTTAATATTCCTTTCAAAGGGCAGACCTTATTCGGGCCCGGCTTGAAAGAAATTATAGCTGACATTACGGGAGGTAAGGGCCATGCTCTACCTCAGGACAGGGCCAAATCAAAGGCCAAACAGTCTAATTTTCGTGCCTTTCGTAACTTCAAGGCAGGAGCAGCATCAACTTCCTCCGCTCCAAAACAGGAAGGAGCTGTTGCTCGTTACAGGCAGGGCTGGAAAGTTAACCAGTCCTGGAACAAGGGCAAGCAGGCCAAGAAACCTGCTGCTGCCCCTAAGACAGCATGAAGAGAGGGCCCCCTATCCGGAAACGGATCTAGTGGGGGGCAGACTTTCTCTCTTCGCCCAGGCTTGGGCAAGAGATGTCCAGGATCCCTGGGCGTTGGAGATCATATCTCAGGGATATCTCCTGGACTTCAAAACTTCTCCTCCACGAGGGAGATTTCATCTTTCAAGGTTATCAGCAAACCAAATAAAGAAAGAGGCGTTTCTACGCTGTGTACAAGGCCTCTTACTAATGGGGGTGATCCACCCAGTTCCGCGGACGGAACACGGGCAAGGATTCTATTCAAATCTATTTGTGGTTCCCAAGAAAGAGGGAACCTTCAGACCAATCTTGGACTTAAAAATCCTAAACAAATTCCTAAGAGTTCCATCATTCAAAATGGAAACTATTCGAACCATCCTTCCCATGATCCAAGAGGGTCAGTACATGACCACAGTGGACTTAAAGGATGCCTACCTTCACATACCGATTCACAAGGATCATTATCGGTACCTAAGATTTGCTTTCCTAGACAGGCATTACCAGTTTGTAGCTCTTCCCTTCGGATTAGCTACGGCTCCAAGAATCTTTACAAAAGTTCTGGGCTCACTTCTGGCGGTACTAAGACCGCGAGGAATAGCGGTGACTCCGTACCTAGACGACATTCTGATACAAGCGTCAAGTTTTCAAACTGCCAAGTCTCATACAGAGATAGTTCTGGCATTTCTGAGGTCGCATGGGTGGAAGGTGAACGTGGAAAAGAGTTCTCTATTTCCACTTACAAGGGTTCCCTTTCTAGGGACTCTTATAGATTCTGTAGAGATGAAAATTTACCTGACAGAGGCCAGGTTATCAAAACTTCTAAATGCTTGCCGTGTCCTTCATTCCATTCCACACCCGTCAGTAGCTCAGTGCATGGAAGTAATCGGCTTAATGGTAGCGGCAATGGACATAGTACCATTTGCGCGCCTGCATCTCAGACCGCTGCAATTGTGCATGCTAAGTCAGTGGAATGGGGATTACTCAGATTTGTCCCCCAAGCTAAATCTGTATCAAGAGACCAGAGATTCTCTTCTATGGTGGCTTTCTCGGCCACATCTGTCCAAGGGGATGACCTTTCGCAGGCCAGATTGGACGATTGTAACAACAGACGCCAGCCTTCTAGGCTGGGGCGCAGTCTGGAACTCCCTGAAGGCTCAGGGACTATGGACTCAGGAGGAGAAACTCCTCCCAATAAATATTCTGGAATTAAGAGCAATATTCAATGCTCTCCTAGCTTGGCCTCAGTTGGCAACTCTGAGGTTCATCAGATTTCAGTCGGACAACATCACGACTGTGGCTTACATCAACCATCAAGGGGGAACCAGAAGTTCCCTAGCGATGTTGGAAGTCTCAAAGATAATTCGCTGGGCAGAGTCTCACTCTTGCCACCTGTCAGCGATTTACATCCCAGGCGTGGAGAACTGGGAGGCGGATTTTCTAAGTCGCCAGACTTTTCATCCGGGGGAGTGGGAACTTCATCCGGAGGTCTTTGCTCAACTGATTCATCGTTGGGGCAAACCAGATCTGGATCTCATGGCGTCTCGCCAGAACGCCAAGCTTCCTTGTTACGGATCCAGGTCCAGGGACCCGGGAGCGGTGCTGATAGATGCTCTGACAGCCCCTTGGGTCTTCAACATGGCTTATGTGTTTCCACCATTTCCGATGCTTCCTCGTTTGATTGCCAAGATCAAACAGGAGAGAGCTTCAGTGATTCTGATAGCGCCTGCGTGGCCACGCAGGACCTGGTATGCAGACCTAGTGGACATGTCGTCCTGTCCACCGTGGTCTCTGCCTCTGAGACAGGACCTTCTAATTCAGGGTCCTTTCAACCATCCAAATCTAATTTCTCTGAGGCTGACTGCATGGAGATTGAACGCTTGATTCTATCAAAGCGTGGCTTCTCGGAGTCGGTTATTGATACCTTAATACAGGCTAGGAAGCCTGTTACCAGAAGAATTTACCATAAGATATGGCGTAAATATTTATATTGGTGCGAATCCAAGAGTTACTCATGGAGTAAGGTTAGGATTCCTAGGATATTGTCCTTTCTACAAGAGGGTTTAGAAAAGGGCTTATCTGCTAGTTCGTTAAAGGGACAGATTTCTGCTCTGTCTATTCTTCTACACAAACGTCTGGCTGAAGTTCCAGACGTTCAGGCTTTTTGTCAGGCTTTAGCTAGGATTAAGCCTGTGTTTAAGACTGTTGCTCCGCCGTGCAGCTTAAACTTAGTTCTTAACGTTCTTCAAGGCGTTCCATTTGAACCCCTTCATTCCATTGATATCAAGCTGTTATCCTGGAAGGTTCTGTTTTTGATGGCTATTTCCTCGGCTCGAAGAGTCTCTGAGTTATCTGCCTTACATTGTGATTCTCCTTATCTGATTTTTCATTCAGACAAGGTAGTTCTGCGTACTAAACCTGGGTTCTTACCTAAGGTAGTTACTAACAGGAATATCAATCAAGAGATTGTTGTTCCATCACTGTGTCCTAACCCTTCTTCAAAGAAGGAACGACTTTTGCATAATCTGGACGTAGTTCATGCCCTGAAGTTCTATTTGCAGGCAACTAAAGATTTTCGTCAAACTTCTTCCCTGTTTGTCGTTTACTCTGGACAGAGAAGAGGTCAAAAGGCTTCGGCTACCTCTCTCTCTTTTTGGCTTCGTAGCATAATACGTTTAGCCTATGAGACTGCTGGACAGCAGCCTCCTGAAAGGATTACAGCTCATTCTACTAGAGCTGTGGCTTCCACCTGGGCCTTTAAAAATGAGGCCTCTGTTGAACAGATTTGCAAGGCTGCAACTTGGTCTTCACTTCACACTTTTTCAAAATTTTACAAATTTGACACTTTTGCTTCTTCGGAGGCTATTTTTGGGAGAAAGGTACTTCAGGCAGTGGTTCCTTCTGTTTAATGTTCCTGCCTTGTCCCTCCCTTCATCCGTGTACTTTAGCTTTGGTATTGGTATTCCATAAGTAATGGATGACCCGTGGACTGACTACACTTAACAAGAGAAAACATAATTTATGCTTACCTGATAAATTTATTTCTCTTGTAGTGTAGTCAGTCCACGGCCCGCCCTGTCTTTAAGGCAGATCTAAATTTTAATTAAACTCCAGTCACCACTGCACCCTATGGTTTCTCCTTTCTCGTTTTGGTCGAATGACTGAATATGACATGTGAGGGGAGGAGCTATATAGCAGCTCTGCTTGGGTGATCCTCTTGCAGCTTCCTGTTAGGAAGAGATATATTCCATAAGTAATGGATGACCCGTGGACTGACTACACTACAAGAGAAATAAATTTATCAGGTAAGCATAAATTATGTTTTTTTGTTTTTAAACTATTTCCTATATTGCATTTCAGGAATTTATAAGTATAATAAATGTGAAATAGTAAGAGTGGGATCAAGAAGCAATAGTGAACTGATGCAGAGATTTGCACTATCAATAATTCGTAAAGAGAAAGGCCTTGGAAGTCTGCCGGGGTACCTGAGAGCTATGCATGCTGAGGTAAGTTTTTAACTGTCACACTGTCATGACCAGTGGAGTTGTAGGTTGTTGACAAAATGGCTCAGATGTGACAAATAGTCAAATTAATGTGTAAAAGACAAAGGGATCAGCACTATCACTGCTGTGTGTTTTCTGAATATTAACTCATAAATGTCCGGTGCAGCACCAAACATAGGTCTCAGGGTAATAGTACAGCTAATAATGAGGTGTCAAACGGTATGCAGGCATTGAGGCCTATTTATCAAGCCGTCAACTATGCTGCATTCGCCGGCACCAATACACTCGCCTAACATCATCTAACATCACGGCCGCGGACCTGAATACGCTCTCCTTATTTATTAAAAAAGCACATCACTACCACTTACTAAACCTATTAACCCCTAAACTGCCAGCCCCCCACATCGCCATAAACTAAATTAAGCTATTAACCCCTAAATCTAACAACCCGCTAACTTTACATTAAATATTAACTCATCCCTATCTTATAATAAATTTAAACTTACCTTTAGAATTAAAATAAACTATATTAAACTATTAACCTACCCTAACTATTATACAAAAATTACATTAAACTATATTAAACTATTCATTAACCTACCCTATTATACTAAAATAAATTAACTATAGTACATATTTAAACACCTAACCCTACTCAAATTATTTAAATCTACTATTAAAAATTACTAAGTTAAAAAAAATAACAACTAAGTTACACAGAATAAAAAATAAATGATCAAAAATATAAACCAATTACACCTAATCTAATAGCCCTATGAAATTAAAACAGCTCCCCCAAAATAAAAAAGACCCTAGCCTACAATAAACTACCAATGGCCCTTAAAAGGGCCTTTTGCAGGGCATTGCCCCATAGAAATCAGCTATTTTACCTTAAATAAAAAAGGAAATTTATGCTTACCTGATAAATTGATTTCTTCTACGATACGACGAGTCCACGGATTCATCCTTACTTGTGGGATATTATCCTCCTGCTAACAGGAAGTGGCAAAGAGCACCACAGCAGAGCTGTATATATAGCTCCTCTCTTCTCTCCACCCCCAGTCATTCGACCGAAGATATAGGAAGAGAAAAGAAAAGCCAAAAGGTGCAGAGGTGACTGAAGTTTTGAAAAACAAAAATATAATCTGTCTAAAAAGACAGGGAGGGCCATGGACTTATCGTATCGTAGAAGAAATCAATTTATCAGGTAAGCATACATTTCCTTTTCTTCTACTAGATACGACGAGTCCACAGATTCATCCTTACTGGTGGGATACAGTGCCAAAGCAACAGGACACGGATGAACGGGAGGGACAAGACAGATACCTAAACGGAAGGCACCACTGCTTGAAGAACTTTTCTCCCAAAAATAGCCTCAGAAGAAGCAAAAGTATCACATTTTGAAAATTTGGAAAAAGTATGAAGGGAGGACCAAGTCGCAGCCTTACAAATCTGTTCAACAGAAGCATCATTTTTAAAAGCCCATGTGGAAGCCACAGCTCTAGTAGAATGAGCCGTAACCTTTTCAGGAGGCTGCTGTCCAGCAGTCTCGTATGCCAGGTGGATGATGCTTTTCAGCCAAAAAGAAAGAGAGGTAGCCGTAGCTTTTTGACCCCTACGTCTTCCAGAATAAACAACGAATAAAGAAGATGTTTGACGGAAATCCTTGGTCGCTTGTAAGTAAAACTTCAAGGCCCGAAGCATGTCCAAGTTATGTAACAGACGCTCCTTCTTAGAAGAAGGATTAGGACTCAACGAAGGAACAACAATTTCCTGATTAATATTCTTATTTGAAACAACCTTAGGAAGGAATCCAGGTTTAGTACGCAAAACCACCTTATCAGAATGGAATATAAGATAAGGCAAATCACATTGTAACTCAGAAACTCTTCGAGCAGAAGAGATAGCAACTAAAAACAAAACTTTCCAAGATAAAAGCTTAATATCTATGGAATGCATGGGTTCAAACGGAACCACTTGAAGAACATTGAGAACTAAATTCAAACTCCATGGCGGAGCAATAGGTTTAAATACAGGCTTGATTCTGATTAAAGCCTGACAAAAAGACTGAACATCTGGTACATCCGCCAGATGTTTGTGTAGAAGAATTGACAAAGCAGAGGTTTGTCCCTTCAAGGAACTAGCTGATAAACCCTTCTTCAATCCTTCTTGGAGAAAGGACAAAATCCTAGGAATCCTAACCCTACTCCATGAGTAGCCCTTGGATTCGCACCAATAAAGATATTTACGCCATATCTTATGGTAAATCTTTCTAGTGACAGGCTTGCGAGCCTGAATCAAAGTATCAATGACCGACTCAGAGAATCACCGCTTAGATAAGATTAAGCGTACAATCTCCAGGCAGTCAGCTGCAGAGCATTTAGATTTGGATGTTGGAACGAACCCTGAATGAGAAGGTCCTGTCTCAATGGAAGTTTCCACGGTGGCAGAGAGGACATGTCCACTAGATCCGCATACCAAGTCCTGCGTGGCCATGCAGGCGCTATTAGGATTACCGAAGCTCTCTCCTGTTTTATTCTTGCAATCACACGAGGCAGGAGAGGAAATGGTGGAAACACATAAGCCAGGTTGAATGACCAAGGTACTGCTAGAGCATCTATCAGTACAGCTTGGGGATCCCTTGACTTGGACCCGTAATGAGGAAGTTTGCCATCAGATCCAATTCTGGTGTGCCCCATCGACGAATCAATGATGCAAACACCTCCAGATGGAGTTCCCACTCCCCCGGATGAAAAGTCTGACGACTTCCCAGTTCTCTACTCCTGGGATATAGATTGCTGATAGATGGCAAGAGTGAGCCTCCACCCATCGGATTATCTTTGAAACCTCTATCATCGCTAGAGAACTCCTTGTTCCCCCTTGATGATTGATATATGCTACAGTTGTGATATTGTCCGACTGGAACCTTATGAATTTGGCCAAAGCCAACTGAGGCCACTTCTGAAGCGCGTTGAATATTGCTCTCAGTTCCAGAATATTGATTAGTAGTAGAGACTCCTCCTGAGTCCACACACCCTGAGCCTTCAGGAAATTCCAGACTGCACCCCAGCCCAAGAGGCTGGCGTCCGTCGTCACTATTACCCATGCTGGCCTGCGGAAGCACAATCCCTGGGACAGATGATCCTGTGACAACCACCAAAGAAGAGAGTCTCTGGTCTCTTGATCCAGATTTATCTGAGGAGATAAATTTGCATAATCCCCATTCCACTGTCTGAGCATGCACAGCTGCAGTGGTCTGAGATGAAAGCGAGCAAACGGAACGATGTCCATTGCCGCTACCATTAATCCAATGACCTCCATACATTGAGCCACTGATGGCCGAGGAATGGACTGAAGTGCTCGGCAAGTATTTAGAATCTCCGTCAGAAATATTTTCATGTCTACCGAGTCTATCAGAGTTCCCAAGAATGGAACTCTTGTTAGTGGAACTAGTGAACTTTTTTCTACATTCATTTTCCAATCGTGAGTTCTTAGAAATGCCAACACGATGTCCGTGTGAGATTTGGTCAGATGATAAGTTGACTCCTGGATCAAAATATCATCCAGATAGGGTGCTACTGCTATGCCCCGTGGCCTGAGAACCACCAGAAGGGACCCTAGCACCTTTGTTAAGATTCTGGGAGCTGTGGCCAACCCGAAAGGAAGGGCCACAAACTGATAGTGTTCATCCAGAAAGGCGAACCTTAGAAACTGATGATGATTCTTGTGGATAGGAATGTGAAGATACACATCCTTCAGGTCCACGGTGGTCATATATTGACCCTCTTGGATCATTGGCAAAATCGTTCGTATAGTCTCCATCTTGAACGAGAAATTTGTTTAGACATTTGAGATCTAAAATCGGTCTGAAAGTTCCCTCTTTTTTGGGAACCACGAACAGATTTGAGTAAAACCCCTGTCCCTGTTCTAGTCTTGGAACAGGGCAAATCACTCCCGTAAGAACGCCTCTCTTTTTGTCTGGTCTACAGACAAACGTGAAAGATGAAATCTCCCTCTTGGGAGAAAATCCTTGAATTCCAGCTGATACCCCTGGGTCACAATTTCCAATGCCCAGGGATCCTGAACATCTCTTGCCAAAGCCTGAGCGAAGAGAGAAAATCTGCCCCCTACTAAATCCGGTCCCGGATCGGGGGCTGCCCCTTCATGCTGTCTTGGTAGCAGCAGCGGGCTTCTTGGCTTGTTTACCTTTATTGCAGGCCTGGTTAGGTCTCCAGACTGACTTGGATTGAGCAAAATTCCCCTCCTGCTTTGTGGCGGAAGAGGAAGTAGAGGGTCCTCCTTTAAAGTTTCGAAAGGAACGAAAATTATTCTGTTTAGCCCTCATCTTAACAGTCTTATCCTGAGGCAGGGCATGACCTTTACCTCCAGTAATGTCAGTAATAATTTCCTTCAATTCAGGCCCGAATAAGGTCTTACCTTTAAAAGGAATAGCTAAAAGCTTAGATTTTGATGAAACATCAGCAGACCAAGATTTAAGCCATAACGCCGTACGCGCTAAAATGGCAAAACCTGCATTTTTCGCCGCTAATTTAGCCATTTGAAAAGCGGCATCAGTAATAAAAGAATTAGCCAGGTTGAGAGTCTTAATTCTATCCAAAATATCATCTAATGGGGTCTCAACCTTAAGAGACTCTTCTAGAGCCTCGAACCAAAAAGCTGCAGCAGTAGTAACTGGAACAATGCAAGCTATAGGTTGTAGAAGAAAACCCTGATGAATAAACAATTTCTTTAGAAGACCCTCTAATTTTTTATCCATAGGGTCTTTGAAAGCACAACTGTCCTCAATAGGTATAGTTGTATGCTTAGCTAGGGTAGAAATAGCTCCCTCCACCTTAGGGACCGTTTGCCAAGAATCCCGAATGGTGTCAGATATGGGAAACATTTTCTTAAAAGTAGGAGGGGGAGAGAACGGAATGCCTGGTCTATCCCATTCCTTTGTAACAATGTCCGAAATTCTTTTAGGGATTGGAAAAACATCAGTGTAAGTAGGTACCTCTAGATATTTATCCATCTTACACAATTTCTCTAGTGGTATCACAATAGGGTCACAATCATCCAGAGTCGCTAAAACCTCCCGGAGTAACAGGCGGAGGTGTTAAAGCTTAAATTTAAAGGACATCATGTCCGAATCTGTCTGAGGTAACACATTTCCTGAATCTGAAAGCTCTCCCTCAGACAGCAATTCCCCGACCCTCAACTCAGAACACTGTGAGGGTACATCGGAGATGGCCAATAAAGCATCAGAGGGCTCAGTATTTACCTTAATTCCTGACCTACTGCGCTTACCCTGTAAACGTGGCAGTTTAGATAATACCTCTATAAGGGTAGTAGACATAACTGCAGCAATATCTTGCAGAGTAAAAGAATTAGACGCACTAGAAGTACTTGGCGTCGCTTGAGTGGGCGTCAATGGTTGTGACACTTGGGGAGAATTGGATGGCATAACCTGATTTTCTTCAGACTAAGAATCATCCTTAGACATACTTTTATCACCTAAAATATGTTCTTTGCAGTGTAAGGCCCTTTCAGTACAAGAGGAACACAATATAAGTGGGGGGTTCCACAATGGCTTCTAAACACATAGAGCATTGACTTTCCTCGATGTCAGACATGTTGAACAGGCTAGTAATAATAACACAAAGTCGTGAAAACACTTTATTTATTGAAAAAAACACCAATTTCGAAAAACCGTACTGCGCCTTTAAGGAGTAAAAAAGCGCACAATTTTTCCAAATCTGCTTCAAAATGCTATTAAGCTTACAAATTTAGCATATATCCTTCTTATATTGTAGCCTAATATTACACCACAAGTAAGGGGCAAATTAACCCTCTATAAGAAAAAAACATTCTACCCAAAACGTTATGAAAACAACTTAAACAACCCCCTGCACCTCGCCACAGCTCTGCTGTGGCGCCTAACTGCCCTCAGGGGTCTGACAAAAGTCTCACTATGACTCCGGTAGACTATCTCTCAGTTTGGGCCCAACCGAAGCTGAAGTTTGCTGCCTTCTTGTGAAAATCAACTGCGCATCTGAGGCGCGAAAATTAGGCCCCCCCCCCATCATATGCGATGTACTCTCAGCCTTAAAAAACGCAAGGAAGCGGTAGAGAAACTAGCCATGTGGATTTAAGCATCCGAATTGTACAATAAAGCCATGTGAACCCCCAGCACAATGCTCAACACCAGTGATTATTAACCGTTTGTGCAAATAAAAACGTTATGCTGCCCCAGTGTCTAACCATGCATTTAGCCCATAACAATTCATACACAGGTCTCCAGTAATACCCCTTCTTATGTCTATAGGTTTACTGCTTACCCCTTCCCTCTTGGGAAATATGTCAGCCTGTTCTGAAATATCACAGTCTCTTCAGAAATAAATGCCTGAACATACCTCAATGCTTGTAGCATGAAAACGTTCCCCACACTGAAGCTTCTCTAGTACTCCTCAGCCATTCTGTGGGAACTCATATGGATCTTAGTGACATCTGCTAAGATCATCAACCTCCAGGCAGAAATCTTCTTCTATATGCTGCCTGAGGAAAAATAGTACTCACCGGTACCATTTAAAATAAAAAATTCTTGATTGAAGAAAATAAAAACTATCATTTTAACACCTCTTTCACTTTAGCTCTTCCTATTACTAGTGTAGGCAAAGAGAATGACTGGGGGTGGAGAGAAGGGAGGAGCTATATATACAGCTCTGCTGTGGTGCTCTTTGCCACTTCCTGTTAGCAGGAGGATAATATCCCACAAGTAAGGATGAATCCGTGGACTCGTCGTATCTAGTAGAAGAAATACAAATACCCCCCAACAGTAAAACCCACCACCCACACAACCACCCCCCCAAATAAAAACCTATCTAAAAAACCTAAGCTCCCTATTGCCCTGAAAAGGGAATTTGGATGGGCATTGCCCTTAAAAGGACATTTAGCTCTTTTTCAGCCCAAACCCCTAATCTAAAATTAAAACTCACCCAATAAACCCTTAATAAACCTAATACTAACCCGGATGGATGAAGATAGAAGATGCCGTCTGGATGAAGACTTCTGCCAGCTTGGATGAAGACTTCGGCCCGCTTGGATGAAGACTTCTGCCGGCTTCGCTGAGGACTTCTGCTGCTTCGTTGAGGATGGATGTCGAGTCTTCAAAAACTGTAAGTGGATCTTTGGGGGTTAGTGTTCGGGGGTTTATTGGGTGGGTTTTAATATTAGATTAGGGGTTTGGGGGGAAAAAGAGCTAAATGCCCTTTTAAGGGCAATTCCCATCCAAATGCCCTTTTCAGGGCAATGGGGAGCTTAGGTTTTTTAGATAGGTTTTTATTTGGGGGGTTGGTTGTGTGGGTGGTGGGTTTTAGTGTTGGGGGGGTATTTGTATTTTTATTTACAGGTAAAAGAGCTGATTTCTTTGGGGCAATGCCCCGCAAAAGGCCCTTTTTTTTGGGGGGGGGGTGCTTTTTTATTTTTATAGGGCTATTAGATTAGGTGTAATTAGTTTAAATATTTGATAATTTATTTTCTATTTTGTGTAACTTAGTGTTTTTTATTTTGTGTTACTTAGTTGTTATTTTTTTGTAACTTAGTAATTTTTAATAGTAGATTTAAATAATTTGAGTAGGGTTAGGTGTTTAAATATGTAATATAGTTAATTTAATTGTTAGTTTAATGTAATTTTAGTATAATAGGGTAGGTTAATGAATAGTTTAATATAGTTTAATGTAATTGAATGTAATTTTAGTATAATAGTTAGGGTAGATTAATGAATAGTTTAATATAGTTTAATGTAATTTTAGTATAATAGTTAGGGTAGGTTAATTAATAGTTTAATATAGTTTATTTTAATTCTAAAGGTAAGTTTAAATTTATTATAAGATAGGGATGAGTTAATATTTAATGTAAAGTTAGCGGGTTGTTAGGTTTAGGGGTTAATAGCTTAATTTAGTTTATGGCGATGTGGTGGGCTGGCGGTTTAGGGGTTAATGGGTTTAGTAAGTGGTAGTGATGTGGGAGGCCAGGGGTTTAGGGGTTAATACATTTATTTATTTGCGGTGGGCTCCGGGAGCGGAGGGATAGGGGTTAATAACATTATGTAGGTGGCGGCGATGTTGGGGCAGCAGATTAGGGGTGTTTAGACTTGGGGTTTATGTTAGGTGTAAACGTTACCATAGAAATCAATGGGATATCTGGCAGCATCGAACATAAGCTTTCGCTGCTTTCAGACTCCCATTGATTCCTATGGCATCCGCGGCCTCCAGGGTGGTGGATTGAAAACCAGGTACGCTGGGCCGGAAAAGTGGCGAGCGTACCTGTTAGAAGTTTGATAAATGGGGAAAAGTGTCAGATAGTGCCGAATTTGTATTCAGAACATCTGTAATGACGTAACCATCGATCTGTGTCGAATTGAGACCAGCGGATCGTATGTTACGTCACAAATTTCAACTTTGGCCATTCTGTAGGCTTTCATAAATAGGTTGAATCAGGCTTGCCACAATTACGCTGCGGAATTCCAGCGTATTTGCGGTTGACGACTTGATAAATAGGCCTCTATACCTTTATTAAGAGCAACGTTTCGGGGGACCTGCCCCTTTCTCAAGCTAATCACTAATACACAAAACACACACTTTATACACACAACAATAAAACAGGTGACCAATCACAAATCATGGGAGGGGTCAAAAGCATGTGATGACATCACAACTTATTTAATTGGATACACAATTTCATTAACAACCTAACGCCTAGATTACGAGTTCTGCGTTAGCTTTAAAAAGCAGCGTTAAGGGGTCCTAATGCTGCTTTTTAACGCCTGCTGATATTACGAGTATGGCAGGTACAGGTGTACCGCTCACTTTTTTTCCGCGACTTTTCCATACCGCAAATTCCCTTACGTCAATTGCGTATCCTATCTTTTTAATGGGATTTGGCTAACGCTGGTATTACAAGTCTTGGAAGAAGTGAGCGATAGAATCCTATCAGCTAATCGGAATTCGAGGGACGCCATCTTGGATGACGTCATTTAAAGGAACCGTCATTCTTCGTTAGGACATTGGAAAAAGAGCGTTGGCTGGATAGAAGATGGACCCGCTCTGCTCCGATTGATTGAAGATAGAAGATGCCGCTTGGATGAAGACTTCTGCTGGATGGAGGATCTCTTCTGCCCCGATCGGATGAAGCCTTGTGCCGGTCCGGATGTCCTATTCTGCCCCATCGGTGCCCGGCTGGCTGAAGACGGCTCAAGGTAGGGTGATCTTCAATGGGGTAGTGTTAGGTTTTTTTAAGGGGGGATCGGGTGGGTTTTAGAGTAGGGGTGTATGGTGGTGGGTTGTAATGTTGGGGGGGTATTGTATTTGTTTTTTTTACAGGTAAAAAGCTGATTACTTTGGGGCAATGCCCCACAAAAAGCCCTTTTAAGGGCTGGTAAAAGAGCTGATTACTTTGTAATTTAATTTAGGATAGGGAATTTTATTATTTTGGGGGGCTTTTTTATTTTATTAGGGGGCTTAGATTAGGTGTAATTAGATTAAAATTCTTGTAATAATTTTTTATTTTTTGTAATTTAGTGTTTGTTTTTTTTGTAATATAGTTTAGTTTATTTAATTGTATTTTATGTTAGATAATTGTAGTTAATTTATTTACTTAATTTATTGATAGTGTTAGGTGTATTTGTAATTTAGGTTAGGATTTATTTTACAGGTAATTTTGTAATTATTTTAACTAGGTAGCTATTAAATAGTTATTAACTATTTAATAACTATTTTCCTAGTTAAAATAAATACAAAGTTGCCTGTAAAATAAATATAAATCCTAAAATAGCTACAATGTAACTATTAGTTATATAGTAGCTAGCTTAGGGTTTATTTTATAGGTAAGTATTTAGTTTTAAATAGGATTAATTTATTTAATTATAGTAATTTTATTTAGATGTATTTAAATAATATTTAAGTTAGGGGGGTGTTAGGGTTGGGGTTAGATTTAGGTTTAGGGGTTAATAACTTTATTATAGTAGCGGCGACGTTGGGGGCGGCAGATTAGGGGTTAATAATTGTAGGTAGCTGGCGGCGATGTTAGGGACGGCAGATTAGGGGTTAATACAATTTATTATAGCGTTTTCGAGGCGGGAGTGCGGCGGTTTAGGGGTTAATACATTTATTATAGTGGCGGCTGTGTCCGGTCGGCAGATTAGTGGTTAATAAGTGTAGGTAGGTGGCGGCGACGTTGGGGGGGGCAGATTAGGGGTTAATAAATATAATGTAGGTGTCAGCGATGCTAGGGGCAGCAGATTAGGGGTTCGAAGCTATAATGTAGGTGGCGGCGATGTCCGGAGCGGCAGATTAGGGGTTAATAATATAATGCAGGTGGCGAGGATGTCGGGGGCGGCAGATTAGGGGTTAAAAAGTGTAAGGTTAGGGGTGTTTAGACTCTGGGTTCATGTTAGGGTGTTAAGTGTAGACTTAGAAAGTGTTTCCCCATAGGAAACAATGGGGCTGTGTTAAGAGCTGAACGCTGCTTTTTTGCAGGTGTTAGTTTTTTTTTCAGCCGTCTCAGCCCCATTGTATCCTATGGGGGAATCGTGTACGAGCACGTTTTTCCAGCTTACCGCTACCGTAAGCAACGCTGGTATTACAGGTAGAAGTGGAGCTAAATTTTGCTCAACGCGCACTTTTCTGAGGCTAACGCTGCCATTCAGAAAACTTGTAATACCAGCATTGTTTAAAGAGTGCGCTGGAAAAAAAAGGAGCGTTAGCTCTGCAAGTTTTTACCAACAAAACTTGTAATCTAGCCGTAAGATTTTAACCCATTTTTGTACACCCTATGAGAGAATTGGAAACCTGATTAAAAACAAAAGCAGCAAGTCATCAACCAATACATGTCAAAAAACATAAAGCCTATACACATTTAATTCTTATTATAGATTTTAATCTATTTTCATAAAGCTAGATATCTAAAAAAGAGACCTGTGCAAAAATTAAATTAAGGGGAGCAGGTCAAAATCCCTGTTAAATTCTTTGGGGGACATGGAATTCAATTGCCAAATCCATTTTGGCTTCTCTTCTGAGCAAGTCCCTAGTTCTGTCACCCCCTCTGACTGGTTTAGGGGTGCTATCTATAATCATGTACCTCAACTGATTGGCCTGATGGCCCATTTGTGCAAAATGTGTTGGAACAGGGAGATGTAACATTTTATCATTTTGAATGGTCGACTTATGTTGGCAAATGCAATCTCTTATTTTCTGGGTCATTTCGCCAACACACACTTCATTCAAGCGCATAAACATCATAAGTCCCTGACCCCCCCTCAAACAGCTCTCTTTCCTCCCCACCTCACAATTGTCACCACCATCTTAAGTACTGGCAGAAAGTCTGTCAGTACTAAAATAAAAAGCATTTTTTTAAAATATATATTGATTCTGCAGTGCTGGATCCCCCCTTAGCCCCCAACCTCCCTGATCCCCCCATACAGCTCTCTAACTCTCCCCCCTCTACCTATTTGCCGCCATCTTGGGTACTGGCAGCTGTCTGCCAGTATCCAGTTTACCCCCAAAAAATGCTTTTTTTTTTTTTTTTTATTTCTAAATAAAACTTTTCTGTAGTGTAGCTGCTCCCCCTTAATACCCTATCTCCCTCCCCCTCCCAGATCCCTTGCCCGACATTAAATCCCCCCTCCCTCTGCATCCTTCACAAATAATTGTAATTATGCAAATGCAGCGCACACGCGCACACGCCCCCACCTGACCACCTGCACGCAACCACGACTATGAGCTATCTTTTAGAACAGGGACAGGAAGTAACCATCGATGGGCCGCCCACCCACATCCCAGCAGCAGCTCCCACCCACCAACGATCGGCACCATTGATGGCCAATGCAGAGAGGGCCACAGAGTGGCTCTCTCTGCATTGGATGCTTAATAAAGGGTATTGCAGGATGCCTAAATATCGAGGCATCACTGCTATACCCTGAGGTACGTCCATTGTCACTAACTGACAGTTTTTGCAGGACGTACCTGTTACGTTCTTGGTCGTTAAGGGGTTAAAGGACGAGTAAATACAGTAGATTTGCATAATCAACAAATGCATAATAATGAGAAAATAGCACCAGATATTTTTCTGAAAATTTTTAAAGTCTATTTCTACTTCTCCTGTATCATGTGGCGACCATCAGCCAATCGCAAATGCATATACGTATAATCTATGAATTCTTTCACATGCTCAGTAGAAGCAGATGACTCAAAAAGTGTAAATATAATTAAACTGTGCACATTTTGTTAATAGAAGTAAATTTGTAAATTGTTTAAAATTGCATGCTCTATCTGAATCATGAAAGTTTAATTTTGACTTGAGTGTCTCTTTAATGGTGAATTTTGTAAAATAAAATTTTATAAAGTTTTCTAAAGGATTTTATTCATTTCTTAAATGTATAGTATTTGGAAATTATAGAATGAATATGTGAAGAATACACTCAACCTTATTATTATTATCAGTTATTTGTAGAGTGCCAAAGGTTCTGCAGAGACAAAGGGATAGAGGGCTCTGCCAAGAGTTTCACTGTTGTAAATCATCTCTCATGAAGGTGATCTACAAAGCAACTAGGCTTGTAGGATTACATGCTAAGGGGGCTTAAGGGGATAACTAAAGGAGGAGAGGAAGTAAGATAGGAACATTTTCGTGTATATTATATATTATATGCATCCCTGATCAGTAGAATCTTTAAGGAGCGTTTTGAAAGTTTGAAAACTAGGGGAGAGTCATGTAGAGCGAGGCAGAGAGTTCCACAAAATAGGGGCCAGTCTGGAGAAGAACCTTATAAAGCTATGTTGTTTAAATTATATTAAAATTGATCGGAGCAGATTGGGATCTTCATGTTTCAATTATTGTTTACATTTTTTTTTTTCTTTTAAGAAAGAAATGAAACACTTTGAATTTAATCGGATATGTAAGAAGTATAATCCAATGGTTAAAGATTGTTTAACATGAGGTTTTTTGAGAGTGAAGGTCATGAACTAGCAGAAGTCAGAAACCAGTAAATCAGTCAGTAACCAGGCAGCATTACCCAGGAAATATCTAGAAAATTAATCGTATATGCAGTTCCAAATTACAGTAACCAGGCAGTTAGCAAGAATTGAGCAACACAGCAAGGAGTTATGTGCAAATCATAATGCTTGAATTAGTCCCAAGGTCACACCAGAGTGGTTAGAGATCAAGAGTGCCAGAATCATCACAATAGAATAACCAAGCACCAAATATAGATTTTGAAACATTTATTGCTCCCTGCACCTCTTTTGAGACACCGCAAGTACTATAAGTAGTGCCATCCACAGTATCACCCTTACTACCAGAGCCATCTTTAGTACACATGCGCCACAGCCTGCACTATATCCTGCGTCCCTGATGGAACTAGACCATATTGGAGCCTGAAGCAATCATCCTCCAATAATGCTGTCGGCATTTATCCTAGTTGGGCGGAAATCTAGCCCTTCGTCTTTTTTGTTTTGTAGTTTTCCTTTAGCTGCTTAGAATTTCCTTTCTATTATGCCATAAAGGATTGTTAATAGCTTACAAAAGTATTAATTTCTGCAAGTGAAAGGAAGGTTTTTCTAATTCAAATATCTTAAAAGTGCACAATCAGGCAATATTGCGCACATAACTTGTGAACTGAGTCAAACAGTGGCACTTATAATGGATTAGAATAGCATACACACTACAATTAATTGTATGACCTAGGGTAGGATAATTATAATTTATTTATGTTGAAATATTTTTTATTAAATTTTGCAAATAAAATATACATTTGTCAAACATTCCGACTTAGATTATCCAAGTGTTTGATGATACAATTCTCAAAAGTACAATATCTCACAAGAAGAAATAACAGTCAAAAACAAACCTCAAATGTGTATAGTCGTTACAGAAAAATACTATTACTAGATATTAGCAAAAGATCAAGCATTTGTGCCTCTCCGAAAGTCTCTTTGATTTTCAATCCATTTGTAATTGCAATTGTAATTGCAGTTGTCGTGGGCCTCTGCTCATATTTTTATACAGAACTTTTATTTATCATATTTAATCTCTATGTCTTCTATTCGATTCATAATACATAATGAAAGGTTCCCATCTTATTATGAATCTCTCTGTATCGTTAAGGGTTTCAGCAGCTGCACATGCCATTTTGTAATGATACTCTAATTTGTTTTGTATAAAGGAGAAATCAGATGGGGTAGACTTCCAGAATTGAACCACACTTATTCTAACTGTGGTGCATATTATCATAACTAGTTTAAAATGAATCTTAGGTATGCCTGGGATTGGGAAGTGAAGTAGAGCTTGTTCTATTGTTAATATTATTTGTTTTTTGAAAATTGAGTTTAATAGTTATATAATACCAAATCTTCCTAATCTTCCTAGTTTTCTCACATTCCCACCACATATGAACATATGTACCTTTTTCACCACATCCTCTGTAACAAAGGTGAAATAGCGAACCCTCTGGCTCATATGACCTAGTGGGATGAAGGTACCATCTGAAAGCCACTTTTATTAAGTTTTCTTTAAGCATTGCATTGTGTGTAATTGATAAACCATTTAAAAGATTTGTGGTCCATGTTTTAATTGTCCAGGTTTTGCCAATGTCCCGTTCCCACCTAAGCATAAGCTGTGTTTTAACTTCACTATGAGGGGAATTAAAAATGGAGTATAATATAGATATCGCTCCTCGTATTTGGGGAATGGTTAGGCATAATGTTTTTAGAGTTGTATTTGGAAGTAACTTCGTATTACCCAATATTTAATTTGCCCTAGATTTGAACTGTAGGTAGTGGTACCATGTGTTTTTATCGTTAGTGTCTAGTTTCTGATATTGTTCGAAAGATAATATTTTATCTGCTATAACAATGTCCGCTATTCTATAAAGTCCTTTGTTAGACCATTTCTGTTGCACTCTCTGATCGACGGAGGAATTAAGAGTTACCAGTGAAGTTAATCTGGATCTATCCCGTATAAGGGGGAATTTAGAATTTAATAGCTTCCATAAATAAATTGTATGATTGATTGAGACATAGCACCCTTTCTGTGGGGAATTCATGAGGTTTGGGGCCCACAATGTTTGACTCAATATGAATCCATTGCGTTTTATGATGTATTTTAAACCAATGCAGGGTCTGAGACATCCTTGCTGAATAATAGTATGGAATTAAATTTGGTACTCCCACTCCTTCCTCCATCCTACCGGTACACATCACTTTTTTATTAATTCTAGCTCTTTTCCCTTGCCAAATAAATCGTAAGATATCTCTTTGAAGTTTATGTAGTTTTGGGTGAGGTACTGAGATAGGAAGAGCTCTAAGTAAATATAATAATTTTGGTAGTAAGGTCATTTTAATGGAAATGATTCTACCATATAGGGAGATTTTAAGTTTGATCCATTTTACGATTAAATCCCTAATGTGTTTAAACATGGGTACATAATTAGCTTGATAGAGGGTGTATTTGTTGGTGGGTAGATTAATCCCTAAATATTTGATGGTCTTTTTAGTCCATTTAAACGCGAAGTTTAGTTCCAGCAATTTTTTAGTGTGTTTTGGGAGTTTAATACTCAATGCCTCACATTTTTCCCCAACTTTATAGCCTGAGAGGTTTCCACAACAGTGGTTTGGTCAATGATAGGATGATATCATCTGCAAATAGTGACAACTTGTGCTCCCGCTTACCATCGCCAATACCTGCAATATTTTGATTATCTCTAATTTTAACTGCCAGCAGCTCTATACAGATTGCAAATAGCAGAGGCGAGAGCAGGCAGCCTTGGCGAGTGCCATTATTAATATGTATTGATTTGGATTGGTAACCCGACAATTTGACAAATGCAGATGGGGATGAGTAAAGAGTAGCAAGGGCGTCATAGAAAGCTCCCGTAATGCCTACTTTTTTTAAGGACTGCAAACATGTACTTCCAATTAACCCTATCAAATGCCTTCTCTGCATCCAGGGCAAGAAACAGAGAAGGCGTTCCCCGGACAGTGTCAATATTGGTCAGATTTATCACCTTACGTGTGTTATCTGGTGCGTCTCTACTGGTCACGAACCCTACCTGGTCTAGATGTATTAAGTTGTTAAGAAGAGGATTAAGATGATTTGCTGATATTTCCATCTAAAGGGGAGGAGAGTCCACAGCTTCATTCATTACTATTGGGAATTAAGAACCTGGCCACCAGGAGGAGGCAAAGACACTCCAGCCAAATGCTTAAATACCTCCCCCTCTTCCCTCATCCCCCAGTCATTCTTTGCCTTTCGTCACAGGAGGATGGCAGAGAAGTGCCGGAGTTTCGGAGTAGTCTCTTATAGAGGGTAGTACTCTTCACAGTGGGACTGGAGTTTTAAGTAGTCCTGGTAATAGAGAAGGTTTGGAAAACAGCACACTGCTATTCAGGCTTGTGGGGCGCGGAATATAGGACCTGCCAAGTCCAAAGATACAGTCCAAACAACAAAAGGTATTCCAGCCTCCAAGAAATTTAAAACGAACCTTTATTTTCTTATATAGGGTCCTCAGAAAAGAACATACAACGTTTCAAGCCTGCTATAGGCTCTTAATCAAGTATACATGATTAAGAGCCTATAGCAGGCTTGAAACATTGTATGTTCTTTTCTGAGGACCCTATGTAAGAAAATAAAGGTTTGTTTTAAATTTCTTGGAGGCTGGAATACCTTTTGTTGTTTTAAGTACTCCTGTCAGCCTCTCAGTGAGGGCCTGGGCAAAAGTTAGAGTCCGGAGATGCAGGGAGAGTCTGCGAAACCATCCCGACTCATATTAACAACTCCATGAGCAATCAGTGTTGACGAGTTTCGCTGCCTGCTTTCTACACTCAAGTTCATGTCAGGAGCGAGGCTACTAAACCTGTCACACTTGAAGGGCCGTGTTCCTGTTCAACGGCGTAGATTCTGGTAAGATCGTTTCATTTTTTATTAACATGACAACATAGAAGACAGGATCACAGTGTGTCGCCTTTTTATCTTTACAGAATCAAGGGTTAATATTCCTGGAAAGGGGATTATTGAACAGAGGGGGTTATACATGATATGGTTATTGTGTAATTGCCGCGTTATGTGCGAGATGAGGCTCTGGCAATGTTTGGAACTACAGGTGACTTGCGGGAATTCCGCTGCCTTTTTTGGTGCGCTTCCTGCAAGTCATGCCATGTGACTGGGTGTGACTATCCCTCCTCTTTTGATCTGTGGCACAGGAGACGTAACGGTTTCTGGAGTCCGGGTCCTAGGAGGTGGTGAGTGCCCCGGCCATTGGCAGTATAAGGTGCCCCTTTTTTTGTAGTTAAGTAGTCTATCAATAGCGAGAGCTATAGAGGACTCTGACGCATTAGAGGGATCTCCCTCTTTAACTAAGTCTCATTCCTGTGTTTATTGTGAGGAGTTTCTGGTAGATCAGCCTGCTCAACTTTGTTCCACATGCCTTGATAAAGTCACAACAACTGTAAACGGATGTCTAGTACTACTGAGCCGTACACCTCTGAGGGTTCTTGTCCTGTGAGGTGCATTCCCTGCATTCATCTCCGATTGCACATGCAGCGCCCCGGGGTCCAACCGTTACTCCTTCAGGAGAGATTCAGTGGCCGTCAGACTCTTCAGAGGAGGCCCATTTTAGGTTTGAGTCCGTGTCCTCTAAGCCTCCTGCTGCAGAGGAGCCTGGTTATAGGTTTAGGATGGAAAATTTGCGTTTTCTGCTGTGGCAGGTACTTGCTACTCTGGAGGTCCCGGAACCTAAGATCCCAGAGGAACCTGCGATTCCTAAGCTTGACAAGGTGTACAAGGACAGGGTGGTGCCTCAGACTTTCCCGGTTCCCGTTAAGATGGCAAATATTAAGTATGAATAGGAGTGATTAGGGTCACCCTTTTCCCCTTCTTCTTTTTAAAAACTGTTTCCCGTACCAGACTCTCAGCTTGAACTGTGGGGATGGGGCTATCTATACGCTCGCAAAGTGGACAACTATTCCCCTTGGGGATAGTTCGTTGTTTAAGGAGCCCATGGAGAAAAAGCTGTAAAACATGTTGAGAAAGATGTTTCAGCACACAGGATTTTGTTTTTCAGCCTGCACTGGCCGTTGCGGTGGTCGCTGGAGCTGTGACATATTGGTGCGAATCCCTGTGTGACATGGTCGAAGGGGAGACTTCCATCGACGAGATACAGGAAAAGATTAAGGTGCTGAAGGTCGCCAATTCTTTCATATGTGAAGCAAATTATTCGCCTAAATGCTAAGGTGTCATGTTTTTCGGTTTTAGCGCACAGGGCTCTGTGGCTAAAATCTTGGACTGTGGACATGACCTCCAAGCCGAGGCTGTTGTCCCTGCCTTTTCAAGGAAAGATCCTGTTCGGTCCAGGATTGGATTTGATCATATCCATGATTACGGGAAGCAAGGGAGCTTTCCTACCGCAGGATAATAAGGCTAAGCCCAAGGGATCTACTTTTCGTCCCTTTCGTGCGGACAAGGCCCAGCACCAGCAACCCGCCACAAAAGCTGACCAGTCCAAAGGACCTTGGAATCCGGCTCATTCTTGGAACAAGTCTAAGCAGAGCATGAAGAGGCAGCCCCCGACTGGTCTCCGGATCACATAGGGGGCAGATTATCTCAATTCTCAGACGCATGGTTGCAGGACATTCAGGACCCCTGGGTTCTAGAAGTTGTCTCTCAGGGCTACAGGATAGGGTTCAGATCCCATCCGCCGGAGGGCAGGTTCCTCCTGTCAAACCTGTTGTCAAGACCAGAGAAGAGAGAGGCCTTTCTAAAGTGTGTAAGAGATCTCGCCTCTCTCTGGGTTATCGTACCAGTACTCCTAGCAGAGAGGGGTCTAGGGTACTATTCCAACCTTTTTGTGGTTCCAAAGAAGGAGGGCACGTTCCGCCCAATTCTGGACTTAAAGTGTTTAAACAAGTTTCTGAGTGTTCCATCGTTCAAAATGGAAACAATCAGATCTATTCTGCCCCTAGTTCAAGAGGGACAGTTTATGACAACTGTAGATTTGAAGGACGCTTACCTTCATGTGCCAATTCACAGGGACCACTTCAGGTTCCTAAGATTTGCGTTTCTGGACCAACATTTCCAGTTTGTGGCCCTTTCTTTTGGTCTGGCGACGGCCCCGAGAATCTTCACAAAGGTTATTGGGGCACTGCTTGCAGTAGCCAGACCTAGGGACATTGCGGGGGCACCTTACCTGGATGACATCCTAGTTCAGGTGCCGTTGTTCAGCCTCGCAGAGGATCATTCAAGGGCTATTCTTCTGCTCCAATCTCATGGTTGGAAGATCAACTCAGGAAAGAGTTCCCTGGTTCCCAGCAACAGGGTAGAGTTCCTGGGTACGATAATAGACTCTATGTCCATGAAGATATTTCTCACAGATCAGCAGCACAGGAAGCTTGCATCGACCTGTCTTGCCCTTCAGTCCTCCACAAGCCCGTCGGTGGCTCAATGTATGGAGGTGATAGGTCTCATGGTGTCAAGTATAGATGTCATCCCATTCGCCAGGTTCCACCTCAGACATCTTCAATTGTGCATGTTGAGACAGTGGAACGACGATCATTCAGATCTATCACAGCTGATATCCATGGATGCTTGGACTGAAATCTCCCACTCTTGGTGGACCCGTCCAGAGCAACTGTCTATGGGGACATCCTTCTTAAGACCGTCCTGGGAGATTGTGACCACGGACGCCAGTCTGACAGGATGGTGGGCTGTTTGGGGTGCCAGAATGGTGCAAGGAAAGTGGTCCAGGGAGGAGTCTCTCCTTCCGATCAACATCCTAAAGCTGCGAGCAATTTACAATGCTCTGAAGGCATGGCCTTCTCTGGAGTCGGTCAGTTTCATCAGATTCCAGACCGACAACATTACCTTGGTGGCTTACATCAACCATCAGGGGGGTACGAGGAGCTTCCTCCTGATGAGGGCGGTGTTTCGGATTCTGGAGTGGGCGGAGTCCCACGACTGCTCACTCTCAGCGATTCACATTCCAGGTGTGGACAACTGGGAAGCGGATTTTCTCCGCAGACAATCCTTCCATCCGGGGGAATGGTCTCTTCACCCAGAGGTGTTTGCCGGGATTTGTCACAGATGAGGAACGTCAGAGATAGATCTCATGGCGTCCAGACTCAATCGCAAGCTGCCTCTATACGGGTCGAGGTCCAGGGATCCCCAGGCAGAGCTGACAGATGCCTTAGTGGTTCCTTGGGGTTTCAGCCTAGCTTACATCTTTCCACCGCTACCATTTCTACCTCGAGTAGTGGCACACATCAATCAGGAGCGGGCCTCGGCCATTCTAATTGCTCCTTCGTGGCCACGAGGTCGTGGTTTGCGGATCTGGTGGGGATGTCATCCTCTCAGCCGTGGAGGTTACCCTGTCGCAGGGATCTGCTGTCACAGGGCCCCTTTCAACATCAAAATCTAGATTCTCTGAGGCTGACTACGTGGAGATTGAACGCCTAGTCTTAGCCAAGAGAGGGTTTTCTGAAAGTGTGATTGATACTCTAATTCAGGCAAAGAAGCCAGTCACTTGTCGCATCTACCATAAGGTGTGGAGGACTTACTTGTCATGGTGTGAGAAGCATAGATATCCTTGGCACAAGGTGATGGTATCCAGGATTCTGGCTTTTCTCCAGGAGGGTTTGGAGAAAGGTCTTGCTGTTAGTTCCTTAAAGGGACAGATTTTGGCATTATCAGTTTTGTTGCATAGGAGACTCGCTGAGCTCCCTGACATCCAATCTTTTGTTCAGGCTCTGTCTAGAATCAGACCTGTGTTTAGACAGTCGGCTCCACCTTGGAGCTTAAACTTAGTCCTTAAGGTTTTGCAGAGGGTTCCGTTTGAATCTATGCATTCCATTGTCCTGGAATGTTCTCTTCCTGTTGGCTATTGCATTGACGTGCAGAGTATCTGAGCTAGCTGCCTTGCAAAGTGACCCTCTTTAACTGGTGTTTCATGCGGATAAGGCTGTACTTCGCACTGGGTTGGGGTTTCTCCCCAAGGTGGTGTCTAACCGTAACATCAATCAGGAAATAGTTGTTCCTTCCTTGTGTCCTAAAACTTCTTCTTCTAAGGAGAGGTTACTTCATAACTTGGATATGGTTCGTGCCTTGAAGTTCTATCTTCAGGCTACAAAAGATTTCAGACAGTCTACATCTCTCTTTGTGGTGTATTCTGGGAAGCACAAGGGGCAGAGGGCCTCTGCTACTTCTTTGTCTTTTTGGTTGAGGAGCTTGATTCGCTTGGCCTATGAGACAGCAGGACATAATCCTCCTCAGAGGATCACGGCTCATTCAACTAGAGCTGTGGCTTCTTCTTGGGCCTTCAAGAATGAGGCCTCTATGGAGCAAATTTGTAAGGCGGCTACCTGGTCCTCCTTACACACTTTTACAAAGTTTTACAAGTTTGACATTTTTGCTTCTGCGGAAGCTGTTTTTGGAAGAAAGGTTTTGCAGGCTGTGGTGCCCTCAGTTTAGGGTCTGCCTTTTTACCCTCCCGGTTTCATTCAGTGTCCTCTAGAGCTTGGGTATATGTTCCCAATAGTAATGAATGAAGCAGTGGACTCTCCTCCCCTTTAGATGGAAAACATAAATTATGCTTACCTGATAATTTCATTTCCATCGCGGGGAGGAGAGTCCACGGCTCCCGCCCGTATCTCAGTGGGGCGGACCTAAATTTAATCTTCTTCTGGCACCTTTTATACCCTAATTTTTCTCCTACTGTTCCTGGTTCCCTCGGCAGAATGACTGGGGGATGAGGGAAGAGGGGGAGGTATTTAAGCCTTTGGCTGGGGTGTCTTTGCCTCCTCCTTGTGGCCAGGTTCTTAATTCCCAATAGTAATGAATGAAGCCGTGGTCTCTCCTCGATGGAAATTAAATTATCAGGTAAGCATAATTTATGTTTTTTGTAAATAATTGTATGTCTTGATTTATCAAACAAATAGGCCTGTAATCTTGGCAGTGTTGCTTGTTTTTGCCTGGTTTCGGGATCACTGCAATTCTTGCCATTAGCATTTCTTTGGGTATTTCTTTACCTTGTAGTATGGAATTAAATACTTGTACAAGTTGTGGTATCAAGATTGGTTGCATTCATTTATAAAACATTCCCGAATACCCATCTGGCCCTGGTGCTTTTGAATTTTTTAAACTTTTTATGCCTAGTCTAACTTCCTCAAAAGTAATAGGGTTATTTAGGGATTCTCTTTCTTTTTTCGTTATTGATGGCAAGGCTCTATCTTCCAAAAAATTGTCTAATTCTATTGTTATATCTGTATCTACTTTGTTTAACGGGAGGTTATATAGCTTATGATAGTATTCCGCGAATATATTTGCGATGGATAATGGATCATTAATTGTTTTATTATCAGGAAGTTGTAATTGAGGAACTGTGGTAATTTTAGTAATCCTTTTCAGTTTGTTAGCCAGTATCTTTTCCGGTTTATTACCGTAGATGTAATATTGTGTAACTATCATTTTGATTGACCTAATTGCATCTTTATTCAAGAGTTGATCTAATTTTTCATTTTTAGTCTTTAATTGTTTCAGTAACACTTTATTGGGGTTATTTAGTATTTGAGTCATGGGAGAATAATATGTGTAATTGCGTGTACCATTGTTAAGCGTTCGCCAGCAATCTATCAGATTTTTATCTAGAGAAAAGAATATACCTTCTTTTATCGTATTACTGTTTCTTCCTTAAAGGGACAGTCAACACCAGACACAACTTAATCCCATACCTTAGATCCAAAAAAGAAGATGCGTCTGCACCGCATCCCATGTTCAATACCTCTAACGTTATATGTGTAATCATCCGAAGCACATACGATTGTCTCCTGCAGATATGGCCGCCAAACTCCCCCCACCGTTACGTAGTAACTTTCATTTTAAAGGCATCCGCCAATCAGAATCCAATCCTCGGTTGGATTCTTTACACGCGTTCACAGTGATTTGCAGCTGCACTTTCTATTTCTGCTGGCGAGTGGACATAAATTGTTATGCGCATTAGCAAAGAAACAGCGTCACCGTGAACGAGCATGGAATTTAATAGAGAAGAAGACGGAGGAGGAGGGGGAGGAGTTTGTTGGCCATATCTAAAAACTGTATGTGCTTTGGATGATTACACATATAACGTTAGATGTATTAAACACAGGATGCGGTGCAGAAGCATCTTCTTTTTTGGATCTAAGGTATGGGATTAAGTTGTGTCCGGTGTTGACTGCCCCTTTAAAGTTTAATGAGGAGTTAAGGAGTATTGTAACTCCACATTTCTTTTTCGAAGTTATTGCATGATATTGTATGTTCTATCCCAATATTTAGGTGTATATGATCTAGTGAAGTGTGTTTCCTGTAGCATTACTACATGTGCTTTTAATGATTTATATTCATTAATGGCCTTTTTACATTTTATGTCAGAGTTGAGCCCTCTGACGTTGTGTGAAATTATCTTAATTGGCATAGTGGTGAAATAAGAGTGGCTTTAAGATAACATTACCTTCTATTCGAGAATTAACTTCATGGTGTAAGAGGAAACCTGTGACTTGTTGAACCGCTTTACCACATAGAGAGCCGAGACCCACATAGAACTGCTAGAAGGCACTATTCCCAGGGAGAACTCCTATGTTATTTCTTTGTAAAAGATGAAAACTTTCAGTGAAAGCATATAGTATGTAATATCACATGTACATGCAACAATTGCATAGTGAATGGAGTATCATAATAAAGTATGGTTTGGAATAAAAAACAATTATAACAAACACAAGAAACAATAATACAGGTGTAGGAATGTCAGTAATTCTGACGTACTTATTTATGTGGGGGAACTGATTGATGGCATGCTTTTTAATAATTCAACTAAGCATGAACAGAACTATTCCTGGGCGAGGACATGGGAAGTAATGGAAAGGAAATGTGGATGGTGAGGGAAGGTGGGTAGGAGGGGAAAGGGGGTAGGAAGGAGGGAGGTGAAGGGAGTGGAGTGGGGAGATCCTGAGGATCTCGACATTACCTTGAATTACAATGAAAAACTGAAGGACCTGACTAACATGACATAAGTTAGCACTCTGGAATCCAAAACAAAGTTAAAGAATGTATAAGTCTCTAATAAGAGTAAATTAACAAACCGGAACTGGTTAACCTCAAACTCTCAACTGTCATTTACTTACTTATCAAGTGTTTGAGGAGGAAACATTCTTAATAAGGTAAGTTAACTTTGTATTATAGTCACTTACTACTACTTCATATCAGTCTGGATCATCTTCTTCCAATGAGGATTCTGAATCTTTAGGGCCACGTGGAGTGGATTTTCTTCGCTTGGTATTTGCAGGCTCTCGTACATGAGTCCATTCTTTCTGGAATGTTTTCCTTTTTGCTTTAGTAGACGTTGGTATGATAGTTGTTTCCGTAGGGATCTTGAGTCTAGTAAGGAGAGTGTAGCCTTCTTCTGTCGTTGTACAGGTATGGGTGATGTTTTGAAAGGAGCAGACCAATTTAAAAGGAAAGTTCCATCTATATCTTATGTGAGCCTTGGTGAGTGCTGTTGTTATTGGTTTCATTTCTCTTCTTTTTCGTAGAGTAATTGGAGCTAAGTCAGTGTATATTTGGATACTGTGGCCTTCATATTTTATGCTTTGGTTGGTTCTGGCAGCTTTCATGATGAGCTCTTTCACGTAAAGTAATGGAGTTTGATGATAACATCGCTTGAAGTTAATTCCTGTGGTTTTTTTAAAGCCCTGTGGACTCGATCCATTAGTAGCATGTGTGCTTCTATTTCGGGAACCAATTGTTGGAAGAGGTCTGTTATGCTTTCATTGAGATTCTTGTAGGATTCAGGGAGCTTCCTGATGCTAATATTTGACCCGCGTGATATATTCTCCAGATCTTCAATATGGTCTTCTAATTTAGTGATATAAGCCGAATTAACTTGTATAGTGTGACGGAATTGGGGAATTTCTTCTGCTATATTGTCTAGTTCGGCTGTGCGTCCGCCAATTTCTCTAATATCTAGCCTTATTTCTGAGATAACTTATTCCAGGAGGAATTAAAAACAGCTATTTTATCTGGGTTAGGATATCTTTATTAGGAGTTGTTATGATATTATGGTCAGCCTCTATCTGTGAACTTGTTGTGGGGCTAGTGTTGTTAGATGCAAGGCTTTTATCTAATGCTTTTTGCTTTGCTTGAGACTTTGATAGGCACTCCCTAACTGACTGCGTTTTATTTTTCATCTTAAAACAGGCTCTCTCACACCAATTATCACTTGTTTTATTTCTGCTTTACAAGATAGGTGAAGCTGAAAAGCTTAATGTATTCTTGAGAAATGCTCAAGATCAGGGGGTAGCTTGAGGGAAAATTATTAGGAAAAGCTGTCCATGCCTGCCAGTAGTTATTCAGATAAGCCATAGCGTTTTTCTACATTGCTGTATCTTGCCACCATTTTCCCTTTTAAGGATATTGATTTACTTTAAAGCTCCCTATTAAGGGTGAAAACGTTAGGATGTGCAAGTGGGGAGCTGTGTTATCCACAATATGTCTGTTCCTTCGTCTAATGACTAATTTCGCCCTTAATTTAAGTTACCTACGCTGTCTTGTTCCGTAGTATATATCACCTCAGAGTCAAGGTAAGAAACTGTATTGCTACTAATAAAAGGGCCAAAAAAGGATCCTGATAGCTTAGTCATTAATTAAGGTGTCATCAAAAGTTTAGGTGCTGTTATCCTGTACTGTAACACGCTAATTATAATTTATTTAAACAAACATTAAAATTATGTTTAATCAATTTAATTTAGTCAAATACTGAATTATTGAAATTATTAAATATTATACAAAGATTTTTTGTGTGTGGTTCGAATTATCATAAATTGGGTGCCTGATCTCAATAGACAACAATTAAGAAAGATTGATTTAGGGTAAACCAGAAGAACTTCATCTTGTGAACATTGAAATATCAACAAGCATAGTTGTTTTAAATAAAGAATATTCTTGTATATGTAGGTAAGAGTGTAAGGAAAGAGCAAATTCACTGTATGGATAGAGATATGAATATACAGATATAACATTGATATCACACTGAATTCGTTACATTGTATTAAAGGGACACTGAACCCAATTTTTTTCTTTCATGATTCCGATAGAGCATGCAATTTTAAGCAACTTTCTAATTTACTCCTATTATCAAATTTTCTTCGTTCTCTTGCTATCTTTATTTTAAAAGCAGGAATGTAAATCTTAGCAGCCAGCCAATTTTAGGTTCAGCACCATGGATAGCGTTTGCTTATTGGAGGTTTACATTTACCCACCAATAAGCAAGCATAACCCAGGTTCTCAACCAAAAACTGGCCGGCTCCTATGCATCACATTCCTGCTTTTTAAATAAAGATAGCAAGAGAACGAAGAAAAAATGATAATAGGAGTAGATTAGAAAGTTGCTTAAAATTGCATGCTCTATCTCAATCATGAAAGAAAAAAAATGGGTTTAGTGTCCCTTTAATGAAAATAATTTATTTTCTAATTTTTGTGCAGACACTTTAAATCATAGTTAGGAAAGGGAAGGAGTTATCTTGTTATACCTGATAAAAATGTAGGGATTTGGTTAAAAATGTATTAATTTAACTGAGATATAGCAAAGGGATGAGTTAAGGTCATGGTTGAGAAGGTTATGCTCATTTTTTTCCAGAGTTAGTGGACTTATTAAATCACTGTTTTTATTCTTAAAAAGCTTGGGCAGCAAATTGAACAGTTGTTATGTTCTTTGTACAAAACTAAATTAGCCAGTTCTTGTATTCTCTTAACTACAGTACTGTATATCAAGAACAAAAGGAAAAAACACATGATGGGTGAAATAAATATATTATATGAAGAATTGGTAAAGGCACACTAAATTAGATGGATGAGTCATATGACAGTATAGTAAGATCAAGGTAGAAAACCAAGGTAAAAGAGAACAAGATATGCCATTTGTAAGAAGACTACTAATGTGGTAACTAAACAGAGGGATATGTAATGTCTTACTGAGAGTTTGATGCCGACTGTTTCTAATCTAGGAGAGGAGCTTGGAAAGAAGGAAATTGAGTATTGCTAGTGTTCAATTTTGAAGTAAACTAAGTAAAAAAAAAACAGACTGTCCCAAAGATTATGATGATAGAGTTATAAAAAGAGGTATTTGTAAATCATTACAAAGTAAGAGTGGACTAGTAAAGTTAGCATTGACACATAGACTTAAATACAGAAGACTGTATATTCCTGTTGAGAAACACGAATCCATCTAATCAATGTGTTTTTTTCAGCTTAAAGACGAAAGAATTATCTTAGAACGAGAGTTGTCAAAAAAGGCAGGTTACCTAAAAAATACAATGAAAGGAATTCTTCATTTAAATCTGCTGGCAAAACACATGGCGCCTCATCATCTGGAAAGTCTGAAGTCCAAACAGGTAATTTAATCTACTACTGAAAAGTCATTTGATCTGTGAATAGTTGTAGATTTTCTTCTTAAATGGAAAGAATCCACAGCTGCATTCATTACTTTTGGGAAATAAGAACCTGGCCTCCAGGAGGAGGAAAAGACACCCCAGCCAAAAGCTTTAATACTCCTCCCACTCCCCTCATCCCCTAGTCATTCTTTGTCTTTCGTCCCAGGAGGTTGGCAGAGACATGTCAGAATTTTTAATTTTTGTTTTTGTCTCTTATGGAGGGTAGTACTCTTCGGAATGGGACAGGAGTTTTAAGTAGTCCTGTCAGTCTCTCAGTGAGGGCCTGGATGAAAGTTAGAGTCCGGAGATGCAGGAAGTTTCGTTCTGCGAAACCATCCCGACTCAGATTAACAGCTCCTCAAGCAATCAGCGTTGTCGAACTTCGCTCCGCTGCCTGCTTTCTTCTCTCAAGTCCATGGCGGAGGCGATGCTACTATTCGTCACACTTGAAGGACCGTGTTCCTGTTCCATGACGTTGATTCCGGTAAGATCATTTCATTTTACTTTATTCAATATACTGTAACGTGAATGTTCCCATGAAAGCACCTTGCGGGTTTAACTTATAACATAAGGGTCTCAGTGAGTCCCTGTTAGATCTTGAAATCGAGGGTTAATATCTCTTGAGGGGGTTATTGGACAGGGGAGTTATAATCATGTTTGTTATGTGATTTGTCCTGCTTATGTGTGAGCTTTATTGGCTTGTGGTTTGGAACTTTGAGGCCTTTGGAAGCGACGCAGCCTTTTGGGCTGAGCGTGCTTTTTGCACTATACGGTTCACCCTGTGTCCAGGCGTGGTTACGCTCTGTTCCCATTTCCGCATTCCTGACTGTGTGTCGACTGAGATATTATAGTCCGCAGGGGTCTGGTCATAGAAAGTGGTGAGTGCCCCAGCCATTGGTGGTGTCAGGTGACGTTTGTTTGCTTTTTACTTTTTATAGTTCATATTGAAATATCCTTTTTTTAGTTATGGGGGATTCTGATGCTGAGACTGTACTGATTTCAGATTCAGTAATGGAGGATTCTGATACTGAGACGATTATAATTTCTGATTCAGATTCTGTGTCCGGTGACAAATCCGGTTTAGCCTTGGTGACTCCTGACAACCAGTCTGGTTCCATAGGCCATATGAGAGCACCCGGTTCCTCGGGCTCGGGGAATCAGGGATCTGCTGAGCCGTCTGCCTCTGGGGGCCCTGTCTCCCAGGGATTGTGTTCCCTACAGATTCTCCCTCCTACACATGCGGGTAACCCAGTTTATAGTTCCTCCACGCGGGGTGGTGTGTTCCCCCCGGAGCTTGCAGCACGTTTTCGCCTTCAGATAATGTTGGCGCTTGCTCGTGCCATATGGTCCCGGGTATTCCGCCTTGGGATGGGCCTACGCAGTATCCTGAGGGTTCTGTTCCGGAGTGTTGTTTTATTCGGTACCAGATTGCTCGCCTTTGCGTATTGCTCAGGCATCTGTTTGAGTCACTGAATGACCGTATAGTTCATAGATATGGGAATTTTCAGTCTGATGGTCCGAATGGTACAACTTGTTAGACATATGTGGATGAGGTAATCTACTATTGTCTTTATTTTGAGTTCTTCCCCAGTTTTTATACGATGGGGTTCCGTTTGGCTGGTCCTATGAGTAGGCCTGTGTCTTTTTTTGGGCGTTAACCTTTGGGTTGCCTTATATTTTTTTTTGTATTCGATGGATGTCTTTTATTTTTTTATTTTTTTCCTTCGGGAACCATCTGAGATTGTTACTCTTTGTTACTTCTGTGGAAGTTGTTTGGACATGTTAGTCCTATGTTTAAAATTGTCTGTTTCGTTTTCCCCTATGAGGGAAAGTTTATGCAGCTTGCCAGTTAGGACCCCTGGTACAGGCTGGCCTGTCAGGTTCGTTCGGTCTTGCGGCTGTTCAGACACGTGGCGCTGTTCTGCTGAGCTTGTTCGGTTGAAACGCTGAGTGCTCAGGTTATCATTGTTTTTCATGTTCCGCTAAGCATTTGAGAAGAACCAGTGGTTTCGTGAGGCGGGAAGGATTGTCTCAGTCCTTATAGCCTCCTGTCATAGAGGACTGGGCAGGGGAGGGTTCCACTGCGTCACTCTATCTGACATCTGATTTCTTCAGATCCTAGAGTTTCTCCTCCATGTGGGGGAGGGTTGGTGGGCTTAGGCCCGTTACCGCTGTTTGAGTGGTTTGGCCTTCAGTTTTAGCCCTCTGGGTGGTCCTGTTGGGACTTGATCCTGCAGCTGTATGGATAGCTGCCCAGCATGCGGAAGGTTTTGCATTTTGAAGCCTATTGCAGCTCTCGGCACCTTGTAGGTGTATGTCTAAGCCGTTTCTAGTGTATCTAGATAATATTTTTACATTTTGGACGTGATGGTCTGACTGAGTTATGAGACCTTTGGGTCTCCTTACATGTCTCCGGGTGAATTAAATCTCCTTTTTGGGATCGGTGACCCAGATGATGGTTGATCCCTGTGGGGACTTTGTTTAGCTCGGGGTTTCCCAGAGTTGGGAAGGTTAACCGCCTTTCTCTTCCCTGTGTCCTCTGCCTATGTAGAGGTGCTGGCCCTGCTAGTAGGGTTTTTGTGGACCTCAAGGTTTTCCTTCTGTTGTCCTGAGGCTTGAGAGGTCCCTTCATATGACTTCTAGCTCTGCTTCTTGGAGCATTGGGCTTTGACTAGGGGTGGTTCCTTCCTTTGGTCGGGACTATCGAATTCCCCTCGCTATCCGGATTCTCTGGATATGTGTCCATTTCCTTTTTCTGGCTTTTGGCCAGTTGGGATGCTTAGTTCTGGGTAAGGTTTCCTGAACTATTAGACACCAAGACCTGTTTTTCTCCCTGAGATTTCCGCTTTCTGAGGCTTTGCTCCTTCTTCCTGACACAGTCTTGGTTTTTTTTGGAATCTTGGATCTCAGGGTTGGTCGGGGTGTTCCACGGTAGTGGGAACTTGGGCTTTGTCCTTGCTCAATCTACCTGACCGGGTCAGGGTTGGCCTGATTTTAGGAGTTTTTCTTACTCTTCACAACAGAGTAACCCATGTCATCTAAGGGTTAGCTGTGTGGCTTGCGCCTCAGAATTGTGGGTTTTCTATGCAGCTGCTGGCGTTGGCTTTCTGGTTTGCCTTAAGGTTGCATTCCCCTGGTCAGTTTGCCAGTGTGCCCCGTGGATTCTCTGTTCTGCAGGGGATGGGTCGGCTGTGTCTCTGTTTGGCGAAGCTACCTGTAGGTGGCTTTGGGCCTTGAGGACAATTGTTGCCCTTCCGGCTTCTTCCCCTTTTCTTAGGGGATATTCTCCCTCCTTTGGAAATGGAGTTCTTTCTTAGGGCTTCTCCTAGTCGGGAAGTGGAGGGTGGAATTGGTTCCACCTGGGTCTTGCTGGCTCCAAGTCAGACTGTGGGGCCTTATTTGGATGGATCCTTTGGTCTATGGCCTTGTCTGGCCTTGGCTGTACCATCTTTCGCTCATTCCTGTACCAGTTTTGGGATTCTTTTGTTTCCTGTATTGGTTCCCTGTGGCTGGGTTGGTCCAGCTGGGTGTGGGTCTACAGATCAGGATGCCCGAGCGTTCTAGGGGTTGTAGTCTCTTCTGAATGGTGAGCTTATTGAGTTTATTCTTATAGCTCAGTTTCCTAGGATATGGATTTTCCTTTCTCCTTGCTCCTTTGACAGGAGAGGGTTTACTCTTCCCTCGGGTTCTGAGGGTATACTCTCCTTCTCGGTGGGCCTCGATCGAGGTTTTGTGTTCCCCTTTTTTAGGGACCTGTGTGTAGGTCTGGCGGCTTAGATTGCCTGAAGGGTGCCCTCTGTCGAGGGGCTGATTTATGCAGTCTGTCTTCTTGATGACGGTTGCTTTTCCTTGCAAGCTTCCTCTGGGCCGTCCTGTTATGGACTCTGTGTTCTCAATCTTGGGGTTTCGCCTGGGGCTATTGCACGCTTTCATGGTCGAATCCTTTAGTATTCTATGGACAGGCGCTGGGAGGATTTTGCCTCTTTAGTTGCATTCCATGTTTGCAGGATGTTGAGGAGACGTCTTTTTTTGTCTCTGTGCCCGGTATTATCCTGTGCGTCACTTTGTATCGGCGAGGTCTCCTTCCCTGTTTGGGTCTATTTTTCGACTCTGTGAGCGGGGCCCACTCTTGGAGGTGTTTTTTTCTTATGTTCAGGGACCTTGCGGTTTTCTCTGTCCTCCTTTGCCTTGTCCCCTTGAGGTTTTAGGCTGGTTTTCCCTTCATTTGTGAGGGATAAGTGGTGGGGGACCATCTTTTGGGCGACGGTGTCTCTTGTTGGCCTGTCGGCTCAGTCGAGTCCGTTTTGCAGTCTCTGGTTTGGCCCTGGACTAGCTGCGAGTCAGTGTCACTAGGGCTTTTCCTTTAATATAGAATAAAGGGATTTTCTCGGCTTCAGTTGAAGCAGGATTTTTTATTGGGTAGAGGTTCAGGCCTGGTGCCCTCAGAATGGGCCGCCTATTGTACCCTCCCGTCTTGGCATTCAGTGTCCTCTATAGCTTGGGTATTGTTTTCCCAAAAGTAATGAATGCAGCTGTGGACTCCTTCCATTTAAGAAGAAAAACATAAATTATGCTTACCTGATAATTTTCTTTTCTTCTGATGGAAAGAGTCCACAGCTCCCCACCCGTTATTTTATGTAGGGCGTCCTTATATTCTTCTGGCAGCTTTTCACCCTGATATTTCTTCTACTGTTCCTTGTTCCTCGGCAGAATGACTGGGGGATGAGGGGAGTGGGAGGAGTATTTAAGCTTTTGGCTGGGGTGTCTTTGCCTCCTCCTGGTGGCCAGGTTCTTATTTTCCAAAAGTAATGAATGCAGCTGTGTGGACTCTTTCATCAGAAGAAAAGAAAATTATCAGGTCAGCATAATTTATGTTATTTTTCTTTAGAAAAGAGGGCCAGATTTTCAGGTTATCTGAACTAGAGCATGGGGGAAATAGTTTTTTGGTAACCATGGTTATTAAACTGCTCTCACTTAACTTAGTCCTGAAAATCTGAACAGTTAGTGTGCCCTAACGACTGGAGTTGAGAAACAATGATGTTATAGAAAGTACAGGGGTTTATCACAGGTGTTTGCGCGCATATAACAAGTTTAAAGTAAATGCGTCAGCTCGAGCGCAATTTAATGTGCATGGGGATAGCACGACTTAAAAGCTCTGGATAACTGTTACATTTAAAAGTATAGGTATACTCATAATGATACTATCTAATAAAAAATATTTAAAAAAAATTGCAATTAAAAGTTATAAGGGCTCAAACATATGATGTCTTAGATGTTAGAAAGAAATGCTTGCAAAGGGCTTTAACATAGGCTTGCAAAGTGCGTTAACATAGAGATACATTCATATACATGTCTAAATATGTATATGTATATAAACTGTATATATATATATATATATATATATATATATATATATATATTTGTATATTTGTGTGTACCGATGTATTTGTGTATATATGTAATTTCTGTATTTACAGACATATATATATATATATATATGTATTGGGTCTGATGAAAGGGTGAAGACCCCCAAACGTCACTTGTTTGTATATGGAATAAATACTTTTCTCTTGCAAGATGTATCGAGTCCACGGATTCATCCATACTTGTGGGATATTCTCCTTCCTTACAGGAAGTGGCAAAGAGAGCACCCACAGCAGAGCTGTCTATATAGCTCCTCCCTTAGCTCCACCCCCCAGTCATTCTCTTTGCCTACTCTAAGTACTAGGAAGGGTAAAGTGAGAGTGGTGACAAAAATGTTAGTTTTTATTTTCTCAAGCAAAAGTTTGTTATTTTAAATGGTACCAGTGTGTACTATTCACTCTCTGGCAGAAAAGGGATGAAGATTTCTGCAAGGAGGATGATGATCTTAGCACTTTGTAACTAAGATCCACTGCTGTTCTCACAAAGGCTGAGTACAGGGAAACGTCAGTTGGGGGGAACGGTTTGCATGCTAATCTGCATTGAGGTATGTTCAGTCAATTTTTTTATAGACAGACTGTGATAATTCTAGAAAAGGCTGGCAATATCCCCATGAGGGAAGGGTAAGCTGTATTCAGCTTGCATTAAGGGCTCATTTGTTACTGGTGACACTTATAGGAAAAACGTTTTTTTTTTTATTGAAAGCTTAACGTTTTTTGAGGGACTTTAAGGGGTCATTGTGGCTTATTTAAGGGTTATTAACCCACATGGCTAGTTTAGAAACACTTTGGTGTGTTTCTTTTAGGCCCCATTAACATCGAGTGAGGTGGGAGGGGCCTATTTTCGCGCCTCAGTTGCGCAGTTTCTTTCACTCTGAAGACATCCAGCTGCTTCTCCAGAGGGTCCTGCTGTGTTTGAGGACCTAAAAGATGATCTCAAAGGGCAGGTAGGCGCCACAGCAGAGCTGTGGCAAGGTGCTGAACATTTTTATACCGGTTTTTGACGTTTTGTCAATCTGGTTTTTACATTAAGGGGTTAATCGTTTATTTGTCTGGCTGTGCAAACTTACTAAGGCTTTATGATTCTACTGTAAAAATTTCGTAAAGTCTACTGCTTTTTTACACTGTTTTGCAGAGTTTGTGCATCTTTTTTTCTCTTAAAGGCACAGTACCGTTTTTTTCCCCTAAGTATTATTTACTTTGAATAAAGTGTTTTCCAAGCTTGCTTGTTTCATTACTAGCCTGTTTAACATGTCTGACATCAAGGAAAATCCTTGTTCAATGTGTTTAGAAGCCATTGTGGAACCCCCTCTTAGAATGTGTCCCACTTGCACTGATATGTCTATAAATTATAAAGAGCATATTATAGCACTTAAGAATATAGCAATAGATGATTCTCAGACAGAAGGAAATGAGGGTTTGCCATCTAGCTCTCCCCAAGTGTCACAACCAGTAACGCCCGCACAAGTGACACCAAGTACCTCTAGTGCGTCAACTTCATTTACTTTACAAGACATGGCCACAGTTATGAATACAACCCTCACAGAGGTTTTATCTAAACTGCCTGGTTTACAAGGAAAGCGTGACAGCTCTGGGTTAAGAACAAATACTGAGCCTTCTGACGCTTTAGTAGCCGTATCCGATATACCCTCACTATGTTCTGAAGTAGGGGTAAGGGATTTGCTATCTGAGGGAGAGATTTCTGATTCAGGAAAGACGCTCCCTCAGACAGATTCTGATATGACTGCCTTTAAATTTAAGCTTGAGCACCTCCGCTTGTTGCTCAGGGAGGTATTAGCGACTCTGGATGATTGTGACCCTATAGTGGTCCCAGAGAAATTGTGTAAAATGGACAAATACTTAGAGGTTCCTGTTTACACTGATGTTTTTCCAGTCCCTAAGAGGATTGCAAATATTGTTACTAAGGAGTGGGATAGACCAGGTATACCGTTCGCTCCCCCTCCTGTTTTTACGAAAATGTTTCCCATACATATCTGACACCATGAGGGACTCGTGGCAGACGGTTCCTAAGGTGGAGGGAGCTATTTCTACTCTCGCTAAGCGTACAACTATACCTATCGAACACAGTTGTGCTTTCAAAGATCCTATGGATAAAAAATTAGAGGGTCTCCTAAAGAAAATTTTTGTTCATCAAGGTTTTCTTCTCTAACCTATTGCGTGCATTGTTCCTGTAACTACTGCAGCTGCTTTCTGGTTCGAGGCTCTAGAAGAGGCTCTTCAGATGGAGACTCCATTAGAGGATATTATGGATAGAATTAAGGCCCTTACGTTGGCTAATTCTTTCATTACAGATGCCGCTTTCCAACTGGTTAAATTAGCGGCAAAGAATTCAGGTTTTGCCATTTTAGCACGCAGGGCGTTATGGCTTAAGTCCTAAACTTTTGAACATCCCTTTCAAAGGAAAGACCCTATTCGGGCCTGAACTGAAAGAGATTATTTCAGACATCACTGGAGGGAAAGGCCAAGCCCTCCCTCAGGATAAAACAAATAAAATGAGGACCAAACAAAATAATTTTCGTTCCTTTCGGAACTTCAAGGGTGGTCCCGCTTCAGCTTCCCCTGCTGCAAAGCAAGAGGGAAATTTTGCCCAATCCAAGTCAGTCTGCCTCCAAGACAGCATGAAGGGGTAGCCCCCGATCCGGGACCGGATCTAGTAGGGGGCAGACTCTCTCTTCGCTCAGGCTTGGGCAAGAGATGTTCACGATTCCTGGGCTTTAGAAATTGTGTCCCAAGGATATCTTCTGGACTTCAAAGACTCGCCCCCAAGGGGGAGATTTCACATTTCTCAATTGTCTGCAAACTAGACAAAGAGAGAGGCGTTCTTACGCTGTGTAGAAGACCTACATACCATGGGAGTGATCCGCCCAGTTCCAAAAGCGGAACAAGGGCTAGGTTTTTACTCAAACCTGTTTGTGGTTCCCAAAAAAGAGGGAACTTTCAGACCAATCTTGGATCTCAAAATTCTAAACAAATTCCTCAGAGTACCATCATTCAAGATGGAGACTATTCGGACTATTCTACCTCTGATCCAGGAGGGTCAATATATGACTACCGTGGACTTAAAGGATGCGTATCTACACATCCCTATTCACAGAGACCATCATCAATTCCTCAAATTCGCCTTTCAGGACAGGCATTACCAGTTTGTGGCCCTTCCCTTCGGGTTGGCCACGGCTCTCAGAATTTTCACAAAGGTGCTAGGGTCCCTTTTGGCGGTTCTAAGACCGTGGGGCATAGCAGTGGCACCTTATCTAGACGACATCTTAATTCAGGTGTCGACTTTCCAGCTAACCAAGTCTCACACGGACATCGTGTTGGCTTCTCTGAGATCTCACGGGTGGAAGGTGAACATAAAAAAGAGTTCTCTCTTCCCTCTCACAAGAGTTTCCTTCCTAGGGACTCTGATAGACTCGGTAGAAATTAAAATATTTCTGACGGATGTCAGAAAATCATAACTCTTAACCACTTGCATAGCTCTTCATTCCATTCCTCGGCCATCAGTGGCTCAGTGTATGGAGGTAATCGGACTCATGGTAGTGGCAATGGACATAGTTCCTTTTGCCCGCCTACACCTCAGACCACTGCAACTATGCATGCTCAAACAGTGGAATGGGGATTATGCAGCTTGATCTCCTCAAATACATCTGGATCAGGAGACCAGAGATTCTCTTCTCTGGTGGTTGTCTCAGGACCACCTGTCTCAGGGAATGTGTTTCCGCAGGCCAGAGTGGCTCATAGTAACGACAGATGCCAGCTTGCTAGGCTGGGGTGCAGTCTGGAACTCCCTGAAAGCACAGGGCTTATGGTCTCGGGAGGAAACTCTCCTCCCGATAAACATTCTAGAACTGAGAGCGATATTCAATGCGCTTCAGGCATGGCCTCAGCTAGCTGCGGCCAAATTCATCAGATCTCAGTCGGACAACATCACGACTGTAGCTTATATCAATCATCAAGGAGGAACACGGAGTTCTCTAGCGATGATGGAAGTAACCAAAATATTCCGATGGGCGGAGACTCACTCTTGCCATCTATCAGCAATCCATATCCAAGGGGTAGAGAACTGGGAGGCGGATTTCCTAAGTCGTCAGACTTTTCATCTGGGGGAGTGGGAGCTCCATCCGGAAGTATTTGCCCAGCTGACTCAGCTATGGGGCACACCAGAATTGGATCTGATGGCGTCCCGTCAGAACGCCAAGCTTCCTTGTTACGGGTCCAGGTCACGGGATCCCCAGGCGGTACTGATAGATGCTCTAGCAGTGCCCTGGTCCTTCAATCTGGCCTATGTATTTCCACCGTTTCCTCTCCTCCCACATCTGGTTGCCAGAATCAAGCAGGAGAGAGCTTCGGTGATTATGATAGCACCTGCGTGGCCACCCAGGACTTGGTATGCAGACCTAGTGGACTTGTCATCTGTTCCACCGTGGACTCTGCCAATGAGGCAGGACCTTCTAATCCAAGGTCCATTCAAGCATCCAAATCTAATTTCTCTGTGTCTGACTGCTTGGAGATTGAACGCCTGATTTTATCAAAGCGTGGTTTCTCTGAGTCGGTCATTGATACCCTGATTCAAGCTAGAAAGCCTGTCACCAGGAAAATCTATCATAAGATTTGGCGCAAATATCTTAATTGGTGTGAATCCAAGGGTTACTCATGGAGTAAGATTAGGATTCCTAGAATATTGTCTTTTTTCCAAGAAGGATTGGAGAAGGGATTATCAGCTAGCTCCTTAAAAGGACAGATTTCTGCTTTGTCTATTCTTTTACACAAGCGTCTAGCAGATGTCCCAGGCGTTCAGGCATGTAGTCAAGCTTTAGTCAGAATCAAGCCTGTATTCAAACCTGTTGCTCCGCCATGGAGCCTAAACTTAGTTCTTAAAGTTCTTCAAGGGGTTCTGTTTGAACCTATGCATTCCATAGATATTAAGCTTCTATCTTGGAAAGTTCTGTTTTTAGTAGCTATCTCTTCGGCTCGAAGAGTTTCTGAGTTATCTGCTTTACAGTGTGACTCAACTTATCTTGTTTTCCATGCAGATAAGGTGGTTTTGCGTACCAAACCTGGATTCCTTCCTAAGGTTGTTTCTAATAGGAATATCGATCAGGAAATTGTTCCTTCGCTGTGTCCTAATCCTTCTTCAAAGAAGGAACGTCTGTTGCACAATCTTGATGTGGTTTGTGCTTTAAAGTTCTACTTACAAGCAACTTATGATTTCCGTCAAACATCTTCATTATTTGTTGTTTATTCTGGTAAGTGGAGAGGCCAAAAGGCTACGGCTACCTCTCTTTCTTTTTGGCTGAAAAGCATCATCCATTTGGCTTATGAAAGGATTACTGCTCATTCTTCTAGAGCAGTGGCTTCCACATGGGCTTTTAAAAATGAGGCTTCTGTTGAACAGATTTGTAAGGCGGCGACTTGATCTTCACTTCATACTTTTTCCAAATTTTAAAAATTCGATACTTTTGCTTCTTCAGAGGCTATTTTTGGGAGAAAGGTTCTACAAGCAGTGGTGCCTTCCGTTTAAGGTCCCTGTCTTGTCCCTCCCTTCCTTCCTAAAGCTTTGGTATTGGTATCCCACACGTATGGATGAATTCGTGGACTTGATACATCTTGCAAGAGAAAACAGAATTTATGCTTACCTGATAAATTACTTTCTCTTGCGATGTATCGAGTCCACGGCCCGCCCTGTTTATTTAAGACAGGTAGTATATTTTTATTTAAAAAACTTCAGTCACCTCTGCACCCTATAGTTTCTCCTTTTTCTTCCTAGCCTTCGGTCGAATGACTCGGGGGTGGAGCTAAGGGAGGAGCTATATAGACAGCTCTGCTGTGGGTGCTCTCTTTGCCACTTCCTGTAAGGAAGGAGAATATCCCACAAGTATAGATGAATCCGTGGACTCGATACATCGCAAGAGAAATAAATTTATCAGGTAAGCATAAATTCTGTTTTTATTCACTTTATTCAAGTCCAGTGAGTGCTTGTTCCTAAACTTTGATATTGAAGTTTCTATAGCAAACTGGCCTAATTGGAAGTCATTGTCTGTGGGAGTGCACTTATCCAGCTGATTATATATAGAGACATATATATATGTGCATTGTAACCCTTTGCAGTCAAGTAGCTGAAAACATGGAAAATCATATTTATGCAATATTCACATTTAATAAAGTATTTAACTGTGTTTGTACTGTAAATATTTCACATTCCAATGTTCTTCATATAGGGGGATCTGTTCTAAGTATTTTTAAATATATATTCCTATACATATCTGTATACATCTATACCTATATATAATCATATACTTTCAACTTGTAATACGTGTGCTACCCAATGCATGCAAAAAGCCGAAGTCGAGCTAACGCGTGAGTTGGAGAGATAAATAACGCTCCACTCATAATCTCACCCTTTATTAGGTGGGACACGAGTAGAGAAAACGAAAAACCTGTTCCATTTTACCATGATAGTTGTATTTAAGAAAAAAATAATGTGGTGTTGATGTCTAATGTTTTAACAAAATGCATTTAAAATGATTTCAGATATCCGAAAAGATCTTGGAAGAATGGTTAGGTATTTCAGCAGTCTATCAAAATACACCCCAGACAAGACAAGGTAATGTTTTGTTCTCACCAAGATCTTTCCCATTTTCCTTTAAAAACTGCCAATAAAAAAAAAGCAAATCATCAGTACAGGTACAAATCTCCAAATGCAGAATTAAAAAAAAAATGAAATTATTCAGAAATCCAGACTTTATATATATATCTATATCTATATCTATCTATATATATATATATATATATATATATATATATATATATATATATATATATATATATATATATATATATATGTGTATACTGTGTGTGTGTATATATATATATATATATATATATATATATATTAAATGAAATTATTATAAATGACCATTTTCCATTCCATTAGGTTACAATCTTCTCTGCCTGCATCTTTAGTTTTTTTTGTGTGTTCTAAAATGCAAATGATAGTCTATATTTAAAACAACTTTACCTTTCTGATTACAGTATTGTACTATCTTGCTAATGGTATATTATGTATACAAGAGTATGATTTTTTTTTAAACTTCCTTTAGGTTGCATGTATAAGCTGTTTGTCATTATGTTTATATTTACAGGCCATAAGATATTGTTGTTTACACTTGGTCCAATCCCCTTTCCAAGCTGTCCCATTTATTGCAGATGCTAATACACAAATAATAACTATTTGAAATCCAAACCTTTTACTGTCCCTAGCAATTTAGATAAAAGGTTTTGTACCTGTATTACTAGACAGTATATTCTGTGCATTTACACTATATGGGCCTGTTGATCAGCATGCAAAGAAATCACTCAAAATCTTTTATTTAGGCCTTATATTGGGATATATTGGGATTTTTTATGCCTTATATTGGAATATATTGGGATTTTTTAGGCCTTATATTGTAATATAGGAGTTTCTTCTTCATATAAAGAACCCTGCATAGCGAGATAAACATCTCTCAAAGAGTTTTAGGGATGGGCGAATGTGCTGAAAGGGCAATTTGTTTGGTAGAACGAATAGTCCTGTGGATATTCATTTTGGACAATCGAATGTTGATAAAAATGAAAATTCATTACAATTCGGTAATCAAATGTTATTTACGTTTTTCAAAAGTTACTTTCATTTTCAAATGTTCATAATTAGACTGAATATCCATATTCGAAATTTCAAATGTAACATTCGATTTAACAAATACTATTCAGAAGTTCAATAGTTAATATGGTAGGGAATTTAGTAAATTGATCAATAATCAATACAAATATATCAATTTTGATGTATCTATTTTGATTATTTCAAAACTCAATATATATATATATATATACACGAATATTGCGTAATTCAAATTGAATTATTAAAATAGTTAAATAGAATATTACATTTAAAGAAAGCATCAGAAATACTATTACATTAAACAAATGTTAAAATGTTGTTCAAACATTTGAAATTCAAAACGAACGAACACGTGTTAAAATTTGTTTCATTTTTCGAATGTTGTAAAACATTCACCCATCCCTTGTACTGACTAGACTTCTTAGATCATCTTGCTTGAGCGGAGAACTTTAGATCATCGGGCCCTTTGAGAAAAAGCTTTAGAGGCACATGGGGATGATGTATGATAGTTATATTGTATTACAGATGTATTGTAAATGTATTGTATTACAAATGTATATCATCCATATGAATTAGCAGCATGTGCTGATCAACAGAATCTAATATAGCTGTATCAGTTGTATACTTCCTGAAGATTTACTGATGGTACTTACTACCAATGCTTGCATTTCTGTCAGTTAAAATATAGAACTCTTTATTCCACATTTTCATTAAAAAAATGAAATGCTGCTTTTTCAGAAGAGTAATATAAACAAATTTAAGTTTAATGCATCACTTTAAAGGTACAGTAAAGTCAATATTAAACATAGAGCATGCATTTTTACACAATTTGCCAATTTACTTATTTTATCTAATTTGCTTTTCTCTCTTGGTATCCTTTGTTGAAAGGCATAGATAGGTAGCCTCAGGAGCAACAGTGCACTACAGGAAGCTAGCTGCTGATTGGTGTTTACACATATATGCCTCTTGTCATTGGCTCATCTAATGTATTCAGCTAGCTTCCTGTAGTGCATTGCTGCTGATTCAACAAATAATACCAAGAGAAAGTGGAACATTATACATTTACCTAATTTACTTAGATTTTTCAAAGGCATTTGATACAGTGCCACATGAGAGATTAATGCACAAAATTAAGAGACTGGGAATAGCTGGAAATGTTAGCTCATGGATATATAACTGGATAAAAGAAAGGGAGCAATGAGTAGTAGTAAATGGATCACACTCAAATTGGACAAAGGTAATCAGTGGAGTCCCCCAGGGATCAGTACTGGGCCCTGTTCTTTTTAATATTTTTATAAATTACTTGGAGCAAGGCTTAAATAGTGACCTCTATTTTTGCAGATGATATTAAGTTAAGTAAGGTCATTAGGTCAGAGCAGGATGAACTTTCATTAAAAAGGGATCTGCAAAAATTAGAAGTATGGGCAAGTAAATGGAACATGAGATTTAATACGGGAAAATGCAAGGTTCTACATTTTGGAAGTAAAAATAAGCAGGCAACATATTTTTTAAATGGGACAAGACTTAACCAAACAGAGGAGGAAAGGGATTTGGGAGTAGTTATAGATAACAAGCTAAAGATGGGTGCACAATGCAGGGCAGCGACTTCAAAGGCTAATAAGATGCTAGCATGTATTAAGAGGCATTGATTCAAGGGAGGAAAGCATAATTCTGTCACTATATAAAGTCCTGGTAAGACCTCACCTTGAGTATGGAGTGCAGTTCTGGGGACCAATCGTAAAAAAAGATATTGCAGAACTAGAAAAAGTTCAGAGAAGGGCCACAAAGCTAATAAGGGGATTGGATAATTTAACCTATGAGGAGAGGCTAGCCAAACTGGGTCTGTTTTCTTTAGAAAAGAGGCACTTGAGAGGTGACATGATTACTTTATATAAATATATTCAAGGCCCATATACAGAGATGGCAGAAGCTCTGTTTATTCAAAGAAAATTGTTTCTGACAAGAGGTCACAATTTAAGGTTGGAGGAAAGGAGATTTAATCTCCTGCAACGGAAACGTTTTTTTCACTGTAAGAGCAGTAAAATTGTGGAACTCATTACCAAAGGAGGTAGTGAATGCCAATACCCTAGATACATTTAAAAATAGTCTGGATTAATTTCTGTTTATAAACAAAATTCATAGATATGATTGCTAGTATTAAATGGGTCACTTTTTAGTGGGGTTATTTAAGCTTAACTGGAGCTTTTTGTAAGTATTTTAGATTTGTATAGGTTGAACTCGATAGACTTCGGTCTTTTTTCAACCTTATCTACTATGTTACTATGTATGTATAGAAATGCTTGTGCAATGTTAAATGCCGACAGCGTATGTATTCGGCATTTAGCAATGTCGGGTGGATATGATCCGCTACAGCGGATTATGTCCATCCGACATTTGTTAAATCGGCTCCAAAGTGACACATTAAACACCTCTCACTTTTATGTCCCACACTCCATAGAGTGGCCAAAAAGCGAAATCTGCAACCATACATTTCCTAAAATAGCAGTTTGATATGCAAGCTACAAAATATGTTTTTTTTCCTATTATAGAGCATGGGTAACGCACAGTTATTAAGCAACAAGGGTCCAGATTAGAAGTGATGCGCTAATGCTACCGCAGGGCGCGATAGGCAGTATTGCCGGATGGCGCAACCTGATATTACAAGCCCATGGTAAAACAGATTTACCAAGAAGGTTTAGTTTAGCCGATATTGCTGTACCACACCCATTACTTTCAATGGATATCATGACTGCACTAAATAGCTCAGATATTACAAGTCGAAAGTCATGGGTTGCACTCGTACGAAAGTCCAAATAGCTCTAAAATATTTTGCGTGACCCGAGACCTGATTAACATTCAAAAAATATTTTAAAAGGGGTTAAAAAGGGATATGCTATATGACAAGGTGTTTGACAGCGAAGGGCTCAAAAGTTTATATGTCTAAATGTGTGTATGTGTGTACTGTATGCATGTATGCATTTACCCTTGTGGTGCAGTGGTTAGGTCACCCACCCAGCAATCACAAGGCCTGTGCATCAAAGGTTCAATTCCCTTCAAAACTCCCCCTTCAATTGTGAAAAGCCAGTGTTTATCACTGATACACTGTTTGAGTTTGCAAGGAACAAGCATGTATGATATAGATAGTAAGGTTCTTTTGCTACTTTACAGATCACTAGTTAGGTTTCGTCTTGAGTATTGTGTTCAGTTCTGGAGTCCATATCTCCAGAAGGATATAAACAAACTGGAATATGTGCAAATAAGGGCTTAAAAAATGGTACAAAAAATAAAGCTGACCAGGTGAGGCTCAATTACCTAAATATGTATAGGTTAGAGGAGAGAAGGGAAAGAGGTGATATGATAGTAACTTTCAAGTATATTAAGGGGCTTAGTAAACCAGAGGCTCAGTATTTTTCAGAAAAAAGAAAAATTCAAGAAGACGGGGTCATGATCTCAAGCTGAAGGGTAGTAGATTCAGGAGTAATTTGCTGAAGCCCTTCTTTACAGAAAGGGTGATTTATTCATGGAATAAAATTTCACAAGTGGTAATGACAAAAACTGTGGGGGACTTCAAGAATGCCTGGGATAAGCATAAGGCTATCTTATGAACTAGAGAAGTTTATACTTTTAGGAAATATTGGACTGAATTATTTTGCCTATGGTTCTTATCTGTCATCAAAATCTATGTTTATATACATGTGTCCTTCAAACTTTGCTTTCATCGACGAATCCCCCATGTGCAGCAATTATAGCCTTACAGACCTTTGGCATTCTTCTTGTCTATTTGTTAAGGTAATCTGAAGAGATTTCACCCCATGCTTCCTGAAGCACCTCCAACAAGTTGGATTTGCTTGAAGGGCACTTCTTATGTACCATACAGTCAAGCTGCTCCCACAACAGCTCAATAGGGTTGAGATCTAGTGATTGTGCTGGCCACTTTATTAAAGACAGAATAACAACTAACTGCGTCTTCCCTAAATGGTTCTTGAATAGTTTGTAGCTGTGTTTTGGGTCATTGTCCTGTTGTAGGAGGAAATTGGCTCCTGTCAATTGCCGTCCACAGTGTATGGCATGGCGTTGCAAAATGGAGTGATAGCCTCCCTTCTTCAAGGTCCCTTTTACCCTGTGTAAATGTCACGCTTTACCACCACCACAGCACCCCTAGACCATCACAATACCTCCACCATGCTTGACAGATGGTGTCAAGAACTCCACCAGGCTCTTTTCATTTGGTCTCAAACTTAGATTTGTCTGTCCAAAACATTTTTTTCCAACCTTCCTCTGTCCAGTGTTTGTGTTTTTTTTCCCATCTTAATCTTTTCTTTCTATTGGCCAGTCTGAAATATGGCTTTGTCTAAGGTAAGATTATAAATCTTTTTGGACCTGGCAGGAGTTAGATACCACCTCTGGAGGATTTTAAAGTAATTTCTAGCAATCTGCTAGAAATTGATGATTTGGCGATGCCCTCAAATATTTTACAGGAGTCAATATAAGTCAGAAGTATATTTAATTCTGCACTCCATCTATCAATATAATATACAATCCTGGCCAAAAGATTTGAGAATGACACAAATATTAATTTTCTCAAAGTCTGCTGCTTCAGTATTTTTAGATCTTTTTGTCAGATGTTACTATGGTATACTGAAGTATAATTACAATCATTTCATAAGTGTCAAATGCTTTTATTGACAATTACATTAAGTTTATGCAAAGAGTCAATATTTGCAGTGTTGACCCTTCTCTTTCAAGACCTCTGCAATTCGCCCTGGCATGCTGTCAATCAACTTCTGGGCCAGATCCTGACTGATGGCAGCCCATTCTTGCATAGTCAATGCTTGGACTTTGCCAGAATATGTGGGGTTTTTGATGTTTTGTTCCCCAAGCCACTTAGTTATCACTTTTGCTCTATGGCAGGGTGCTCCATCATGCTGGAAAAGGTATTGTTTGTCACCAAACTGTTCTTGGATGGTTGTAAGAAGTTGCTCTTGAAGGATGTTTTTGTACCATTCTTTATTCATGGCTGTGTTCTTAGGCAAAACTGTGAGTGAGCCCACTCCCTTTATTGAGAAGCAACCCCACACATGAATGGTCTCAGGATGCTTTACTGTTGGCATGACACAGGACTGATGGTAGTGCTCACCTTTTCTTCTCCAGACAAGGTTTTTTTCCGGATGCCCCAAACAATTGGAAAGGGAATTAATCAGAGAAAATTACTTTACCCCAGTCCTCAGCAGTCCAATCTCTGTACATTTTGCAGAATATCAGTCTGTCCCTGATGTGTTTTGTGGAGATAAGTGACTTCTTTGCTGCCCTTCTTGACACCAAGCCATCCTCCAAAAGTCTTTGCCTCATTGTGCGTGCAGATGCACTCACACCTGCCTGCTCCCATTCCTGAGCAAGCTCTGCATGGGTGGTGCCCTGATCCAGCAGCTGAATCAGCTTTAGAAGACATTCTTGGCTTTTGCTGGACTTTCTTGGGAGCCCTGAAGCCTTCCTCACAACAATCGAACCTCCTTGAAGTTTTTGATGATCCGATAAATGGTTTATTTAGGTGCAACCTTAGTAGCAGCAATATCCTTTCATGTGAATCCCTTTTTCTCCAACATAGGTGTGTCCGGTCCACGGCGTCATCCTTACTTGTGGGATATTCTCTTCCCCAACAGGAAATGGCAAAGAGCCCAGCAAAGCTGGTCACATGATCCCTCCTAGGCTCCGCCTACCCCAGTCATTCTCTTTGCCGTTGTACAGGCAACATCTCCACGGAGATGGCTTAGAGTTTTTTAGTGTTTAACTGTAGTTTTTATTATTCAATCAAGAGTTTGTTATTTTAAAATAGTGCTGGTATGTACTATTTACTCAGAAACAGAAAAGAGATGAAGATTTCTGTTTGTATGAGGAAAATGATTTTAGCACCGTAACTAAAATCCATGGCTGTTCCACACAGGACTGTTGAGAGCAATTAACTTCAGTTGGGGGAACAGTGTGCAGTCTCTTACTGCTTGAGGTATGACACATTCTAACAAGACGATGTAATGCTGGAAGCTGTCATTTTTCCCTATGGGATCCGGTAAGCCATGTTTATTACGATGGTAAATAAGGCTTCACAAGGGCTTATTAAGATTGTAGACTTTTCTGGGCTAAATCGATTCAGTTTTAAAACATATTTAGCCTTGAGGAATCATTTTATCTGGGTATATTGATATTATAATATCGGCAGGCACTGTATTAGACACCTTCTTTCTCTGGGGCTTTCCCAAAGCATAAGCAGAGCCTCATTTTCGCGCCGGTGTGGCGCACTTGTTTTTGAGAGGCATGGCATGCAGTCGCATGTGAGAGGAGCTCTGATACTTAGAAAAGACTTTCTGAAGGCGTCATTTGGTATCGTATTCCCCTTTGGGTTTGGTTGGGTCTCAGCAAAGCAGATACCAGGGACTGTAAAGGGGTTAAAGTGTTAAAACGGCTCCGGTTCCGTTATTTTAAGGGTTAAAGCTTCCAAATTTGGTGTGCAATACTTTTAAGGCTTTAAGACACTGTGGTGAAAATTTGGTGAATTTTGTACAATTCCTTCATGTTTTTTCGCAATTGCAGTAATAAAGTGTGTTCAGTTTAAAATTTAAAGTGACAGTAACGGTTTTATTTTAAAACGTTTTTTGTACTTTATTATCAAGTTTATGCCTGTTTAACATGTCTGAACTACCAGATAGACTGTGTTCTGAATGTGGGGAAGCCAGAATTCCTGTTCATTTAAATAAATGTGATTTATGTGATAATGACAATGATGCCCAAGATGATTCCTCAAGTGAGGGGAGTAAGCATGGTACTGCATCATTCCCTCCTTCGTCTACACGAGTCTTGCCCACTCAGGAGGCCCCTAGTACATCTAGCGCGCCAATACTCCTTACTATGCAACAATTAACGGCTGTAATGGATAATTCTGTCAAAAACATTTTAGCCAAATTGAACCCTTGTCAGCGTAAGCGTGGCTGCTCTGTTTTAGTTACTGAAGAGCATGACGACGCTGATATTAATATCTCTGAAGGGCCCCTAACCCAATCTGAGGGGGCCAGGGAGGTTTTGTCTGAGGGAGAAATTACTGATTCAGGGAACATTTCTCAACAGGCTGAACCTGATGTAATTGCATTTAAATTTAAGTTGGAACATCTCCGCATTCTGCTTAAGGAGGTATTATCCACTCTGGATGATTGTGAAAAGTGGGTCATCCCAGAGAAACTATGTAAAATGGACAAGTTCCTAGAGGTGCCGGAGCTCCCAGAAGCTTTTCCTATACCCAAGCGGGTGGCGGACATTGTTAATAAAGAATGGGAAAGGCCCGGTATTCCTTTCGTCCCTCCCCCCATATTTAAAAAATTGTTTCCTATGGTCGACCCCAGAAAGGACTTATGGCAGACAGTCCCCAAGGTCGAGGGAGCGGTTTCTACTTTAAACAAACGCACCACTATACCCATAGAGGATAGTTGTGCTTTCAAAGATCCTATGGATAAAAAATTAGAAGGTTTGCTTAAAAAGATGTTTGTTCAGCAGGGTTACCTTCTACAACCAATTTCATGCATTGTCCCTGTCACTACAGCCGCATGTTTCTGGTTTGATGAGCTGATAAAGGCGCTCGATAGTGATTCTCCTCCTTATGAGGAGATTATGGACAGAATCAATGCTCTCAAATTGGCTAATTCTTTCACCCTAGACGCCACTTTGCAATTGGCTAGGTTAGCGGCTAAGAATTCTGGGTTTGCTATTGTGGCGCGCAGAGCGCTTTGGTTGAAATCTTGGTCGGCTGATGCGTCTTCCAAGAACAAGCTACTAAACATTCCTTTCAAGGGGAAAACGCTGTTTGGCCCTGACTTGAAAGAGATTATCTCGGATATCACTGGGGGTAAGGGCCACGCCCTTCCTCAGGATCGGCCTTTCAAGGCGAAAAATAGACCTAATTTTTGTCCCTTTCGTAAAAACGGACCAGCCCAAAGTGCTACGTCCTCTAAGCAAGAGGGTAATACTTCTCAAGCCAAGCCAGCTTGGAGACCAATGCAAGGCTGGAACAAGGGAAAGCAGGCCAAGAAGCCTGCCACTGCTACCAAGACAGCATGAAATATTGGCCCCCGATCCGGGACCGGATCTGGTGGGGGGCAGACTCTCTCTCTTCGCTCAGGCTTGGGCAAGAGATGTTCTGGATCCTTGGGCGCTAGAAATAGTCTCCCAGGGTTATCTTCTGGAATTCAAGGGACTTCCCCCAAGGGGGAGGTTCCACAGGTCTCAGTTGTCTTCAGACCACATAAAAAGACAGGCGTTCTTACATTGTGTAGAAGACCTGTTAAAAATGGGAGTGATTCATCCTGTTCCACTAAGAGAACAAGGGATGGGGTTCTACTCCAATCTGTTCATAGTTCCCAAAAAAGAGGGAACGTTCAGACCAATCTTAGATCTCAAGATCTTAAACAAGTTTCTCAAGGTTCCATCTTTCAAGATGGAAACCATTCGAACTATTCTTCCTTCCATCCAGGAGGGTCAATTCATGACCACGGTGGATTTAAAGGATGCGTATCTACATATTCCTATCCACAAGGAACATCATCGGTTCCTAAGGTTTGCATTCCTGGACAAACATTACCAGTTCGTGGCGCTTCCTTTCGGATTAGCCACTGCTCCAAGGATTTTCACAAAGGTACTAGGGTCCCTTCTAGCGGTGCTAAGACCAAGGGGCATTGCAGTAGTACCTTACCTGGACGACATTCTGATTCAAGCGTCGTCCCTTCCTCAAGCAAAGGCTCACACGGACATTGTCCTGGCCTTTCTCAGATCTCACGGTTGGAAAGTGAACGTGGAAAAGAGTTCTCTATCCCCGTCAACAAGGGTTCCCTTCTTGGGAACAATTATAGACTCCTTAGAAATGAGGATCTTTCTAACAGAGGCCAGAAAAACAAAACTTCTAGACTCTTGTCGGATACTTCATTCCGTTCCTCTTCCTTCCATAGCTCAGTGCATGGAAGTGATCGGGTTGATGGTAGCGGCGATGGACATAGTTCCTTTTGCGCGCATTCATCTAAGACCATTACAACTGTGCATGCTCAGTCAGTGGAATGGGGACTATACAGACTTGTCTCCGAAGATACAAGTAAATCAGAGGACCAGAGACTCACTCCGTTGGTGGCTGTCCCTGGACAATCTGTCTCAAGGGATGACGTTCCGCAGACCAGAGTGGGTCATTGTCACGACCGACGCCAGTCTGATGGGCTGGGGCGCGGTCTGGGGATCCCTGAAAGCTCAGGGTCTTTGGTCTCGGGAAGAATCTCTTCTACCGATAAATATTCTGGAACTGAGAGCGATATTCAATGCTCTCAAGGCCTGGCCTCGGCTAGCGAGGACCAAGTTCATACGGTTTCAATCAGACAACATGACAACTGTTGCGTACATCAACCATCAGGGGGGAACAAGGAGTTCCCTAGCGATGGAAGAAGTGACCAAAATCATTCTATGGGCGGAGTCTCACTCCTGCCACCTGTCTGCTATCCACATCCCAGGAGTGGAAAATTGGGAAGCGGATTTTCTGAGTCGTCAGACATTGCATCCGGGGGAGTGGGAACTCCATCCGGAAATCTTTGCCCAAGTCACTCACCTGTGGGGCATTCCAGACATGGATCTGATGGCCTCTCGTCAGAACTTCAAAGTTCCTTGCTACGGGGCCAGATCCAGGGATCCCAAGGCGGCTCTAGTGGATGCGCTAGTAGCACCTTGGACCTTCAAACTAGCTTATGTGTTCCCGCCATTTCCTCTCATCCCCAGGCTGGTAGCCAGGATCAATCAGGAGAGGGCGTCGGTGATCTTGATAGCTCCTGCGTGGCCACGCAGGACTTGGTATGCAGATCTGGTGAATATGTCATCGGCTCCACCTTGGAAGCTACCTTTGAGACGAGACCTTCTTGTTCAGGGTCCGTTCGAACATCCGAATTTGGTTTCACTCCAGCTGACTGCTTGGAGATTGAACGCTTGATTTTATCGAAGCGAGGATTCTCAGATTCTGTTATCGATACTCTTGTTCAGGCCAGAAAGCCTGTAACTAGAAAGATTTACCACAAAATTTGGAAAAAATATATCTGTTGGTGTGAATCTAAAGGATTCCCTTGGGACAAGGTTAAGATTCCTAGGATTCTATCCTTCCTTCAAGAAGGATTGGAAAAAGGATTATCTGCAAGTTCCCTGAAGGGACAGATTTCTGCCTTGTCGGTATTACTTCACAAAAAGCTGGCAGCTGTGCCAGATGTTCAAGCCTTTGTTCAGGCTCTGGTTAGAATCAAGCCTGTTTACAAACCTTTGACTCCTCCTTGGAGTCTCAATTTAGTTCTTTCAGTTCTTCAGGGGGTTCCGTTTGAACCCTTACATTCCGTTGATATTAAGTTATTATCTTGGAAAGTTTTGTTTTTAGTTGCGATTTCTTCTGCTAGAAGAGTCTCAGAATTATCTGCTCTGCAGTGTTCTCCTCCTTATCTGGTGTTCCATGCAGATAAGGTGGTTTTACGTACTAAACCTGGTTTTCTTCCAAAAGTTGTTTCTAACAAAAACATTAACCAGGAGATTATCGTACCTTCTCTGTGTCCAAAACCAGTTTCAAAGAAGGAACGTTTGTTGCACAATTTGGATGTTGTTCGCGCTCTAAAATTCTATTTAGATGCTACAAAGGATTTTAGACAAACATCTTCCTTGTTTGTTGTTTATTCAGGTAAAAGGAGAGGTCAAAAAGCAACTTCTACCTCTCTCTCTTTTTGGATTAAAAGCATCATCAGATTGGCTTACGAGACTGCCGGACGGCAGCCTCCCGAAAGAATCACAGCTCATTCCACTAGGGCTGTGGCTTCCACAAGGGCCTTCAAGAACGAGGCTTCTGTTGATCAGATATGTAGGGCAGCGACTTGGTCTTCACTGCACACTTTTACCAAATTTTACAAGTTTGATACTTTTGCTTCTTCTGAGGCTATTTTTGGGAGAAAGGTTTTGCAAGCCGTGGTGCCTTCCATTTAGGTGACCTGATTTGCTCCCTCCCTTCATCCGTGTCCTAAAGCTTTGGTATTGGTTCCCACAAGTAAGGATGACGCCGTGGACCGGACACACCTATGTTGGAGAAAACAGAATTTATGTTTACCTGATAAATTTCTTTCTCCAACGGTGTGTCCGGTCCACGGCCCGCCCTGGTTTTTTAATCAGGTCTGATAATTTATTTTCTTTAACTACAGTCACCACGGTACCATATGGTTTCTCCTATGCAAATATTCCTCCTTAACGTCGGTCGAATGACTGGGGTAGGCGGAGCCTAGGAGGGATCATGTGACCAGCTTTGCTGGGCTCTTTGCCATTTCCTGTTGGGGAAGAGAATATCCCACAAGTAAGGATGACGCCGTGGACCGGACACACCGTTGGAGAAAGAAATTTATCAGGTAAACATAAATTCTGTTTTGTGTAAAGCAATGATGACGTGTTTCCTTGCAGGTAACCATGGTTAACAAAGGAAGATCAATGATTTCAAGCACCACCCTCCTTTTAAAGCTTCCAGTATGTTATTTTAACTCAATCAGCATGACAGAGTGGTCTCCAGCCTTGTCCTCGTCAACACTGACACCTGTGTTAACGAGAGAATCACTGACATGATGTCTGCTGTTCCTTTAGTGGCAGGGCTGAAATGCAGTTGAAATGTTTTCTTTCCTAAGATATGGAGAGTCTACAACGTTATCAATTACTAGTGGGAATATCACTCCTGGCCAGCAGGAGGAGGCAAAGAGCACCACAGCAAAGCTGTTAAGTATCACTCCCCTACCCTTAATCCACAGTCATTCTCTTTGCCTCTGTCAATGGAGGAGGTTAAGTTCTGGTGTCTAAGCAGTTAGGAACTTGTGAGGTGGGCCTTGCTGTGTTTTCCTAACATATTTGCTGCCCATAGTATAGAAAGCCAGAGTTGGTTTACTCTGTTCTTTTTTTTTCTCAAGGTCTCTGTGAGGGGTATGTGTCCTCTCACACCTTGTAAGCTGTCCTCCTGCCGGACAGCCAGAATGCAGGTAAGTGCCTTTTGTCTTCTAAGTATGGGAGAGTGTGCACTTAATAAGGTGAGCTGCAACATTATCTGGGACATATATATATCCTTTATAAGGATATTTACAGGCATGGAGCAAGAGACTAGGGGTTATTTATTTTCTTCTTAAAACGGGAAGAGTCCACAGCTGCATTCATTACTTTTGGGAAATACAGAACCTGGCCACCAGGAGGAGGCAAAGACACCCCAGCCAAAGGCTTAAATACCTCCCCCACTTCCCTCATCCCTCAGTCATTCTTTGCCTTTCATCACAGGAGGTTGTCAGAGAAGTGTCAGAAGATTACGGTCTCTTATGGTCTCTTCTGGAGGGTAGTACTCTTCGAGATGGGACTGGAGTTTTAAGTAGTCCTGTCAGCCTCTCAGTGAGAGCATGGATGAAAGTTAGAGTCTGGAGATGCAGGGAGAGTCTTTCTGCGAAACCATCCCGACTCATATTAACAGCTCCATAAGCAATCAGCGTTGACGAGTTTCGCTGCCTGCTTTCTTCACGCAAGTCCATGTCAGAAGCGACGCTACTATCTGTCAAACTTGAAGGACCGTGTTACTGTCCCACGGCATAGATTCCGGTAAGATCGTTTCATTTTCCTTTTACTGTGGGAATATAATGTAATGATAGAACACAGGGTCTCAGTTGGACTCCTTTATCTTTATGGAATATAGGGTTAATATCTCCTGAGGGGGGGTTTGAACAGTGGGGGACTTTAATCATATTTGTTATGTGATTCTGTCTGCTTATGTGCAGTGATGTTGGGGCTCATGGCTTTTACGGAACATACAGGTTTTTCAAGCTACACAGTTCTTGATGGGACTGGCGTGCTTTTCCTTGGCCTGTGGGTTGCACCTCGTGACCGTGCGTGGTCACGTTTTCATTCTCCATTTCCGTATTCTTGACCGAGTGTCGGTGGAGAGTGTCTGTTCTCTTCTTGCTGGGTCATAGGAGATGGTGAGTACCCCAGCCATTGGGGTTGTAAGGTGCCAATTATTTTTGTCCAAAATTTGTCCGGTCAAGTTATGGAGGATTCTGATTTTTCTGAGGAGGATTTCTCTGATTCAGAGTCTGTTTCCTGCTTAGATTGTATGGAGGCCCGGGTATTCCAGCCTAATCAATTATGTTCCGTATGCCGTAATAGAGTGCTCTTTACTTCCTCTGGGGAGAGATTAGAGACCGCTGAGCTGTCCGCCTCTGAGGATTCTGTGTCCCGTGAGGTGCGTTCCCTGGAATTTTCTGTTCCTACACAGGCAGTTGTCCCAAATACCGTTACCGTTTATTTCCACCAGAGGTTGCTGCTCGGTTGCGCATGGCCATATTTTTGTTATTGGCGCATTTACAGCTTCCTGAGGGCCAGCAAAGAGTTTATCTGTTTCCTCTTAACCTGCGGGCGCCAGGTGAGATGGGTCCTTCCTCTGGGGGAGCGGTTCCCTCTGAGGCTTCAGGGGTACAGCCGTCAGGGTCGGGGCCTTCTAATGCCCCACCGGAGCTGAGTTTTGCCTTTAGATTCAGACTGACGCACCTGCGTGTACTGCTGAGGCAGGTATTGGAGGCTTTGGAGGATTTCCGTCTTTATTTGCCACCGGATCCTCAGTCTTCTGATTCTGACGGTGAACAGCGCTAGACGAGTGGAGGGATGTGGATTTTTCTCCTGATTGTCTTTGTTTGTGTATTTAATCCCAGTTCTGAGCTCTTGAGGATTCAGGTCTCTGACAGGTCCTGATAGTGTTTTCCATTCCTGTTTGGTGTTCACCTGCGGGTTCGGCCTATTTTCTTTTGATCTGGTTAGGATGTGTTTTATATCTTTATTTTGGAGTTCGTGGCTGTTGTAGTCTTTCCTTGTTAGGGAAATTCTTTTTTCTCTGGGATTTTGATGCGATTTGATGGTCGCTATAGATGTTACTTCCAGCAATAGTCCAAAAAATGTTTTTTTATTTTTTTTATTTCAAGACAATGTTTAAGCCTCAGGGTTTATTTGTCTGTCGTTTGTCTGTTTTGTTTGATCTAGCCCTGCTAGGGTTTACATCTTTCAGTTAGCCCTTGAACAGTTCAGTTTTACCATGGTCAGCAGGCTGGTCCTGGTTGGCTACTGGTTCTCTCTGTTCTTTTGGGGTATATCAGACATTTTGTATCCTTGACAACAGGCTGGTCGTGTTTGGGTACTAAGTTTGCTTACCTCTTGTTACGAGGTTGTTTTTCTTGTTCTACAAATTATAGGAGGCCTTTCTATCCTAGATATCAGGCTGGTCCTACTTTATTCTTCTTGGTGGGGTGTCCGATGTTGGTCGTACTCAATACTAAGTGTTTTGTCCCTGCATAGCTTACGTGGTTTGCTGGGATTAAGAATTCTGCTATTGCAGTATGTTTTTTTAGTTCCAGAAGTCCTTAGACAGGAGCTAGAGTCTTACCTTCCGAGGGGGGAGGATCAGATGACTGCTTGGAGATCTCCAGTACCTGGTGTAGGGGGTGATTATTCCCCCCTATTGGTACTCCTTGTGGATTGGATTGTCTGATTTTCAGATCTCTTTCGCCAGTGTTTCTCTCCTCATTTTGAGGATTGCTATGCTTTTCGTTTTCCCTTGCCTTTTTGGGGTAGGACTTTCGGTCATCCGGTTGCAGAGACTAGGTTCCTAGGGACCATTTTTGTCTTGTAGTATCCCCTTTTGGATCCTATATATGGGGATTTGGGGGATTGTTATGCAGTCTCTCTTGCAGTCAACCGATAGGAGTTTTAGGATGCTCGTTCATTGGTTAATTCCTTGAGCTGTAAGTTTCCTGAGGGTTGATCCAGACTGGATCTTTAGAGCCTCTCAAATCATGGAATTCTGATCTCTTTTGGGCCCTTCCTTTGTCTTCGGACTTTGTGGTGGTTATCTTGGAAGCCTTTTGGGGCTGAGTGGACAGCCACTTGGATACATCATGAGAGATCAGAGTTCAAGACCCCATGGGGGTATGGCATGCATCGACTTTGGTGAATATTTCTTTTCCAGGTGACTTTGTGGTTGTTCCGCAAGGTTTTTGGTCAGGATCCGGCACCTGGTTTTAGGTTTTTTAACCTAGTCCTTGTCTTCAACTTGGCCTTTTGGTTACTCTGTTTTCAAGATTTTAATAGTCCTGGTCCTGGGGAAATCTCCTTGTTCCTACTGGGGCGGTTCTTTTTCTCTCTTCTGGAGAAACGGATGATGTTTTTCATGGGAATTTCTTTACTGGAATATTCCTGGGTTTCTTTGTTTCCTTCTATTTGGAAGGATCTTTTCTACTGCGCCTATCCAGTTGGCTCCTCCTGAGGTAGTTTCCTCATCTGACTCTAGGAGTTCAGTGGGTTTCTCTTGTTTGCAGTGTACCCTCCCTTCGGGTTTCTGAGTGGTAATAAGGATAGGTAGCCTGGATCCCGGGTTCGTCTCTGGGTGTCTGTGCCTACTTCCTGCTGCTTTTCCTTAGAAACTTGTGGTTGGAGATTCATTCTCTGATCTCGGGGCCTTGGCGATGCTGGGATTTTTGGATCTCTTTTGTCCTTGGGACATTTACAGTCACTTTGGTGATAGGACTGTTCGATCGGAGTAGGGGTCAGGAATTCTGACTGCTCTGTCTGGGCATCGACCACCTATCTTGTCTCCCAGAGACTCCTTACCTGGGTTTGGAGGCCTTGTAGTTGGTTCGGGAACCTTCCCTTAGCGGGTAGTTGGTTCTTTCTTATTGGTCAGGGTGTTGTCCTCCCTTTCCTTGTTTTCTAGTAGGGGGGGAGTTGGTCCGCCCTGCTTTCTGAGTTTTTTCTCTTGTTCTTTTCCAGGAATGTCCTGGTGCAAGTTTGCTAGCTACTAGGTTGGCTAGTTGCTATGGTTTGGCGTCTAGTCTGACTGTCTAGCCGATGGAAGCCTGCGGCTTTCGTTTGTGGCGTAAACGGATGTTACTATTCCGTTCCTGTTCTGCTCCTGGGGTTTTTTCTGACCTACGGGTGTTCAGTTTCTCTGTGCTAAGTTAGCTGTCGATGCTA